>NC_133333.1:167715382-168027882 GCF_042186555.1 Aquarana catesbeiana | reverse complement strand
GGTGTATTAAATCCTCCATCTCAGCTATCCTTCCCACTCAACGGAGCCATTCTGGTATGCTGGGGGGGAGGTAGCCTTCCAGTGGGTGGGTATGCATAGTTTTGCTGCATTAATCATATGTAGTATAAGGGATTTTCTGTATACCCCTTGGGGGATGGATGTGTGGTGGAGTAAGTATTGGGCAGGGTTAAAATCTGGAGTGTAGGTCGTGATTTTTGAAGTGAGGCGGTGTATCTCTGTCTAGTAGGGTTGGATTAGGGGGCAGTCCCACCATATATGTAGTAGTGTTCCCTTAGGCCTGTTGCATCTCCAACATAGTGGGGGGACACTGGCGTGGAATTTGTGTATTTTATCGGGAGTCCTGTACCCCCTTGAATAAATTTTGTATCCGTTTTGCTGTGCGGACGCATTTAGAGAGCCCATGTGGATGTGTGAAAGAATATGATCCCAGTCTTCCTGAGACAGGTTAATGTCCAGCTCCTCCGCCCATTTTTGGCTGGTCAGATCATCTTTAGTCGAGATCTTAGTGAATAGTAATGCGTACATCTCAGAAATGAGATGCCTTTGGGGTTCAGACCTAGTACAAAGGTTTTCAAATGGTGTTAGATCTCTGCTCCAGTGGAGGGTCGTAGAGGAGCTGAACAAGAAGTGTCTAATTTGGAGAAAATTAAAAAAGGGTATGTCAAGCTATCAATATATCTGCGTGGGGATGCTGGGGACCAAAAAAAAAAAAAAAGGGGGGGGGGGGGTGGGATGTCCCTAGGCAATCAGAGCCGCATTGCTGGAGGCTAGGTGGGATGATACAGAGCCCGTAACGTTGTGCGTGTAGGTGGGGAGGGTCCTCTCAATATATGAGGTACCCTGGGCCCGGTTACAGGGTACAATAAGAACGAGAGGAATCCAGCATGCCCTTAACCGTTTGTGTGACTCGTGTGACCCATACCTACAGAGCAAATAAAGTCAAGTCTGCACATGACCTGGAGACCTATAAACAAAAGCCGTTAAACATTTACACATTCCGTACTGGTATCACCAAGGGCACACCTGCTCGTAACCTGTGGGGTGGTGTGATAAAGCGCTGCAGGGCGCACCACCTTAGAAAGGCGGTGGGATCAATTCCCAGTCATTGAATGTATGTGGCGTTTGCCTCTGCAAAAAGCCTCAATAGAGTCAGCGCCCCCCCGTAACCTTGGCACACTGTAGTGGATGCATCTATACATACAGGATGTTATCCCTTGTGCTGAGGAGAGGAGGAGAGAAACAAGGGTCTTAAAGAGCAGAGGGAGCAGTTATATGCAGGAGGACCAATTGGGTTCAAGCCAGAGAAACAGGAGAACAAAAGAAAGGACCAAAAGCGAACGAAAAAATAAAAATAAAAAAACAGGCGAAGTCACGGACTTATCTGTGTATTCTATTCAGTTTCCAGGAGATTGACTTTGGTATGATCCGAAGTCCCGTCTGGCTCGTCTTGGAAGTCAGTCGGCTGCTGCCATTGTAGGAACTTCTGGTGGATGCGTGAGACCTGGAGCCTGAGGTGGACCTGTGTCTGCGGTACCTGGTGCTTTGGGTTTCCATCGGTTCCTCTTGTCGTCGTTTTCTACTGGGCGGTTGGCGGTGACGGAATTCAGCATACCAATTCAGAACCTCCATCATCAGGATTTCCAGGGTTTCGGAAAAGGATTGTAGCTCTTCAGGTACTCGTAGCAACACTGTGGTAGGTGGCAGAGAGGCCAAACGGGAGCTTCCACCTATACTGTATGCCCTTGGCGCACAGGGTGTCCAGCAACGGCTTCAGATCTCTCCTGTGCTGCAGCGTAATACCAGAGAGGTCCTGATATATGTGGATGTTGGCGCCCCCATGTGAGAGTTGTATTCTATTTCACGCTTTGCAGAGTATTTCCTCCTTTAGCTTGTAATCCACTATACAGCACACCACATCTGTAGGGGGGGGTTAGTTTCTCTCCCTTTGGGCCTGAGCGCACGATGGATACACTCCATTTCCACTGGTGTCTGCAATGCAAAAAGGCCAGTAACAGTAGCAGCAAGCTGTTCTGAATCAAATGATTCTGGAAAACCTCTGACATGCAGATTATGACGTCTGCCTCTGTTATCTAAGTCCTCCACATGACGCTGGAGGTCTCTCAATTGCAGGGTGTGAGTGTCTACCTTTTGGGTCACTCGGCGGAGGATCGTTCCATGCTGTGCTGTCACCTTTTCCACGTCTTGCACCCTGTTAGCAATGGCGCGGATGTCTAACCTCAGGTCGGCTATGGCTGCAGACAGGGTCTGCTTGATGTCCGCTGCCACTGCTCTCAGATCCAGGAGGCTAGGATGCTGCTGATGGAAGGTGGCCTGATCCCCTGACTCAGGCAAGGGGATAGCAGGTGGCGCAGTCAGCGGTGATGGCGCTGGGGTCTGTGTCGGGTTCTGGCGGGAGGCCGCCATGTTGCTTCTCTGAGTGCGGAACAGCTCAGGAAGATTTTGGCTGAGGTTGCCCTGCTATCTCCGTGGAGAGCGGGATCAGGAGGCGGGGAGTTCCACGATGCTGTGCTCATATTTAGAAAGCGGGGCGAGTGTTGTGGAGCTTCCGTAAGAGCGGAGAGGCTGGATAGCGGCGGGAGCTTTTTTCTAAGGTGTCCATCTTCCCGCGAGGTCAAGCCACGCCCGATTGCATGTGTTTTTTAAGCTTTCAATGGCTACATGCTTGATATATTTTTTGTTTTGTTTTTTTGGATTATAATTTTGCACTTAATTTTGTATGCACTACAGTTGCACTTCATTGTATTTATTCAGGCTGTCAGCGCTGTGGTACCCTTTTTTCCATTAGGCCTAATCACTAATTAGTATCTTTAGCACAGGGGATTGTTTTTTCACATGGTTATTTTCTTGAGTAAGGATAAAGAAGGGGAAAATTGAAACCAGCGCTCCAGAACCTTAAGTTCTCTTTCAGTTTGCTGTTTTGTGGCCCAAGCATCTTTTTTCATGGCGGAAGATAATGCAAGGGGACTGCCTTATGGGCTTCCCAAAGAGTGGGGAGGGAAATGTCAGGGGTGTTTTCCGCAAAATAAAATTTTAGGGTGGTTCCCAATTCTGTTCGCGAGGGGAGGTGTTGGAGGAAGAATTAATTAATTAATTCAACTGCCAGTTGTAGGGCCTACGGTTAAGAGACCTAGGTCAAGTGTAAGCAAGATAGGTCAGACCAAGAGATCGGAAATATTTGTGCTGATTGGGCAATGCGAAGAGTGGAGTTATTAACAAAGAAGTAGTCTATACGGGAGTGTGTATGATGGGGGTATAGTAAAACGTGTACAGTCGATCTTCAGGGTGGAAAACTTGCTAGACATTGAAAAGAGCATAACGTCTAGTAATTTGTCAGAAGGGCTTCAAGTCTCTAAGGACTTGAGTTTGGGTGCCCCTGGGGTTCACCACATGGCGATCAGAAGCCGCAGAATGGTTTAGGTTAACGTCACCCCCACAACCAGAAATTCATGGTCTGACCAAAAAAGACGGGCATAAACTCTAGACAGGAACCCAAGCTGTCAGACATTCGGGGCATTGGTTATTTTTTTTAATAGCATAAATATATGGAATGACTACTGGGTTAGTGTTCCTCTGCATAACAGGGTGACAGGCAGTCTGAGGGGTTCAGCAACCAGAGTCTCCGTTGCCAAAGGGTTCACCTTGATCACAACCTGTGAACCATTCCACTCTGCCTCATTGATACAGGTGCCCCTTCCTACTGCCTTTCAAGACTCCCTTTGCTGAGGTTTAACCCCTTCAGGACCAGAGTCCTTGTAGTCAGGGTTTGGAGGTTCCCTCCCAAAACTCTTCAAACCTTAAATTCCAGGTCCCTGATAGGAACTTACTAATTCAGAGAGTACTAACCATCAGTCCTCTCTTTGCAACCAGACTACCATGAAACCTCTCACCCTACATGGGTGAGAACCCCTGAGTACTAAACCAAGTCTTCAAACTGGCCTACTAAAGGGACGTCAACTCAAATATTGGGGAAATATACCTGCTGTTCAGGATACACTCCCAGTGTCCTGTACACCAGTTACAGAACTATACTTAGATATTAAATGGTTGAAATTAATATAGCAAGGGATTATTGCAATTATTAACACTAGTACATGATAGTGTCTATTACAACTTGAACCACATTTTCAAAACTTTGCAATTATGATGATCCAGAAAGTCACAGTTGTGGCGCTGTACTGCCAAGGCACCTATAGACTTTAGACCGCAGCCAGGCATGCATGCACAATCTTGCTCTTTAGATCATTCCTTTTGTGCAGTCAGTCTACAAACATACAGGTTCTATATTGTGGGGAGAGAAAAAAATGCAGGCCACAGCTTGTTTCAGGGTAGGACAATTTTCATGGTCTGGGAGAAGTCATACTAGCTGATTTCTTTTTTTTTTTACCTTTAACAAGCCAGGGAACATTTGGGAAGACTGACATCTGAACTTTTTCAGCAGTAAGTAGCTAGACTGAGGAAACCTTCTCCTATGTTTGTAAGTAGACACAGTGAGGGGCAGTCAAGTGCATTTGGCCCAATAGCCAGTCCTACAGTCCAGTGTTAGTGGCCTGCAATTTTCCTGAAGATGAAAGTTTTGGCATGGACAGAAAGTTTGACATTGTGAGGTTTCTCTAGAAATTCCTCTGCTTATTTTCTTTTAGATAACCGATCCAACATTCTTACACTGTTTAAGGGGAAGGAAGGAGGATGGGATGTGGGAAGCCTCAGCCATTCCTTTTAGAAATACAATCTCTTTAGCTACAGTCTATGCAAAACTGATCGTTTGCTAAAGGACAACTTTGAAGCAAGAAAAAAATTGCTATGGTTTGCTGGGTTATCTGTAGTTAAAATGGAACACCAACAAAAAGAGAGTCTATAGTCTTTTACTGCAAAGGTTTACTGCAAGAGGCAACAAACTGCCAATGCTTGCCTTGTTTGCACTGAAGTTCTACAGTTATCCTGAAAATAGCCCAGTACTTCTAGGTACAAGGCACAGTACTTCTGGGTACACAAGGAGGAGCTCATGAGTAGGCTAATACATATTATCAGGGACAGAGCAGAGTTGAAAAGGCAACCACCTTGGTCACTGTGCTGCAGGGGGCGTAGCTGAAGTAGGAACCTCTCCTACCTCTGCATAACCCAGCTGTGTTCTACACTGTGCAGGTCTGAGCGGTCAAACTGGCTGATCAGTCCTATAGATTACAACAGGAGATTGTTGGTCTCCCTGTATAATCAGCGGCACTCTTCTTCGCTGCCTGCTCTGTAAACAAAGCACAGTGTCTGCCTGCTCAGTGCTCTGATGGTTACACAGAGAAAGCTGCATTCTCCCTGTGTATTCTGCAGGACTGAGCCATCCATTTTAACTGCTCTGCATTTGTAGGCAGGTGCACTATATTTTATCCACTGGAGGTGGCGTTCATCCGTAAGGGCAATGCAGGTGGTGTAGGAAGTCGAGAGCAGCCTTGTTTCTCTATCTCCTCGATAGTGGCAGCATCAGATGGGGTGCTGGCATCTTGGCAGACATCATGAGTCAGGCAGAGCCTATTTAAAACCCTGGCTCAGGGTTTGTTGCGCAATAGTAATAGCAATACTTGACAACTATTTTCATAATAAATTAGTTGTCAATCGATTAGTTGTTTTGGCCCTACTCCCTCCCACCTCTATAATACTGCATTTGTTATTTTGAAGGACCAATATAAAGGAAAAATAAAATAGAGGTCAAAAAAGGACATTTGGTTGTTTTTAGTCGAACATTTTCTGCATATTAGGTCTTTGCGATCTGCATAGCTAAGGCTGTGGCAGGAAAGTGCCCTTTTTTGGCGTGGTAAAAAAAACGCACCAAAAATACAACTCCCCATTGAAATGAATTGAAAATACATATATGGCAAAAACGCATCAAAACCACACCCATGGTTGCGTTTTTGGTGCATTTTTTGTCACGTTCTTTTTTCACAGGTGAAAAACGCACCAGAAATGTGGCAAAAATGCCTATGCGTTTGTACCGCAATTTTGCAACTGAGCAGCGTGAAAGCAGCCTAAGATAGGTATGGTGGCCAACCCTAGTCAACTCAATTGTTTGCGCACTCGAGGGACGTCCCCGTGAACCTTACCTTGTAGTTTATAGACCCTCTGTTCCCATTAGTCATATCCTGGACTACTAAATTAGAGAGTGTTGGACCCTTGTCATCGTGGGCAGCTGTCCGTTTTGGGCAGCAGTGAGGTACAGCAGATGGCGGTGTGATGCACGCTTTAATGCATCACATAGTTTTCTATTTTTTTGTCAATGGTATTTTTGGGGGAAAGTGTATTTTTATAAATTTTTTCACATAGAAAAACATACAAAGTGGGGTATCCAAGATACCAGAAAAATACAATAACTTTACTGGCACAGCCGGATACTGAGGAAACATTAAAGCAGATGTAAACCCAAAATTATTATTATTATTTTATGTCATAATGTAGAGTATAAGATTTCCTATCATTTGAGCCCAGTCTTGCCACAAAGAGTTAATCCAGCTCTGAGCAATCCTCTTTTATTGTTCAGTGAGATAAAACTTGACAAACAGAAAAACTTTGTCAAATCCTCCCCCTTGCTGTGAGTGACAGGTGATTTACATATCTCGTGCACTAGCATAAGACATGCATTTTTTTTTATTTCCCACCCCCACTCCTTTCTTCAGCAGCTCTGCAAGGATTGGCTGTTCCACACCTCAGCATAATTTGGCATGCTGAAGTCATGTGGTTACTTTCCTGTCTTTTCACTGGATGTTAGAGATCATAGCAGAAATTCAGTGTTAGAAATACACAGGAGAAAATGCATATTGACAAGGGGAGTGTAGAGGTGGGCGGGGAGTCTACAGACATCAGGACTCCACCCACCGAGCTCCAGACAACAGACCCACCCACAGAATCTGCAGTTTTTCGGGTCTCATAACAGACAGAGGGGAGACATTTGACAGTTAAAGATACATGCAGGAGGCAAGTATATCCTTATAGATAACCCCTATGGCAGTAGTTTAGAAAGGATGACATTGGGTTTACATCCACTTTAAGGCTACAAAAACAGCTTTTAACATCCTCCACCTCCCCCTCAAGTGCAATACGTGTGCAAATGAACAATTGAGAAACAACCTAGGATAATTCAGCATGACAATACCATCCTTACAGGAGTCCCTCGGCGATGTTAACATACTAGCTGGATTGATGTCGGAGCATCCAACATGGTTGCCAGCACAGTCGGATATCATCTATGTTCCTCACTATAAGGAATCAAATCGACTTATGATTAACTATGATGGCCTCAAGTAAAGTGTAGATGGGTCAGAAATCCAAGCATGCCATACCTTCTGAAATTTTTTGGGACCACCTCTATTTTGGTATGCGACTTTATAGAATGGCAATACTTTATTGATTAGTAAAGTAGGGGTCCCCCACAAGAGGGTTGGGAGTTTAAAGGCAACTAGGTATGATAGAAAAGGCAATAAATGTAAAAATAGACATATTTTATTAATGTATCAATGACGCCATACGTCACATCAGGGGCGGTGCCGGTCTAACACCAATGTGTGTGTGTTACTACGCGGGCACACGACGTACTGGATGGATATGTTGTATGCGCGTGCATTTTCTACTGTGCGCGTGCATACAACATATCCATCCAGTACGACGTGCGCCCGCGTAGTAACACACACGCATTGGTGTTAGACCGGCACAGCCCCTGATGTGACGTATGGCGTCACACATCTCCATGGATCCGAGGCTGATATGAATCAGCTGTTCATCCACCTCCACGCAGATGCAGTGGACCTCTTGCACACTTATAAAGCCAGGCACCGGCACGGTCACTATCGAGGCTGTTTGCTGATGGGATGTTGGCTTTGTATTTAATCCTTAACACTGTGGACACTTGCCTCGACTTTCACCTATAGTATGTACCTTGATCATTACATTGTCTGATAGGTTTAAACTTACTGGCACTTGATATTTTAGGTATTATCAATATTTATTGGACATACCATTATGGTGCTTTCTAAACCCCTTAAAGGTCTTTTTTATAACATATTCAAGGAACAATTTTTCCTATATAGAGATTTTTTGTTCTACAAGCACAATTTTATAAAATATATTAAAGCTTTATAGATTATTTTTCCTTTGATTGGAAATTTAGAACTCATACATAAAGATCAATTCAATATACATTCTGACATTTAGATTAAACATACTTGTCTACTTAAGATGAATAGTTTTCTTTTTGAAGGCAAGCTTGTGTATTATACAATCTCTTTTTTTTGCTTTTTTGATCAAACAGGTATACCATATGTTAATTTGAAATATGGTATGGCACTGCTTAGTGCTACACCGTATAGCTGTGGCCGCATACAACACACATCAACTGAGTGCTGCTTTATACTGCTTGATCATAGTCAATTACTTCAATTTTCTTTTTTGGACTTGTTTCCTGTCCATTTTATTCCATCGAACATTTATCAGCAAATACGTCCATTCCTTGCATTAGGTTATTATTTTGATTAATTTCTTCACTGTTATTCCGTTTTTTGCATTAATCATCCCCCCCCCCCCTTTTTTTTTTTTTTTTTCGGGCTTGTTTATGGTTGACTTGCCTTTTTTTTCTTCATCGATGCTCCTCTTACCTCCTGTCCCCATATGTGTCAACTCTGATGGATGCGTTTTTCTTATAGATGCACACCTGTCTCCATATGTGACAAGCCCCTGAAGAAAGGACAAGCTTCTGAAACGCGTTGGTTTCTTATCTCTAAAAATAGGAGACTATATCTGTTTGTACACTGATACCCTATTATATGTCATTGTTGTTATTAATGAGTCAGTTGCAATAGTCATATGCACTAACTCTTTTAAGCTTGATACATTAATAAAATATGTCTATTTTTACATTTATAATCCCAACCCTCTTGTGGGGGACCCCTACTTTACAATTTTGTACAAGGGATGGTGGCAACACTGTGGTCCACATTGTTGATGAATTATTGGTGAATTATTCATTTTAGAGCCATACTTTATTGATTAGGGTCTTCCAAAAGGTCAATGAGGGTGCCTCAACTTTGTTCCAATATAAAAGAATCGCTTTACGTGCGTAAAACAGCATGATAGAGTCCTCTGTACCCTAAGGGGTGCCAATTCCTCCACCAGACCACACACACAGCATTAGTCAAGGGCACTTTAAGAGCTGTAATATCCTCAAGAGCCCAGGCCACGGCCTCTTAAAAGAGCTGTATGAGTGGGTATAGCCAAAATATTTGCTCAAAGTCTGCTGGGGAATGCCGGCAACGCCAACAGTCTGTGAAATCAGAATCCTGGCAAGCCTGGCCGGAGTGTAATAAACCCGATGAAGAATTTTATATTGAATGAGGCGATCCCTGGAAGACACCAAATATTTAAAGGGGCAATCCCACATCATCCCAATCGTCACCTTGGGTGTCACAGACATCCACCACTCCCTACACTTTTCAAGAGATTTAGGTGTGACTGGAAATAATTCTTTATTTACGATTAAAGCTTATTATCAGAATTTATTTGACCTATATACACTCTACTTGTAAACAATATGTATAGTAGGTATAAATCATTTAAATACCTACAAAAGTAACTAAGGAAATTATATATATCTTTAATTTAGGTTTACGTGAACCCAATGTTTAATATTTGAAATTTCATGATATTTACCTATATAAACCCTACTGTAAAACAATGAGCTTACTTTATAGATCCTTGTAAACTTACTTTATGTATCTTTATAACATTGTATACTCAATAAACTTCTTTTGACAAGGAAATAATTCTTTATAGACTGCGGACCGCATCTTCGGAAGTTATTCTGATGCCAGCAACTGTTCCAGGTCTGAGGATTGGATCTGTAGAGCGGTGCTTCCAAACTGGGAACAAAAAGTATGACACAGTTGCAGGTATCGGAAAAAATACCAGTTATGCAGTTGACTTTTTTATTTAAAGGGGTTGTAAACCCTCTTTTTAAAAAAAAAAATAACAAACCTGTCATACTTACCTCCACTGTGCAGTTTGTTTTGCACAGAGTGGCCCTGTTCCTCGACTTCTGGGGTCCCCTGGCAGAGCTGGTAGCTCCTCCCCCGCATCAAGTGTCCACGTTGGAGAAGGCTCTCCTAAGGTGGACACTAGTGTGGGCTTGCTCCCGAGTCCTGCATCTGTGTACATTCACACAGAATGCAGGACTCGGCTCCGCCCCCCGGTGCCCGAGTCATTGGATTTGATGGACAGTAGCAAATGCATTAAGGTGAAAAAATAGGATGCATTAAGGTGAAAAAACTTGAGGGTTTACAACCCCTTTAAGTTCATTAAATGTATGCTGATGCCCGCTACCAACAATATATTTCAGCTGCTTGATTTTTTGTCAACGGTATTTGAAGTCATGTCATGAAATGCAGTTCCTTCCTGTGAGCTGCAGGAAAATGCAGCTTAATGCACAGCATGTGCAGGCTGAGTTGCAATGAGAACAGGGTACAAAGAAAACAATTGTTTGCCATGTGCCTTAGGAGTGACCTGTGTTCTTCCAGTACAACACTTTTAAATAGGCAGTTGATAGGAGGCTGAGAAGTGTCTACAGCATGCGTACAACCCCCTCATATCTCAGCCTTGGGTTAAGGATAGGGCAGTACAGGCTCAACCGCCTATTTTTCCCACCTTCTGGCCTGAATGAGCCCTTACTGAAAAGTTCATATGTGTTTTTTTGTTTTTATAGTAACATCTCTAATTTTTATTTGATTTTATATATCAAAAATCATCATTTCTAGTCTCCTGCACATGCAATGTGATCTTGCAACTTCTTGGTTGAAAATGTGTAGGTGCCACTACTGGATTTCTTTGGCCTCACAGCCATCCTGGTTATTACTTATAGTTACATAGTTAGGTTTAAAAAAAAGACACAAGTCCATATACTTCAACCAATAATAAAAAAAATTAAAAAATCATAAAATCCCATATACACAATCCTATACCCACAGTTGATTCAGAGGAAGGCGAAAAACCCCAGCAAAGCATGATCCAATTTGCTACAGCAGGGGAAAAAAATCCTCCCTCATCCCCCAAGAGTAGGGATGGGCGAACGGTTCAGCCCGAGCATAAGTTTGGGCCGAACTTTAGCTATTAGACGTTCGACGAACAGCTGAACAAACGGGTAGTTGGTTTGTTCTCCCCCCCGAACCGACCACAATGCATTGCGGTGCTGAACAGTGCATTGCAAGCCCTGATTGGCTGAAGCAGTGAAAGCTTCAGCCAATCAGGGCACAGAGCACTGTCAGAGTCATGATTGGACACTGTCATGACATGACTTTATCCAATCATGGCTCATTCCCGCCCCACAGTATAAAAGTATTCTTTCAATGGCAGTCATTTTTAGTGTGATTTTGGTGTGGAGAGAAATAGAACAGGGCTCTGTTCAGTGTTATTAGTTAGTTCGTGTGCTATACTGTGCTATTTTGCTTCAATTGTCAGTGTAGAATATTAGTTTAGTGTCAGTCTAGGGATAGTGTGAGTGTAGAGAGGAGGACCATCATTTAGCTTTGCATAGTTTGCAGCTAGAGTAGGGACAGCTCAGATAGTTTCACCGTAGTGTAGTGAGACCGTGTCATTCATACATATATTAGTGTGGGGTAGGGACAGCTCAGGTAGTTTCAGTGTAGTGTAGTGAGACCGTGTCAGTAATCTTGACAGTCGTGTATAGCTAGAGTAGGGGCAGTTCAGGTAGCGTCAGTGTAGTTGAACGCATCTATTTTTGTGTACGTTAATGCTAGTTTAACGCCATAACGTTTTGCATGCATTGCTGCCAGTTTAATGCCATATCGTTCTGTGTGTTACTGCCAGTTTAACGCCATTTACTTCTGGGTGCGTTACTGCCAGTTTAACACCATATCGTTTTGTGTGCGTTACTGCCAGTTTAACGCCATTTACTTCTGTATGCGTTACTGTCAGTTTAACACCATATTGTTTTGCGTGCGTTACTGCCCATTTAACGCCATATAGTTTTGTGCGTTACTGCCAGTTTAATGCCATATAGTTCTGTGTGCATTACTGCCTGTTTAATGCCATATAGTTCTGTGTGCGTTACTACCAGTTTAATGCCATATCGTTTTGTGTGCGTTACTGCCAGGTTAACGCCATATCGTTTTGTGTGCGTTACTGCCAGGTTAATGCCATTTACTTCTGTGTGCGTTACTGCCAGTTTAACACCATATCATTTTGCATGCGTTACTGCCCATTTAAGTTAAACTGACAGTAATACACGCAAAACGATATGGCGTTAAACTGGCAGTAACGCACACAGAATTAAATGGTGTTAAACTGGCAGTAACGCACACAAAACGCTATGGCGTTAAACTGGCAGTAACCCCCCCCAAACGCCATATCATTTTGCGTGCGTTACTGCCAGTTTACCGCCATATAGTTCTGTACGTTTGCCGCATTATATTGCAGTATATTATAGTGTATCCATGGAGTGTGTCTGTGTAGCTTGAATACTCAAATTAAAGTGCACCAAACATCTCTTTACATTAATTAAAGTGCATCTACGTGCAGATTTCAACTTCTTCTTTACATTTTGCTTATTAGCACCGCCCCTCCATCCCAATAATGTCTGGGAGGACAAGGAGAGGCAGACGTTCGCTTGGCACTCTAAGGGGGCCAGCAACAAATGTGTCCACAGGCAAAGATGGACATGGTGGTCATCATTTCCTCTGTTTAGTGAGTTTGTCCGTGCTATCCACAGCATGCAGAGGAGGTGGTGGACTGGCTTACTAAACCTTCCTCATCCTCTGTCATGCAAGCAGAGACAAGTGTGCAGTCCCCTGCAGTTGCCAGAGTGGATAAACCTGCCTCCTTGTCCACATCTATTCCTGCCATAGCCCCAACATCAGCCATTGAGTCAGCTGAGTTATTTGACCACAGCGTCAGCCACTTGCTTCTTGATGATGCCCAGCCCAGATGGAGATGATGATGATGATGAGGTCACTGATGCAACTTGGGTGCCAGATAGAGCAGAGGAGGAAACTGAAGGTGAGGCAACACAAAACCATGGAGGTCGACATCAAGAAAGAGTAGAGAGCAGCCACCCTATTCCATCACATTCTGCAGCTGTTATCTCTGGCCCACTCCCCAAAGCTCAGCTGTCTGGACCTTCTTCAGCACATATGCAGCAGATCGCACTGTTGCCATCTGCAAACTGTGTCTCAGGCACATCAAACATGGCAAAAGCACTAACCATTTGGGTACCACATGGCAACCCTCCTTGACCACCGTTATAAGAGTAAGGACTCAGAACTCATCCGTCCCCACAGAGAGTGCAGAAGATAAAATCTCCTGAGGACACGTTAAAGAGGATTGTATTGAACATTTTTCCTGACTCCAGTAGGTTTACAGTGTGGTGGAAAATGTTGTTTTGAGTCTTCTGTTGGTCAAGAGAGGAGCGTTGGAGAAGGCATCCGTCTAAGTGAGGCATTTTGGAATTATTTTAGTCCTCGCCGCCCAGGGCTGTCAGCTTCCAAATCCCATCGGCAGCGTCTGAATCACATGGTGGACGATTACCTCGGCTGACGATCCACTGACTTACTGGGTCATGAGAATAGACCACTGGTCAGAACTTGCCAAATACGCTATTGAGTTGTTTGGCTGCCCTGCATCCAGCGGGCTTTCAGAATGGGCGTTCAGTGCTGCAGGAGGTTTCGTTACTGATCATAGAACGCGTCTGTCTACAGACTCCGTGGACCTTTTGACTTTTATAAAAATGAATCAGTCCTGGATTACCATCAATAAAGCCCCTGATGCCGATGTCACTGATTAAGTCTTTTTGGGACGTGGAATCTCTGCAGGACTTTGAGGCTGCCTAGCTTTGAGAGTGTTCAATCATTTCATCTGGAAGAATGTTTTTGGTATAGGTTTCATGGGCACAATTAACGCCCAAAGACCAATTTTTCTGCACCTGTTTGACAGGTGCATATCATTGTAATTTTTACAGCAAGGCCAATTCTTGCTTTCATCAAGAGTACCTCTATAGGGTTATGGTGGGAAGGCACCACCGACACCCAAAGACCAATTTTTCAGCACCTGTTTGACAGGTGCAAATCATTGCAGTTTTTTTACAGCAAGGCCAATTCTTGCTTTTATCAAGAGTACCTCTATAGGGTTACGGTGGGAAGGCGCCACGACACCCAAAGACCAATTTTTATGCACCCCTTACTTCTATCCAAAGTCAAAGTGACACCAGAATGTATCCAAACAATCTCTAACCTTGTTCCCAGTGCACTACATTGTGGCCTCATCATTCACACTGGCTCCCCAGCTGTTGCTGAGCAAAATAAAGGCAGCTTGCAGGGAAAATGTAATTTTTTTGGGCTTTATAAATGCAATTATTGCTGCAGCAGATTCTAGACATAGTACAGATCTGCCACTTTACAGGTAGACTAAGGGGACCCCTCAGGCCCTATATTGGAAGGAATTTTTTATTTTTATGCTTTCACTTTAAAAATCAAAAAATCACTGCTCATTTAAAAATGTTTTTTACAAACTTTTTTTTTTATTGATACGTGTCCCCCAGGACAGAACCCAGACCCCTATAACCACTGTATGCCCAATTACTTGCAAATAAGCCTTCAAAATGGGCACTTTTGATTTTTGATGTTTGTGTCCCATTGACTTTAATGGGGTTTGTTATTTGGGTCCAAATTTTCGCAGTGTTCGGAAGTTCTGGTGCGAACCGAACAGGGGTCTGTTCAGCCCATCCCTACTCAAGAGGCAATTAGATATTCCACCCCTATTTGTTGTTTGGGGCTCAGCTCTACTGTAACTAACTGCTCCTCATTTCTAAGGGCAACCAATTTGGCTGCCTATAGCCCACTTTTGGTATGCATGAGGGGTAACTCTATTCAGTTTGACAGTTTGCTCATCCAGGAAATGTCCCAAAAATTTTTGCCTTGTAGTTATTAAGCCCTTCAGTCACATCCAGGCCTACAAAATTAGAGAGTGCTGGACCCTCGGCCCTGCGTCCAGCCAGTATTGCTCAGATCTATCTATCTTTTCTTCACTTTCAAATCCCACTGAATACTATAAACCATTTAAAACGGAATCCCACTGACAACTATAGAGTGTTTAGAAATGAAAGCCCCATGACTAGGAAGCAACATTTCTACTTCCTGCACAAAGGATTGCAGCCACAGTTATTTGTACAACCCCCTCCAGGAGTGTTTTACAAACAGTGTGCAGGAGTCAGGAGTGTGTAACGCACAGTGTGGTGGGACCAGGTGTGTAACGTGAGTAGTGCAGGCATCAGGAGTATATACACCTTAGTGCACAGCGCCCCGTTTGCTTCATTCCACCCCCTTTATTCATAGAACAGCAGTACCCCCTAAAGCGCATTTTGGCAATGAACACACAGACACATACAAACAGCTACCCACATGCACACACTCACATACATACAGTACATACATACATGCATATAGCATCTTCTAAAACTATACATTCATAGTACCTAGCCAACATTCTCATTCAATCCTGCTGGATGTGGGGCAGGTTCACAGCAAGGCATTGATAGAGGTCGGGAAGCGAAGCAGTTAGTCATCTACACGGTTTATACTGCCCTGGGGCAAGCTGTATAGACTGCTGTGGGGAGACGGTGATCAGTGCTGTGGGCTGCAGCAAATATACTGGTAACCAGGACAGTTTCTCCTGCATGTGATGCCACATGGTCCCCCCTTCCTACATCAAAACCCTGTATCTAGAGAAGCCACCCTTTTTGCTCCCCTTGCCTTGTTCTAGCCCTGGGTAAAAAGTCTGGATTTATTACCAAACAACTAACTGTTCCTTTTGTACTCTTCTCTTGGTTGTTAATTTCCTTCAAATGATTATTCAAATTAGTTATAAAAGGAGTCCAGGACTTTGGTTGTTCTTTTGTAGCTGCCCTCTGTTACACTGCAACTCAACTGCCAGTGCTTCCTCCCTAGAGGATTTTAAATTCTCCCGGTTTTACTCCTTTACATTTCCCCTATATTTACAGCTGCTATTTTGTATGACATCATACTGCTAGTACAAACCTTATACTTTTCTAAAGTTCAAAAACTTGTCATTGATCACAAGCAAAAAAAAAATACTATAAAATACAAAAAAAAAAAGCATTGAAAACTTGTCATTCTATTGCTTTGATGTATTTTCTCTACAAAAATAAATAAATTTGGAATGCACCTTGTGGATCCTGCTTATTGAAGATGGACATTTTTTAATCCCAAGCTCTTAATGTATTATTACCAACACATATAATTCGAGCTCTACGAAGCTCATACACATTTAAATGGCAAGACACAGCTCTCCCCTACCTGGGTATCTTCTTAACCTCATCATTAGCCACACTATACAAACACAATTACCCCCCACTGTTTAAAAAACTATTAGAGGATCTCAATAGATGGTCAAACAATCCCCCATCCTGGTTCGGTCAATTGTACTCAGTTAAAATGACTATTCTACCGAAGGTACTATACTTGTTTAGAACTCTTCCTATAGCAATAGATAGAGCTGATTTGGGGAAATTTCAGAATAAACTTCTGGAATTTATATGGGGGAACAAAAGACCCAGGGTGAATAGACGAACATTATTTACTCCTAAATTGAAAGGCGGTTTAGGGGTACCAGACCTGATAAAATATTATCATGCAGCGCAATTGTCCCAGCTAGTTCAATTTTACACCCGACAATCAAATCCATTCTGGATGACGATGGAAACGGCGCTATTTCCAAATAAGGAGATCAGTCACCTAATGTGGATGAAAGTGAAAGATAGGCCGACAATAATGTGCCCGACTTTGTCTTTCTCATTAAACTTATGGGACAGACTGGCCGCTACCTACAAATTTAAATCTCCACATGCCCCATTGGCTCCATTACTCAATAATCCTCTTCACCCCGGGGCTCCGCCCCCATGAATTTAAATGGTGGACTAACAAGGGATTACTATGTATAGCTGATTTATGCGACCACAGAGGGGTCATGTCGAAACAGGTTCTCCAGGAAAAGTACCAATTTCCGAATTCAGAACTATATCGCTACTCCCAGATAGCGCATTTTTTAACAGCATTGAATCGTACCTCTGATTTAACCACATCCACCCAAATGGAAAATTTCTGTAGAACCATCGTCAAACACTCAGGTCATATTTCACAGATATATAGTATTTTGACATCAACTGCTCAGAAACTGTTTTACATGCAAAAATGGGAACAAGATATAGAAATCAGTCTAGAAGCTGAAGATTGGAGCAAACTGTCACTGCAGGCGTCCAAATCATACATCAATACATCATTGATAGAGGCAAATTACAAAGTCCTGATGAGATGGTATTTGGTCCCAGCGAGAGTGGCAGCCTTTGTTCTGGGGGCCTCCCCGCGGTGCTTCAGGGGATGTAGCACTGAAGGCACCATGCTACATACATGGTGGACTTGCCCAAAAGTGCGTAGGTTTTGGATTTGCACATACAACTTTATCTATTCATTAACTCAAGTGAACCTTATCAAGTCACCCCTACAGGCACTGCTGGGACGCCCGGTAGAAGGAACATCGAAACATATGCGGAAACTCATAACTTTCATATTTGTAGCAGCAAGAATAGCGATGGCAAAATCTTGGAAATCTTCAACGATTCCCTTTCATTTACTAAAATCTAAATTGTCATGGATCATGGTAAACGAACGCCTTTCTGCAATCTTAAATGATAAAATTGTTCTGTTTGAAAGAATATGGGACCCATGGATAAAATATATTTCAAACACATAATGAGCTGGGAATGATCCAGGAATCCCTCTTTCCGGGACCAGAGCGCACCTCTCTCTCTTTCCTATTTTCTACTTATTCACCCTCTTATTCCTCTCTCTTCCTTTCCTTTTACCTACAAAACAGTCTCGGAGGCCTCATGGGCCAATTGAGGCCCCAGGGCTCATCTTGAGGTCAAATTAGAAGGTTACACCAAGTAGAGGGGTTGGGGAGAGAGAACCCTCCTCCTGCGACTCCCTACACTACACATGAAGTACGTTAAGGAATTTATCGTAGAAAAGCTTCTCTTTTATATGTTCTACTTTGAGTAAAAGTTTTATATTTCTATTATTTAGGTTGGACTTCTTGCTATATAGTGTTATAGTAAGGACTAGGAAATGTTAAACTTCATAATAATACGTGATAATATGTTGTGTAACCCTTTTTTTATAAATAACTTGTTATTTGTTCCAAT
The DNA here is from genome assembly GCF_042186555.1 of Aquarana catesbeiana. Lineage (NCBI taxonomy): Eukaryota > Metazoa > Chordata > Amphibia > Anura > Ranidae > Aquarana > Aquarana catesbeiana. The sequence continues at coordinate 168,009,587 of NC_133333.1, read as the reverse complement.
ACTTTAAACAAAAGACATGTCAAACTGGATTTTATATCTTTTGGAAAAAATTCTGAATAAAAATATTGGAAAAGAAGATGGACATTTTTTGTTCTTAGCCTGAGAAGTGTTCATCACAGCTCAGTGAAGTTTCCTCTTTCTTTCTTGAGGAATTTTTCTAGGTTAACTCTACATTCCCTACTCTTCACTCCTCAGCGAAAGTTTGATACTAATTTTAACCTGTGGATTTTCGGAGTCCCACCATGTTATCCAAATGCAGATTGTGGTGTATTTTTTTTTTTTGTCCCTTTTAGTTACTGTTAGGAAACCAAAGTAGCTATGGCGCTGTTCTACTGCTAACACATAGTGGTGTAAACAAAACTTAAGCTACTTCCTTTGGAAAAATCCTGAAGACTAAGAAGATATTACACCCTGTAAATCGATCGATTATCGATTGTAAATCGATTATGCTCGATCAAGAGGCGCGGATTTCGGCAGGAACTTGACTCATGGCGGTACAAGCTCATTCACTGTCCAGGTCTAAGGACAGTCTTCTTCCTGTATTGCTACACAGTGGCATATACTGTGGATGCTTTTAACCCCAGGAGGGGGAGAAGAATCTGGTGAGTGCAGCCGCAATAGGAACATGAACTAAGATATGCACGGTGTGTTCACTCACTAAAAAGTCCATCAGACTAGAAAGAGGATTTTCTTCACGGGCACAAGAGCACTTTATAATTCATAATGTATTTATTTTTAGTAATTTTGTTTTTTTTTTTATGATTTTTATCAGTTTATTTGAAATGGACAATATGGAAATGCAGACATAGAAAATCTGCTTGTTGTAGGTTTAATAACACTAATAGCACTTTAGTAAGCATATTAAATATATTGCACCTTAAATTGTTTTCAGTATGCACAATAATTTATTTAGTGTTTTATCTTTTCTTTCTTTTATCCTAACGGGTATCAGATATAAGAATATTAATTACAATTGCACCTTAGAGTGTTTCAGCACGCACAACAGTTTTTACAGTACTTTATTTTTTAACGGTTATCATATATATTGATTTTCCACACCAAGGATCACACACTTTGGTTGATTTTAGTTTCAATGCAAGACCACACTGTATAAGTAATTTTTGGTTTAGTTTATTTTGCATTATACACTTATAATTTACAGGGTGTAAAATCTTCTTAGTCTTCAGGATTTTTCCAAAGGAAGCAGCTTAAGTATTTCACACCATTATGTGTTAGCAGTAGAACAGCGCCATATCTACTTTGGTTTCCTAACATTGACATTGCTCCACTTAGTGGTAGTAATTAGTAGAGGCAGCAGTTCTATTAACCCCCTCCAACTCTCTATTTAGTACTCAGTCCTTTGTGCAGAGATTTCCTTTTTTTTTTTCCCTTTTAGTTACTGCTTAACCCCTTTTTACACAGGGGTTGATGATCTCTCTACCTTCTCCCTTTTTAGGGCTCTGGGGTGATACTTTGAACGTCCTCTTCCTTTAATAACTAAATCATTTTTTTTTTTGTCTTTAGTATTATGCATGTCCTCTCTCTGATGTCAAGGTCGGAGATATCCCACTGACACTTCCCTTCAAGCCAAGGGTTAGAACTTAAACTAGTAAAATAAGTGCTGCGCCTAAAAATAATTTAAACATAAATCACCAAGTGTGATATTAAATCATCACATATCCTGGAGTCCAGAAGCAGCCCATCTGAGTTCCAGGAGTAGCTTAATACGGCTATAGGCTTTGATTTTTTTATGCTTGTGAGTACTTTGATCATTTTAATACACGGTTTTGCACTATGTGGATTCCTTGGCTTTCTTGTTATGGATATTGTAGTACCAGGGAGGATAATTAACAGAGACCTGGATAGGAGGATGATTGCATTGTACCACAGAAGATCTTTTATACAAAGGCAGTAATTGCCATCTCTTAAAGCGGAGTTCCACCCAAAAGTGGAACTTTCGCTCGTTGTACTCCTTCCCCCTCAGGTGTCACATTTGGCACCTTTTGGGGGGGGGTACCTGTCTACCACAGGTATCCGGTTCCTATTTCCGGGAGCCTCAGCCGTGGGTATTGACGTCAATGCCCGGGCTCTCTCCTCCTTCCCTGGCCGCCTGGCAAGTAGGAGAGAGGAACGGAGACTCACGCATGAGCAGTAGGGTTCCCAGTGTGAAGCCGCGAGGCTTCACTGCCGGGTTCCCTTACTCGCAATGGAGGCGGCATGCACCCGTCAGCTGATGGAAACATCAGCTGCGGTGCTGACATCGCTGGACGCCATGACAGGTAAGTGTCCGATTTATTAAAAATCAGTAGCTGCAGTATGTGCAGCTGCTGGCTTTTAATTTTTGCAGTGGTGTGCGGACGTCCGCTTTAAGAGGGTCAAAATATTCTGGTAAACGTGTTTACTAAGCATGCAGTGAAGGAACACTGTGGTGTGGTTTTCTAAATGGGGATGATCTTCACTCTAGTGAAAGGAAGAGATACTCCAATCTTTTTATTTCACAGCAGCACTTATTTTATAATTCTTTCTACCAATATATATCTGTTGGCGTGCTAGCAGCTATTCATTTATTATACTTTGGGGTGCAATCTTTTAAAAAAAATCTTCATTTATAGTCTTATTACGCTCTTCAGCAAAGCACACATAACAGAAAAAAATAGCATTCCTAATAAAAAGGACAGAAACATTCATATGTGTCATTACAATAAGAACCAAAACGCACTAAACCATTTCTTTCTAATCGCCTGCAGTGCTGCTACATAGAGTAATCCCCTATAAATAAGTATTCTTAAGCACTCCCAACTGATAGATAGCAGGTGTCCAGGTAAAGTAGTGCTTAAGCCAAAAGAGCTTATTTTTAAGCTTCCTCTAAGAAGGAAGAGGGCAGAGAGAAAAGGAGGAAAGAGAGAGGGGAAAAAGAAGGACTGATGGGGACTGAGGAAGGGACTGAGACTAGCGTTCACCAAAAACTGTAGCCATTAAAGATCTCATCTTTAAACGCATAGTTCTGTGAAATACCATAATACCACGTTTACTGGAACTGTTCTTCCCTGCATTTCATAGCTGCTGTCAAACATTTCATGTCATGAATCTGGTTTACCACAGCTATCCATTGACCAATTAACGGTGGATCAGCACTGCATTTTCTTTTATAACCAATTATAGAACATTGTTCTTCAGACATATTTTATTTTTCTAATTGTCTACCTAGTTAACCTGCTTTTCAGGCGTTATTTTGTTCCACCTAAAATTTTTAGTGGGCGGTTACTTCTGATTGGCTCCTTTTTTTTTATCTAACCTTCTTGCGGGCACTGATTTCCTATATATTGATTCCACATTGTAAGATCTCTAAATGGATATTACTCACCTCTCAGCTGGACTGCATTTAGACATCCCAATTATCTATAATTTTCGATTTCTGTGTCCCTCAATGGAAGATAAATTAAGAAATCAATAGAAGGACACAGGTCCCGCACCCCCCCCGGAGTTCATGGTCAAAAAACTGAGGCAGGATGTTTGGTGCCGGTTGTATGCGGTGGGCTGGCTTAATATTCGTATTATCCCAGTGTTCAAACCTCCTGAAGGCAATATACCCATTATCTATTATTCCTGTGTCCTTCAAAAAGAAAAAAAAGATTATTTTAAGGACAATACAAAAATCTAATTTATAAACAGATAATACAGTATATACCCATGGTATCTTGCACATAAGACTAAATGTACAGAATAACAAAATTGCAGCTGAAATAACTTATAGTTTTGGAGTTCAGCAAAATATTTTACTTTCCTGTCAGATGAAGAATAAAAAACTACAAAGTTTGTAATATTAACAAGCCAGATTTTATTTTGGTTTTATACACATTTTCATACATTGTACACAAAAAAATGAGTGATCTTTTAATTTGCTACTCAGCCCTGTCACCTGACAATTCATGGTGTGGTTTTCACAATGAAGAATCCTAAATATAATTAAATAATTTATTTCCTTTAAGATGTCTCCTTTACTGCCTACTGGTATGACTCCTATGTAACTTAATGATGGGCAGAATCTAACGTGACAGTCCATCCTTTTTTTAAAATAATTTTTCTTGCAAATGACATCCTTTGTAAACTGGAACGAGCCACCCCTGTCAGTTATGGATTCTCGTATCTCGAACATTAGTCACAGATCAACTTTACAGTTCGACATTCCTTGGCCAACAATGGATGTCTACCTATTGTTATTGCTGTGATGCTACATCTCGTGGGTCAAGTATGATGAAAATATATGCAATATAGTTTGTTGTTGGAAGGCTTTGATTTGGGTTCATTGTAGAGAAACATACAAAATAAAACCGATAATGGGATTGACTGGTACATGGCAAATTTGAATGGGTAATGTTGTAGGCTTTTTCTGTCCCTCTGAAAAATGTGGTTTTAGGAAGACTGCACTATATTAGCCCTTCCAGTGTGGATATTGATAGATATTGTTTTTTTTTTAGTGTTCAGAACACACATACACAGCAGCCACGTTTTCGTCTTGAGCAGAGTTGGACCTCTCTCTTGTCTCCGAACACCTTGCCTTAAGAGGGTCAACCCTATCATGCTTTGCTCAGGCGTATATAGTGTCCTTAGGGTATACAGCGGTGCACAACACTGCAGTCACACCAACAAGCCTGTTTCAAACAAATATCTGTATTCGTTCCCGGATAGCTTGCCTACAGATAGGGCATGAAGTGAGGGATGTACTGCATTCTGTGCAGGAACCATGACCACACTGAAACACAAGCTTGATGTGACTGTCGATGCAGATAGGACAGGTGATCCGTTCCTCCATCTGACGATATCTGTTCTGAAGCTCTTCCATCATCTTTCGTGTATCTGATGCTTCTTGGCTGGGAATGCCGTCCACCTCTGTGCTGTCTGAAAAACAGTTCACAAAACAAAATCATTACCTGCAATTAGCGCTGGAGGTCGCTGGTTTAAATGTTGAACATTATCAACAGAGAATTACTAATTCTCAGGATTTTTATGGTAAAATGTCCATGCTTGCACACTCTTATGCCCCGTACACACGGTTGGACTTTGTTCGGACATTCCGACAACAAAATCCATGGATTTTTTCCGACGGATGTTGGCTTAAACTTGTCTTGTATACACACGGTTACACAAAGTTGTCGGAAAATCCGATCGTTCTAAACGCAGTGACGTAAAACACATACGTCGGGACTATAAACGGGGCAGTGGCCAATAGCTTTCATCTCTTTATTTATTCTGAGCATGCGTGGCACTTTGTCCGTCGGATTTGTGTACACACGATCGGAATTTGCGACAACGGATTTTGTTGTCGGAAAATTTTATATCCTGCTCTCAAACTTTGTGTGTCGGAAAATCCGATGGAAAATGTGTGATGGAGCCTACACACGGTCAGAATTTCTGACAACAAGGTCCTATCACACATTTTCCGTCGGAAAATCCGACCGTGTGTACGGGGCATTACTGTGGTAGTTATCCTATATTCCACCTAAATATTCAAGTTATATTTTGAAGGATAAATCAGCAAGAATAGAAACACCATAAGGTGGTTAGGCGCAAAGAGCTGAATACATGACTTTAATCTGTCCAGAATTTATGTTTCAGATTGTTCTTTTTACAAAGCTACGTTGAATTGAAAGACGCTGACTCTCTTGGAGATCCAGCCAAAAGATATCTATGCTTCAATTCCCAGTCTAGCCACTTTGAAGGTGCTCAATCTCCCTGTTGAATTATTTATATCCCCAAGGTGCTAATGATCATCAATTTCATATGTACAGTATTGTGCAAAAGTTTTAAGTAGGTGTAAAAAAATATGCTGTAAATTAAGAATGCTTTCCGCAACAGAACTGTTAAGTTTACCTTTATCAATGAACAAAATGGCAAGTTAATAAACAGAAGAGAAATCCAAATCACATCAATTTTTTGTGTGACCACCCTTTTACTTCAAAGCGGCATTAAAGTAGAACTAAGATCAAAATCTAAAAATCGATAAAACTAAGTAGAATGTGAAATATGTCTGTCTTTGTTTGTCATGTAAATGCAAGTATTTGGAGAAATTTACCTGCCCCCCCCTCCAGCATGTCAGCTTCATTGATTGTGGGGACAACATAGCTTCCTCATTTTCTAAATAGTTCTGTTGTCCCCTTTTGTGTTATGCCGTTATTCAAAGGACTACAGTGCGGCGCTGTGATGTAATTAGGGGACTACCTTGTTTAATACCAACCTGTAGATTGTGTCTATCTGTCCTGCTGAGCGGCTATCAGCCTGTCATACACTCCAGCCAGATATCACAAATACTCCATCTGGACGAACCCATCTACGACTCAGTGAAAGTCTGCAGGAACACCATGCAAACGCTCTTGCAGGGCAATCAGCCAAAAGCGTTACTGGCCTTTTGTAATAAGAGGTCCAGTACTGCTGGTAAGCAGGCATTTGTACTATTTTTGGTGGCAGTGTCTCTGGTGGTCAGCTGCACATGGAATTATGAACTGACTGCGTGTGATTATGGCTGGGATTCAAGTGTGCTAAAGTGGCCACAAGTTTTATCTTCAACTTTTTTTAACCACATTGGCTACTCTCCTCTTTGATCCCCCTTTGAACTTTTTATGTAAATGTGTGTTTAAACTGATAGCGTGACTTTTTTTTATATATGCCATATTCTGTGCAATTATCACACAGGAGGGTTGCTGCTTAATATACTACATGTCTGTTTTTGGATCAACCTGTTCAGCGCGTTTCTTTTCTTAGCCCCAAATCTATCTGTCTACTCCTCACTCCTTCAGTCTCCTCTCGCATTACTAACTTACATATAAGCATGGATGTCGCACCACTTTCTTAAACTAAATATCTCTAAAATTGAGCTGATAATATTCCCTCCTGCCCATGTCCCCGTCATGATTTTTCCATCAAAATCAATAATGCAATCATCAATCCCTCCCCTCACGCCAATGGCACTAGGTGTAATGCTACACTCTGACCTGCCCTTTCAGCCCCAAATCCATTTGTTGTCAAATGCATGTAGACTACACCTCCGTAACATCTCTAAAATTCGCCCCTTTTAAACGAATGAAACCACCAAGTTACTCATTCACTCCCTCGTTATCTCTCGCCTTGACTATTGCAACTCCCTCCTCATAGGCCTACCTCTGCATAAGCTATCCCCTCTGCAGTCTATCATGAATTCTGCTGCCAGACTCATCTACCTTACCAACCGCTAAGTGTCTGCCACCCCTCTCTGCCAATCTCTACACTGGCTGTGTCTACAGTTCTCAACATTGCCCATTTCTTTTTGCTTCTTCAAAAGAGCCTGAACAGCACATACTGAAACCCCAATCTGCTTTAAAATCTTTGTCTGGGAGAGACCTTTCTGATGCAGTATAACTACCTTATGTTACATAGTTATATAGCAGGTAAGACTGAAAAAAGACACAAGTCCATCAAGTCCAACCTGTGTGTGCGCTTTTATGTCAGTATTACATTGTATATCCCTGTATGTTGTGGTCGTTCGGGTGCTTTGCTCAGTATTGCCATGGTGTATGATCTGTGACATGAAATTGTCTTCTACAACCTCACCTTAGTAGGAAAGTTTGGCTGTTATTCACCCAGTTTTACGTTTCCTACTAGGGATGAGCTGAACAACCCTGGTTCGGTTTGCACCAGAACTTGCGAACAGGCAAAAAATTTGTGCGAACACCGTTAAAGTCTATGGGACACGAACATGAAAAATCAAAAGTCCGAGCCCTGCCCCAGGGGACATGTATCAATGCAAAAAAAAGTTTTCAGGAGCAGTGATTTTAATAATGCTTAAAGTGAAACACTAAAAATGAAATATTCCTTTAAATATCGTGCCGGGGGGTGTCCTTAGTATGCCTGTAAAGTAGCGCATCTTTCCCGTGTTTAGAACAATACCACAGCAAAATGTCTCTAAAGGAAAAAATGTAATTTAAAACTGCTCGTGGCTCAAGTGTATTGTCGGGTCCCAGCAATATAGATAAAAATCATTGGATTTTAGGGGGGACCCCTACGCAATTTTTATTTTTAATTTTGGTGCAGGGTTCCCCTTAATATCCATACCTCACCCAAAGGGCCTGGTAAAGATATTAAGGCACAACCACCAAACATGAGCGTGGGTTGCCTGCTCTCCGCATCCCCACCAGCAGAGTGCTGATATGGACGGAAAGACTTTAGCATCACCAGGGTATAATGCGACCTCATCAGCAATTTGCAATTAACCGCTGCAGTTTTGGAGGACATTGATTAGGTATGGGCTAATTGGAGAATTTTGATCGTTGTGTTTTCGAGAGAGGAATTTGTAGGTCTTGTTCCCATTTGGATAAGAAGGAAGGCCATTCCTTTGAGGTTAGTGACAATAGTGCCTGGTAGAAGTAGAAGATGGGTTTCTTAGGTGGTTGATCATTGACAAGGATGGTGTTTCTAGCAGAGTTAGGTCTGCTAGTGAACGTAATGGCTTTGATAGTGATTTGAACATGGAGAGCTGTTGGTATCTCCACTGGTCCATGAATGACACCGTGGAAGATGGTAAGAGTGTAGAGAAAGGTAGAATACCAGTGGTGGATGTTACTTCGTGGAGTAGAATTGGTGTCTCAAAGATCCAAGTGTGAAACTTATGGTCAAGGTTCCCTGAAGGGAAATAGGCATGTCCCGTTAATTGCATTAAAAGAGAGTTATACAGCCATTTGTGCGTTTTACATAATGAGTCCCAGATTGCGAAGGTAGACAAAGTGGTGAAGTGTTCGAGGATAGCTTCCGAAATTTCCTGGGTATCCATGTCTGAGGCAACAAGTCCACATCACTCTAATTCTAGTTGTACCCAAAGCTTAGATTCTCTATGGTATTTCCAGTCCGATATTAAAGAAACCCAAAGGAATCTTGTAAGGGATCATTTGGAACAGGAAGAGCAGCCCGGGCAAGATTTTCATCTTCGCAACGCTGATTCTCCCCAACCATGAGTGTGCTAGCTGGGTACATTTTTGCAGGTCTGATCTAATCGAGTTCAGTAATGGGATAAAGTTTACACGAAACAGAGAAGCTGGGTTAGGCGGAAGAAATATGCCAAGATATTTCATTGCGTGCGGTTGCCAACTAAAGGGAAAGGATGGTTTTAATTGAGCCTCAGTTTTATGTGGGGTCTAGAGGTTTAATATTTCGGATTTGGACAGGTTCATTTTAAAATCGGAAATGGCTCCGAACATTGTAAAGGCTGACATCAGGTTAGGGAGTGAAATAATGGGCCGCTGAACATAAAATAATATGTTGTCTGTGTATGCCGTATATTTATGCTCTGTGGTGCCTGTTTTAATTCCGTGGATGCTTAGATTGTTCCGTACCATCAAGAGGAAGGGTTCTAACCAGAGGGCGAATAAGATAGGGGAGAGGGGACAGCCCTGACGAGTGCCATTGTGTAAAGCGAAAGGTTCACTTAAAGTGCCATTAATTTGCAATTGTGCTGAAGGGGAATTATAAAGTGCTGAGGTCCGGGATAACATGGACAAGCCAATGCCCAGGTGAGATAATGTCAACATCAGATATTCCCAGTCCACCCTATTAAATTCTTTTTCAGCATCTGTGGATAGGAGAAGGGTGGACTGGGAAGATCTACGAACATAAGAGATCAAGGTTCTTGGGAGTTGTCACGGGCCTTTCTACCCGAGATGAATCCAGTTTGGTCTCTAGATATCCATTGAGGTATCAGGGGCAGAAGCCTATTCGTGATGGCTTTAGCATACAATTTAGCGTCTAAGTTCAATAAGGAAATTGGTCTATAACTGCCACAAATGCTGGGGTCTTTACCAGGTTTAGGGAGAATAGTGATGTGGGCGTGGAGAGTTTCTGGTCGGAGAGCATTACCTTCATAAACAGTTAGCATATGACGTTAAACGAGGAAGTAATGTATCCATGAAAGCGTGGTAATAAGCTATTGTCAGACCATCTGGTCCCGGGGCCTTGCCATTAGCCATGGTCTTAAGCACTACTCTTAATTCTGAGGTAGTGAGTTCCCCTCCAGTGCTTCAAGAGCAGAAGTGGGTAGTTTTGGTAGGTTAGCTTGTGCAAGATACTCTTGGATAAGGGCTTCTCTGGTCCCCCTATCTACTGTAGTATGGTTCATGTGATAGAGTTGCTGATAGAAGGAGCGGAATTCTTTAACTATGGCAGTAGTCTCATGTACCAGGGTATCCGAGGGTGTCTTAATTTTACCTATAAATGAGGCTAATTTTTTTCTGTTGTAGCGAGTGAGCAAGGAGCCGACCGGGTTTATTATCCCATTCGTATAAGTTTTGGGAAACTATGCAGAATAGATTCTTTTGTTCCAAGTGGAAGAGGGATTTAATTCTTCTCTCTTCAAAGTCAGAGAATGATATAGTGTCTGAGAATGTAATGTTTTGTGATTTTTCTCTAATGATCCAATTTCCCGGATTAGCTTTGATTGTAGATGTGTTCTCTCTTTTTTCCTAGAAGCAAGTTCTATGAGCTTTTCACGAATGTGTGCCTCCCAGAGTACACCAGGTGAAACATCTGGGGTCATATTGTCTTTGAAATAAAGAGAGAGGTCATCTCCAATCTGCTTTTTATCAATGTCTTCGGAGATATGGGCGTCATTTAGTTTCCAGTTTGTAGTTTTTAAGGGTAAGGAGGGAATTTTCAATTTGAGACTGCATGATCTGATATTGTCGAGATTAAAGGGGAGTGATAATCGATAAAAAAAAATCTATCCTCGAGTAGGAACAATGAAGGTGCGAGTAGTGGGTATAGTCCTTTGTTCGCGGATGCATCACCCTCCAAACATCCATAAATTGAGCACCATGAAACCGTTTGCGGATGAAAGTCAAACGTTTGTGGGGAATACTAGATCTGCCCTGTGAGGTGTCTATGGCTGGTTGCAGGGGAGTACTAAAATCCCCTGCTAGGAGAATGCACCCGCAAGCAAAGTCCCTCAATTTGGTAAGAGTAGCAGCTATGAAACCTGCTTAATCATGGTTGGGGGCGTATATATTTGCTAAAGTGCAAGGCATATTACCCAGGCAGGAGGAGGGAGGAGGAGAGAGGGATCAGAGAAGTGAGAGAGGCAGAAAGAGCAAAGTCCAAAAAGAGCAAATTGAAAACTTCAACTAACATATATGATTACCTAGGATAGGCACGCAAAATCTTGTGGTGAGTAGACAGGACAGGTGCGGGACCCAACACCTCTGAGCATGTTACCCAAAGAAGGGCAAAAACACGGGGGCACAGGGTCACACGGTGCCCTGTATTGGGGGGGTTGTGCAGTCCCGGACATCAGATAGCGTATACCAAACGGGTGTGTGCACCATCTGCATGCTCCGGCGTGGGCACTGTGCGTAAAACAATTATATGGTCATAAAACATAACTTTAGGCATAGTAGCTAAAGCGCATACCCTCTTAGTAAACAACAACAAAAGTCATAACAAACCACTGGTGAGCAGTGATTTAATGTCCAACAGAACAGTAGGGACAGAAAAAACAAACATATCCACTGATATGATACTTGCGTGTGGTAATCAAGGGTGAGACCCCTGCACAAGGGCAACAAGTCAGCATCATAGGGGATTTACCCCATCTGTGGTGAAGAGCCCGGAGTGGCAGAGCAGCATTTCTCGGACACTTTCTGCCCGTGTACCTCAGATATAGTAGGAAGCGGAGGGATGGCATCCTGCCAACCAGGGAGTTCCGGAGGATTGATATTGAGATCCATGCAGAACTTGTCTAAGTCCTCTGGAAAGTGAAGGACAGCGGTTTTGCCATCTCGATCAGGGCAGCCAGGAAGCCCCATCAGTAATTGATAGAAGCAGAGCGCAGCTTATCCGCCAGGGGTTTAAGAGCCCTACGACGCTCCAGGGTTTCCCTGGCCAGATCAGGGAAGACAGACAGGGTAACTCCATCAAATTCTAGGATGGCTGTCTCCCTTGCCTTTCGCATGAGGAGCTCCTTCTCCTGGAAGTGGTGGACCCTGCAGATGACGTCTCTTGGTGTATCTGAAGACCAAGTTGCGTGGGGCGAAGGGCCCGGTGAACTCTATCCAGTTTTAAAGAATGGCCTGCCTGGTTGCCCAGTGGGCTGTTAAAAATGCCACGGATAGAGGCGAGGTGGGGAGATCATTATCTCTGGTCACCTCAGGCAGGCCTCTGATCCATATATTGTTCCGCCTGTTGTTGTTCTCTTGGTCTTCGACTTTGTACAGGGCCATTCTGTGAGCGATGAAGAGATTGCCGTGGTAGTCTGCAGGTCTTTAATGGCTGCCGTGTGGCGATCCAGGCGCAGCTCAGATACCTCCACTCGCACCATTACTTGTGAGAGGTCAGCTCAGACCGCGGAGACCTCTTTCTTTATGGCTCTCTCTAGGCTGAGTAGCATGGAGGCTCACTCCGACTTGGTGGGAAGTCCGCTCACTAGTGCTGCAACTTCTGAGCACCTGGGAGAGCTCCTATCCTAGTCCGAGCCGACAGAGGAAGCTGGAGAACGGTGTCTGGATTTAGGCCTGTGTCAGGAGGCAGAGCCTGAGCCAGGAGGAGTGTGACCTAGGCCGCCTGTCTCAGTGAAATCATCCGGTTCCGTGGCCAGGTATCGTTTAATGGAGCCCATAGAGGTGTTTTTCTAAGGGAGGGTCTTACCTGTTCTCGTGCCCATACTGTCCATATGGTAGATGCTGCTAAATATCGAAGTAATGCTGTTAACACGGGTGGCAGTGCCGAAGCCCACAGGAGAAGCATCCTCACTGCTTCAAGCCGAAACCATGCCCCATCCAGTGTCTGTCATGACCACTGTGTGATGTGCTGGGGAGCTGGAAGTGGGGCTCCTGATGTAATTTCCAGCAGCAGTTAAATGGGGCTCTTAACATAAGAACTCTTAACATAAGAAAACACTTACTGCCTTATGCATTAAATTGATATTCTTATTGATATTATTATATCTATTGTACATAAACAGCTGGACAGCTCACTCCTGAGGGTGTTTTAAAATATCCTTCCCCTTGCGCTGCTCATTTGTGCCCTCTGGTGTCCAGTGTTGTGTCCTGTGATTTCTGTGACCATCGAACATAGCAGATCAGAGCGGGGTACAGGGCCAATGAAGTTGGCCCTGTACCATATGATCACTGTGATTAATCACAGTGATCACAAATGTAAACAAAGACTGTATGTTGCATCCAGTGCTCTATTTCCACTCACACTGATTGATTGGCATTTGAAAGGAAACAGCGTGTTTCCCCTGTGATTGGCAACAGTTTTTTTTTTCTAGTGTCACCAGACCAGTACAGCATGGAACAGTGTTCCTGATCACGGTCACATGAGTCCCAGTGTCACCATACCAATGTAAGCCAGCTTACAGTGTTCCTGATTGTAGCCACACCAGTCCCAGTGTCATGTGACCATGGCAGCCAGCAACAGTGTTCCTGATCGATAGCCACACAAGTCCCTGTATTGCCAGACCAGTGCAGCCACCAACAATGTTTCTGATCACTGGCCACGCTACTGCCATTGGCGCCAGTGCAGCCAGCAACAGTGTTCCTGATCCTCGCTACACCAGTGTAGTGTTGTGTAGTGCAAGACTCCAGTCCCAGCCATCCCCTGCAACTGCACTCCTGGAACCATAGGAACTCCTTATTCACCCTTTGTTCAGCTTCCTGGACAGTGAACATGACATTCCTGGGGGCAGCCATGTACCAGTAAGCTAGGCTTGCTTGGCTTATAGGAACAGGGGCTACCTATAGGTAACACTATACTAAGCTATATTCTATGACCACACATACAGAGGTGAGCGTTACAGTACATTGTTTTTGATACAATGTTGGTTGACTTTTGTAATACAGAGGATACAATGTTTGGTACATAATCAGTTCAGTCACTGAAAAATTCCCACATAGGTGGTATCAGGTAGCCACTTTAAACACAACTTTGTGTTTAAAAAAAAAAAAATCCTATAACGTATAGCAAAAAAATGAGGTATTCAAAATACTAGTCTTGCTTCTTAAAAAAAAATAACAACAAAAAAAAAAAAACCTTGGGGTGTCTGCTTTCCAAAAACCACATATGTGTGAGACTTGTATGCAGCTTAGGCACCTTCAGGCTTTCAAGGGGTAATTTCCTGACTACCTATCATGTTCATTTATTTTTTTTTAACAAATTCTGTTTATAAATTTTAAGGCATATTGGTGCTAAAATACATGTACAAAATACAGTATAGTAAAACAAAAAAAAAACTATTCACAGTTCAACCAGGGAACTGGTGGTAGACAAGTTGTGGTTAGTCTGTAGGGTTCAATATTGCGTTGGCCCACCCTTTGCAGCTATAACATCTTCAACTCTTGTGGGAAGGCTGTCCACAAGGTTTAGGAGTGTGTCTATGGGAATGTTTGACCATTCTTCTAGAAGCACATTTGTGAGGTGAGGATCTGATGTGGACAAGAAGGACTTCCACATCAGAATTTCTCGCAGTCTCCGCTCTAATTAATCCCAAAGGTATTTTATTGGGTTGAGGTCAGGACTCTGTGCAGACCAGTCAAGTTTCTCCACCCCAAATTCACTCATCCATGTCTTTATGGACTGCGAGCCAGGCCTTCTCATCCAACATCAGTGCCTGACCTCACAAATGCTGCACTTCTGGAAGAATGGTCAAATATTCCCATAGACACACTCCTAAATTTTGTGTACAGCCTTCCCAGAAGAGTTGAAGCTGTTATAACTGCAAAGGGTGGGCCAACTCAATATTGAGCCCTATGGACTAAGACTGGGATGCCATTAAAGTTCATGTGCGTGTAAAGGCAGGCATCCCAAAACTTTTGTTACTATAGTGTATCATGCCAGAAAGGGGCCCGTTTCAACTATAGCCCAAGATCCCAACATTTACAAGACCAGCAGAAGCTCGAGTAGTGTTGTCACCTAATAGCAGAGGGTGTGATTCAAAGATGAAAGATAAGAAACAGAAGGAGCACTTGTACAGATAACATGAGTGGGTCTAGTAAAAAAAGCCAGTGTATTACATGGCTGGTTCCACAGGAGAGTACCAGAGAGGTTAAACCTGGATTGCTGTGTTGGGGTTCTCCATCTAGAGAGACCAGACTTTGTCAAATTTAGTCAGGCAGACTTTGCTGTTATAAGTGGCCTTGTACAATGGTAGGGCAGATATTATAAAAGGCTTCGGGGACCATCAATGAATCACAATCACTTTGCTGGCATAGAATAATAGTAAGCTTAGTTATGTTCTAGTGGCTTTTCTGTGGGCCAAGACCAAGTAAACAGATATACAACGCCAGAGGTATCTGGATACTAGGGACACATGGAATTTCTTGCGTAACCTGGGACCAATAACTGCATATTGCTGCACAGGTCCAGAGCATGTGAGTCAAGTTCGAGGGCCTTGTATATAGTTAAGTAGAGTTGGCCTTGGGCAAGGGCTCAGCTCGCATGAGAGATTCCATACTAGATGTGAATAGGGTGTTGTTAGTCAAATTGAATTGAGAAGCACCTGCAGGAAACAGTTGAAGAGAATGAAAAAAAATACCAGCTAGGTAGAGAATATTTAGATTGTAACACCATGGGGTTTCCGATTTACCAAAGGCAAATAATTTGTGCACTGCAAGTGCAGCTGCTCTAGATCTGAGGGGTACATGCAAGGAAAAAACAACAACATTTTTGCTTGCACATGATTGGATGATAACAAGCACCAGAGCTTTCCCTCAGATCTAGTGCAACTGCACTTGCAGTGCACAGTATATATGTCTTTAGTAAATCAACCTCCATGATAGCAGTTTGTTATCAACAAACAAGTCCATTAAAATCTTGATCCCCTGATAGATTATTACAGCAACTGGAAAAAATTAGAGACATTCAGATTGTTCCACAGGGGTATATTTGGAGACCACCGGCCAGAATCAGCAGCTGAGAGTACCTTACACCTATTCCAAGCTTTAGTAGTCACTCTCCTTGTACGGGTGAAAAGGCTATGGGGCTTGGAAGCCCCTGTAAATGAGAGATTGTAGTGCCTCATAGAGACCTAAAATGGCTGCCTCTACCACCACTGCTACCTATCATGTTTGGAGGCCCTGGAGTGCCAGGCAAGTAGAAACACCCATAAAGTTACTATATAGTAGTGGTTTGGGGTGTAATTCTAAGCATGCCCATGCTGCATGCAACAAATATTTTCTTAATTGACAGCTGAGTATAAAAAAAATACATTTTAATTTTCCAAAAAAATTGTGGCAAAATATGCGATCTTCAAAACACTCCTTATGCCTCTAATTAAATAAATAAATGGGGGGGGGGGTCTACTTTGCAAAATGTGGTCATTTTGTGTGTGTGTGTGTGTGTGTGTGTGTTTCTCCTGTCCTGGCACTTCAGGGCCTCGAGAAATGTGATAAGTAGTTAGAAGAGCAAATGCATGATTTATGCCCTTGAGAGCCTGAAGGTGCTCCCTTTGGGCCTCCGTAGTGGAAAAGTCTCACAGATGTGGTATCAGGAGGAGTAGGAGAATGTGTTTTGGGGTGTAATTGTAAGCATGCCAATACTATGTGTGTAGAAACTTGTTAAAATGACAACAGTCAGAACATCAGGATTGAGCAATTTTCAAATATATACCATTTTTTTTACCAAAGAAATGTAGCAGATTACATTTTTGTCTAAATTTTTAAAGAAAGATTATTTTCAAAGTTTTTTTTCCCATTATACAGTATATTTAAAAAAAACAGTGCTGATTAAATACCACCAAAAGAATGTCCTGTTTTTTTTTTTTTTTTTTAAACAAACAAAAAACCCCATAAAATTAATTTGGGGACAGTGTTGCATAATTGAGTAATTGTCAGTCAAAGTATTACAGTGCTGAAAACTGTCCTGGACTGGAAGAGGGTTTAACATGCCAGTCTTCAAGTGGTTAAAAACTATAAACATCCCTGAAATTGGGTTTTACGATTTTAAGAACAGAGTTAGACCATTCTAAAGTGGTAGATTAGAAGGAGCACATTACAAACATATTATGTTGCTAATGAGGTATGCAAGGACATGTGTGCTGTTTATTTTCTCCCTCATGTAAGCTGGAATGTCTGTCTACCCAGAAAAAACACATTGCTATTTCCCTGTGTCTTTCATTTCTACAACCCCTGTCTGTATTACCAAACAGATGACAGCATGGTAAGCTGCTGACAGACAGCCACACTATTTAAAAGGCAAAGTTCATCCAAAAGCAGTTTTTCCATTATGAGTTGCATCAATGTTTGGCTGCTTGGGTTTGGAGGTCATTCAATCAGAGCTGCTAGCTCTGCCCAACAATCTCCTCACCTACAGTGAAATTCTGGAAACCCATCTACGCACAAATTAAAGTGTACCTGCTTAGTACCCCCTTACCAACAATGTGAGTTTTCCAGTTGGCTAGAAAGGCTCAGGGCATTTATTTAGGGGTGGTAGGGTGTGGCCAATGTTCAACCTCTTTGCTGAAAAAGGAACTACAAAGCACCAAAAATTCAGCTTTGGCAGATGGACAGTGGATGCTTATCTCTGTGTACTCTATTATATCCTCTTAAATCACTTTATATTACTACAAGGTAGATCCTAGCACAAGCCATGCACCACGAACTACTAGGAGTTGACTGTCGGGGACAAAGTCCTGTGACCGAAACTACCACCACCTTTATTTTATGTCCCAATGGTCATTACACAATATTACTTTAGAAGATCTTCATGGATACCTAAACATTAAATCAGCTTGACTAGGGTTCTAACCCTTCCCACACAGTCCAAAATATAAAATTTTACTTCTACTTTACAGCAGCATTAAATCCAAAAGCAAATATTTATTATTTTGCAGCTTACTAATTCGTAAAATGTGATGGCTGTATTGGTTTCCTTTTTTATGGTTTTTCATTCCATCTGGTGATCCAGCAGCTATATTCTTTTTCAAAAACAAGCTCTCTAGCAGAATGCATCAGTTTACATGGATGAAACAAACCGCTCAGCACTGGTAGGGGTGATTAAAATGATGAGCTTTTATTTATTTGTGCAAAACCTTTATCCCAAAAGGAAAAAGAAAACCATCGTTTGCTGTAATTGAAATGTGAGCTGAAGTTTGGCTTCAATTTGTTAGTGTATCTAAATCTGCTAACACATTCAACACTGCCCCTCGCCATAGACGGACAATGCTGCTGTCTGCTGTGCTCATTCATTGAGAATTGTGTCTCACCAATACAAGAGTTGTGTTACTGGCCAGATCACCGGGTGAAAACAGAGGGAAAAGTAAGCTTCAATATATAACATGTTTTGTGTTTAATAAGTAAGAACCTCCATTTTCAGAAAACTCATTTACATATACTGTAACATGGCCCAGTGATAAATACTCACCTTGCCTAAGCTTTTTGGTGATTGTCACCTGACATTTTATGCATTTCTTCATTCTTCTGGAACATTCTGAGAAAACAAAAATATATCATGTTGGTAACTGGTATGTCACCTTTGTTCACAAGAAAATAGGAATTTTGACATACCTGTAAATTCCATATCTTGGGAGTACAGTACAGGAATTGATTCTTAGGCCACAGGAGGTACCCAAATCAAGGGGCGGGCAACAAAACAGACAAAACTGCAGCAACAGGTGCAAAGAAATAACAAGGGTCAAAAGACCCGAACAGACTGACAACAGCAGAAGCACGTTATAACTCAGGCATGATCAGCAGAGGTTCAAACAACCAACTGTGAAGAATAGGTATTAAGAACAGGCATTGGCTCTGCGACCCTTGAAAGGACCAATGCTAGATGCTGTAGAGAACTCATGAACCCTAAACTCCAGGGGGAATGGGTGCAGATAAGGAAAAAGGTACTTCTTCCTGAAGGCAGAAGCCCTATAGAAAAGTACATTAATGGCCCAGTGAGATGGAAAGGGAACTGGAGGGATCTAAGAAACAGAAGATGGGTCAGTTAGCAAGCTAATACATGGCAGGTTGCCAAAAATGACAGTCCTGATCCCATCCATAAGACATATGGTTAGTGTGTCCTCAAGGCACAATGGGGGGGGGGGTTGGATATAACATTCCCACTGAAAGTGATTAAAAAAAAAAGCCCATGGGAATCAAGGATAGGCTTCCATGAAACATTTCTATGTAGTGTAAGAAAAGGAGGTGGCCTCCCAGGTAGAATGCAGGTGAATCAAAAACAGAACTATTGCTTTTAGGGGTAATAGAGAGAAGAGGGTTTTGTTCTTTCAAAGGCCCTTTTATAAAAGGAGTACCTGTAGCTCCTTTTACACAAGGGGAGATGTCTGTGTGGGCAGAAGCACCTGAGGAAGGCACCAGAGGGGGACAGAAGGTAAAGTCCTAGTGATGACACAGAAGGACAACTTCTTGCAAACGGTGGTGCAAAAAAAATGCAGAACCAAAGTAATATATGAAGAGGATATAACCAAAACCTTCCAGATTGCAAGGGCTAGGTGTATTGTGAGTATGGAAGAAGTTGTGTGTGAGGTTCTAGGGTAGGGTTCCCTTATTGGACTAGGTGAGAGCTAACCCACACAACAGATTAAAGAGTATGGGGGGAAGCAATCTGAATGTTCCCGAGAAGGATGAAGACTCAATCCAGAGGTTGGAATGTGCCTAACTAATGAATATTAGCGGATTAGAGATGCTGGGAGATATCTAAGCAAGAGTCAATAGAGCTTTCACACAATTGAATGTGGTTGATGAAATGGGCAGACAATAATTTGTTACTGAGGTTGGGGCAATGCATACTTTTCTAGCACTCGGTCAGCATAGAAGTGTCAACCAGTGTTGAGGCCAATTACAAGGCTAAGAGAAATATGGACTTTAAAAAAAAAAAAAAACAATAATGCACACCTAGGTGAATGCAGTAAGAACTAAGCTATCAAACACCACTGATCCCTTAGTTCAGCGAGCCCTCACTGTCAGTCAACGGCTCTTCCCTCCAGCGCTCACTGGAGCGCTGGGCTGTGGAGGGGACAGGAGGAGCTGGCTCAGGCTCTCAGTGGGTCGTTGACCGGCTGGGTGACGTCAGCTGGCAGTGGACTTTAGACCATTGTCGGCTGCAAATAGTTCACAGGCATGCAGAACAAACTGCACACCTGTGATTTACAGGAGAAGTGGCCCCAGTGATCCCTGACCTTGATACAGGGAGGGAGGACATATCAAGACCATAGGCGTGCGCACAGGGTGTGCCAGGTGTGCCTGGGCACACCCTAATCGCCTTGTGTGGTGCATATTCCCCCCTGTTTAGACCACTGATATTTCATTCCAAAAATAAATGTTACAAAATAAAATAATTTAAAAAATAATCTAATAAAACTACTGACACTGTCCACTGCCCTACTGACACCATCAGTACATATACACATGCATATGTATTTGAGCTTTGGGGTGCACACCCTAATGCAAGAGGCTGCGCACACCTATGATCAAGACTCATAGTAGAGTCTGAGGGTTGCAGACCAGGGAGGCCTGTGTAGAAAAGTTTGTCCATGTAATGGAGAAAATATACACACATAGTGAGGAGTGGAGAAACCAGTCACTGGCTTTTCCAAAGGAGTCAGCCAGCAGAACTGAGGGAAATTCACATGGAGATCCAAGGGTGTCAAAGGCAGGGTAAAATGAGAGCATCAGCATTTGGGAATATGGTCAGTGATTTTGCTTAGGAGCTTTTTTTAGAAAAAAGCTCAAAGGCACCCTAGTACATGAAGACTCGGGGTCTAGTGAACGGTCTATTGATATAGCATCACAAGATGTGGTGAGTTAAGTTTAGTTTTACATTGCTGAAGTATGGGGAGTAAAACGTCATCACATTATGGTTGCTATTATACCGTGTATACACGGGTGGACTTTTCGGCATCAAAGGTCCGACGGTCTTTCCTACGGACTTTCAAATGAACGGACTTGGCTACACACGATCACACCAAAGTCCGATGCATTCGTACGTGATGACGTACGACCGGACTAAAATAAGGAAGTTCATAGCCAGTAGCCAATAGCTGCCCTAGCGTCGGTATTCGTCCGTCGGACTAGCATACAGACAAGCGGATTTCTCAATAGGAACTGGGTCTGGCAGAAAGATTTGAAACATGTTCCAAATCTAAAGTCCGTCTGATTTTTGACCGAAAAAGTCCGCTGCAGGTCCAATGAAGCCCACACACGGTCGGATTGTCCGACGGATTCGTTTCGTCGGACCAGTCTGGTTGAAAAGTCCGCCCGTGTGTACACGGCATAACAGAGGATTTCTCATACAGGAAATATGAAGGTTTGTAGAAGCTTTGGCAAAAATCACTCTGCTGAGGTAGACTTCAGCTGGGTACACATGGATCATTCAGCAGGAACCGACTGAATTTCGATTTGTGTGTAATCCTCTCTGTTCAACAGAAGGCGATCGTTAGACTGGTTTCTGTCGAACATTCCTGCTGGAAAACCAGCATTCGATCAGCCATCAGTTTCTCTATAATCAGAGAAAGTTCACTATTGATTGCTCATACCATGGAAAATTGGACTAGAGAAATCGACAGGGTGGCAATAGCTGACTGGAAAGAGGAAACCGTGGATTGAATATTTAACACAAGAAGGGCTGGATCCACAGTGGGAACAGTCCATCTCTATATTGAGCTTCGCTTCCATAGGGTACAAAGCATCAAAATTATTAAGAGAAGGTAATAGCCTCCCTGAGATGGGCCAATTATTATATAGGGCAAAGTCGACCTGATCCAGAATAGGCAAAGGCTCTCTAGGAATAGATGCTTTTCTCGTACTTGGCAGAAAATTCAGCATTAGTTAGACAGGCCGCATGTTGCATGTCTGTCAGTGAGCAGAATAAGAGGGCTTGAGCAGTATAAGACCTTGCTCCAGAATACGGGAAATGCTATCAGTTTGAGAGGTACTAGGACTTTCTTAAGGTCCTGCAGCAAAATTCCCTTTTATTCTTCCCATGTGATTCCATTCCCATTCTGTTCCCCATAACTAAGCTCTGGGGGGGCGGGGGTGGGGGGGGGGTGTGGGGGAATCTTTCCTCTCTTCTTTCCATTCCCAAGTGCCAATAATCTGTCATTGCTAAGTGATGCTCTTTACCTGCAGGGTAATCAGAATATATGCAAACTGAGGGGGTTCAGTGTGTCTGGCATGAAGGAATTGCCCTCTTATGAGTACTAACATCACAGAAGAACTTCTGGTACTGAGGTGGAGGAAAAGACCACCAATTTTTAAGTAGGTAAATGCATACCCTGTGCCCTCCAAACCGCTTGTTTCGCCACATGTTTAGCACTGCGGTGCCTCTTGTTGGATAAAAGGATAAAGTGTAGTATCTATTACCTATCTAGGAAATAAATCAAAAAGATCAAAAATCTTCAAACCCTCAATCAAAAACCCTGTCTTGCCTTGTCCATGTCACTGGTTCAGGCTTCGCCGATAACAGTGGGCATATCCTGAAAGGGGTCTTTAGAGTCTGGGTGCCACAAGAATGGACCATGGCCCTGGACCTGTATAGCACCCTGAGGCTAATCCACTCATTGCACCACATAGCAAGGTGAGCACCAAACGCAAGATTTTGTGAGTCCTGGGTACAGATCCCAAGATGTACATTCATGATAACCAATCTGGAAACTGCTAGTGAGCCATAAGGGGATAAGCAGTCAGATCTTGATCCTGAAAGTGTCAGTCAAAGATAAGGAAACCTGGTGAAACGTAGGTAAAAAAAAAAATGTCTTCTCTGACAGGAAGAGGGGTACATCACCTAAAGATACTAGCAAAAAACTATATCCTCACAGAGTGACACAGGAGACACAGGTTTCTCCCCGCTTTCTCTGTGTTCTCCATACTGCTTGCTAATAAAACTGGACCATCATGGAGTAGATGGGGGTTATATGGCTACACTGTGGGCCAGTTTCCAGCAAAGCTTCTGCTAGTGCCTAATCACCTGAAAACAGAGGCCCCATAACCCATGGTGTAAGAATCAACACCTGTGTCCTGTACTGCATGATTAAAATAATAATTTACAATAATTTAACCCCTTCCCGCCGACCGAACGCATATATGCGTACTCGGCTTTCCGGGGTTGTACCGCAGCTGCAGGCATCATCCCGGTACCGTTGTTTACAGCGGGCGATCGGCTACCCGTGTATAACAACCGATGCGGCTAAAAGCCGCTCGGCTGTTATACCGGAGGAGCGGGAGGGGACATCCCCCCCCTCCCGCCGCCTCCCGCCGCTGTTACCGGGCCTCCCGTGCGATCGGGAGGCCCGGTGTCCGTTCGGCTGCCTTCGGCGGCTGGGGGCGGGCTGGAACGAAGCTGCGAGCGGCTTCGTTCCAGCCTTCTTGTTGTAAATGCAGAAGCGACGTCATGACGTCACTTCCCGTTTACTCGGCTGCCAATGGCGCCGAATTTAAAAAAGTACACAGTATTCAGAATCGCCGTTTTCGGCGATCTGAATACTTTGAAGAGTAAAGGAGGGATGGGGGGGTCTTTTAGACCCCCGATCCCTCCATAAAGAGTACCTGTCACCACATATTACTGTCACAAGGGATGTTTACATTGCTTGTGACAGCAATAAAAGTAAAAAAAAAAAAAAAAAAAAAAATTTTAAAACACAATTTATAAAGTACAAAAATAAATAAATTAAAAAAAAAAAAAAAAATGTTTAAAGTGCCCCTGTCCCCGCGAGCTCGCGCAGCGAAGAAAACGCATACGGAAGTCGCGCCCGCATATGTAAACGGTGTTCAAACCACACATGTGAGGTATCGCCGCGATCGTCAGAGCGAGAGCAATAATTCTAGCCCTAGACCATCTCTGTAGCTCAAACCTGGTAACCGTAAACATTTTTTAAATCGTCGCCTATGGAAATTCAAAGGTACCGTAGTTCGTCGCCATTCCACGAGTGCGTGCAATTATAAAGGGTGACATGTTTGGTATCTATATACTCGGCGTAACATCATCTTTCACATTATACAAAAAAATTGGGGTATCTTTACTGTTTGGATTTTTTAAAATTCATGAAAGTGTCACTTTTCCAAAAATTTGCGTTTAAAACACCGCTGCACAAATACCGTGTGATAAAAAATATTGCAACAATCGCCATTTTATTCTCTAGATTCTCTGCTAAAAAATATATATATAATGTTTGGGGGTTCTAAGTCATTTTCTAGCAAAAAATACGGATTTTAACTTGTAAACACCAAATTTCAAAAATAGGCTTAGTCATGAAAGGGTTAAAGTCTGTCAGCCTTGTCATAATTGAGCTGTGTTCATTCATAGGCTTTTGACAGTGCCCTCTAGGGGTGACACGACCACAATGAATACCATGGTACTAAAATAATGGGGTTTCCAGAATTGGGGCGGACCACTGCTGTGTTGTAGAGGATGGATATTGGGTGTACGGTTACTACAAATCAAGTGGGTCCATAGCAATTTTTGATACCCTCCCTCCCCTGTAAAAGCAATGTCCATGGTGGTGGGTAAGAGTCAAATAACTACTCTATTAGAGAACTGCCCTGCAGCTTTAGCATGATCTCCAGAAAGAGCTTCATATGCAGTAAATATAGAAGACACCAAAAGAGCTTTGGACATAACAGAAAGAAAAAAAATGCACTGAACTGAACAACTTTTAAAGTTGGTTAGAATTATATACTCTCTAGTTACAAGGTTGCTTTAAAAATCACAAACTAGTAACATTATCTCTTCCTAGCACCATTGCCTACATGGTTACAGACACCCCGCCCCTTGTTAGCTATTGTTATAGCTAAGCCCAATTAAGAAGTTCCAAAAACTGTAGTACAAAATGTTTTTTGCTAGTAAAAATATACCTTATCAATGAATGGCATAGTGATTTTATACAGCACATTTATGTATAATAAGAGATGTGAGAAATTTGTAAAGCAAAGGGGTCTTTGTTGATATGACAGGTGAGCTTACCTTCACACACTATGCTGTGATGGCAAGGAAAGAAGCTGATGAGCACTGCAAGCTCTGAGCACACCAGGCACTCGGCAGGACTGGTAGAAGTGGGCAGGCTTAGGTTGGTCATGGTATTAGGGGTGGTGTGTACCCTGCGAAGGGTGCAGCTGATGGTAGAGGAATCTGACTCAGCTTGTTGCTCCCTGTAATAACAAGAGGCAAAATAGCATGTTATTTTAAATGTAACAACGCACTACCCCCAAAAGATGAGCAAGAATGTAACAAAGCATAAATAATATGACAAAATCTTTGTTTTTCAGGGGAATCTATAAAGTTAAAACTACAGGAAAGGGAGAAGGAGGCAAAGAAAACATTGCAAATTCATCAAAGAACACTGCAGTATATTTATATCCTAGTCATTTTTCCTTGTGTTTTGGATAGTGTGATAAGGTTAGAATCCTTGTCAGGTTTTAATATCTGTCTGTGTTCTCACTAGATGCACATCCAATACCAATTTTGTCTGAGGTCATGTTCCTGGTTGCATCAGTATGGTACTGACTGTGTTTGTAGACATCTTGCTGGTTGTGTCAATATGGTACTTATTTTGTTTCTGCAGATATGTATCAAGTTGTGACTGAGTTTGATTTTGATTCAAATTCTACAATTGTAAACTTGTTACCTATTGTTACAATATTGTAAATCGGGGTAAATTTTTTTGATTCTGTGTGTGTGTGTATGTTGGGAGTGAGGCACGAGATAGTTGGCCTAGGGAAGAAAAAAGAACTGTAAATGTGGCCCTACTCCCAAGGTTTTATTCTCACCTGTCCATGATTCTAGCCGATTCACAATGTGTGGCCCACAGAAAACTGTGCAGCAGCCAATAGAAACTCTCTTGGATGGTCTAGAGCAGTGGTTCTCAACCGCTCTAGTGCCGTGACCCCTTGATAAAATTTTCCAAGTTGTGGTGAACCCTAACAGTAAAATTATTTTTGTAGCGTGGGTAGTCAGCACCCTAGTTAAGACAAGTAATTTGCGCCCCTAACCCACGGACATATAGCGTTCCCTATGTCCCTTCCACTCATACAATATTAAAACCCCTTATGGTACATTTTAGGATGTACCACTCTTTCTCTTTGTTCTCCTTTCTTTCCCTTTTATCCCTCTCTATCCTAATTTCTTGTTTTTTTCTCCCATCCCTCTCTCTAGCCGTCTTTCTTTTTCTTTCTCTTCCTTTTTCTTTGTTCCTCCCCCTCTTTTCCTCTCCCTTCCATGTATTCCCTATTTGTATTCCTCCCTATTACTCCTGGCTAGGGGGAATGGGATAGGTGGCAGTGCTGGCGGGGAGTTGGGATGAGTGGCAATGCTGGGGGGGGGTTCTGATCAGCCAACTTAGGTGCTTTTGATCAAGGTCATCTGCTGATCTGAGAACTGTAGTGGGCACTTTTAATGGCAAATATAATCACAGGTAGTGTTACTCACTGTGTCTCCAGCTCTGTAATGTCTCGCAGCAGTGACACCTATGCTGAAATCAGGAGATAGGGTCTCCTCCAGCCCTCCCACTTCATATTCCTCACCAGTCAGCTGACCTCTAGTCTCTGCCCCCCAGCCATGCCGTGAACTGAATGGGTGGCTGCGAAGAAGCTGAGTGGGCGACTGTGGGCTCCAGGAACACAGCCCAGCTGGGTGGCTGGCAAAAGGCTAGGAGAACAGTGCAGGCTTCAGTGACCCCTGGCAAATTGTCATCCAACCCCTGAGGGGGTCCCGGACCCCCAGGTTGAGAACCACTGGTCTAGATCAATGTTTCTCAATGCCAGTCCTCAAGTACCCCCAACAGGTCATGTTTTGGGGATTTCCCCTAGATGAAACAGCTGTGGTAATTACTAAGGCAGTGAAACTGATCAAATCACCTGTGCAAAATAATGGTAAGCCTGAAAACATGCCTTGTTGGGGGTACTTGAGGACTTGAGTTGACATTGGTCTAGAGGTCTTATATTCATGCATAGACAAATCCCAGGCATTGCATCACATAATAGACAACCTCTCCAAATAATAACATGGGATGTTGTCTGTGCACACTTTGGGGCCAGTTGGAAGTTTCCAGTAGCAACTTTGCAGTCCTCCATGAGCCACACAGCATGAACAGGAAAATAAGATCCTAAGGACAGGGGAGTAATTTAGGAGATAATATAGTACAGTGAAACTTTAAATCTGACAGAAACAAATGGGCTGCCATTGCGGACCTTCTACTGAAAATTGTAGTTGCTTGGCTGTTGAGCTAACCTATTAACTCCAGCACTGAAACAAACATACAGATCAGGAAAGTCTGAGAACAACCAGAAGCCTTCATCTGCATATTTGTGGCAGTCCAATGATTGAAAGCACTGAATCAAAAGGGCTAGCCTGGCTAAAAGGCAGAAGTCACAATGACACATCTCGTTCTTTTGTGCAGAACAGCTGAAAAGGCACCTGTGTGGTAGTTATTAATTGGCATAAAAACCATCTCATCAAGTATAAATCAAATATTTCATATGTCACTCCAGGCAAAATCAGGCTACACACTTCACAATCACATGTCAGACGCTGGCTTGGCTCATCTCCACCGAAGCCATTAATTGTACCAGCAATAGGAATGCTGCACACCGAAATGCAAAATAATATTCTTCCTTTATTAAATAGCCAGCAAGGACAATTTTAATTATGACATGTTTTGCACTAAGCATGGCACGTTCTCAAAAAGAATAACTCTTTCATTCGTTGAGAAAGCGCTGAGCCTAGTATGAAGCATGTCAGAAAACAATTTGCCCCTGCTGTCTATTTTAATTATTGGAGACACTTATTCTTCGGCTCAATACATGACATTGTTGCTGGTACAATTGATTAGGTACAAGTAGGTGAAGGGTCCCTGGGATCACCTGGGAACATTTAAGAGACATATGTACCTGAATCTCTGAGCAAAGTTTTTCACAAGGTGCGCTATCCTCCCATCGGTTATCAGGTCCAAAGGAGATTTTCCTCTGTGATTGGCATAGGTAATGTCTGCCCCTGACAAAGCCAAGAAGCAAGCAATTGCCGTTCCAACATTTAATTCTATGTTCCCAAGCAACCCAGTAGCTTGCAGCTGGAAAAGAGAATACATAAAGTATAAAAAATACACATACACATTCTAGCTCCGATTCCCAGCAGGGGGTCATCAATGATTTTTTTTTTTTTTTCAATGAAACAAAAGCTCATCCTATACATGATTAAGCTCTAAATAAACCATGCGAGAGTCAGAGACAGGCTGGATAACCTATGAGAATTGGATTAAGCCAGAATTATTTTGGTATCATATGAATACTTAACATATATATATATTAATCCAAGGCTCAAAATTTCAAGTCCTGAGCTACTAGCCAGGCCTTAAGAGTTACTCGCCACCAGTTGCTCCACCCAACCCCTACCCTATTCCGCCCCTAAACATGCTCTCATAAATTATCTCATGAAATTACACTTAAATGTTTTATGCAGATTTAAATTACAAAAATAAATATTAACAACAACTTTATCAGTGCCCATCAGTGCAGCCTAACCTGTGCCCATCAATGCAGCCTGCCTGTGCAGGTGACGAGAGAGGAGCGAGGAGAGGAAGAGGATTGCCGGCCGGATCATCAGAGCGCCGAGGAACATCGCTGTAACAGGTTTCATGTGAATTACCGAGTGTTTCCATTGCCGCAGTCACATACAGCCCCGTCTTCTGGCCCCAGTACTTAGAAACACATCCTGGCATTGGATGGGTGATCTGTCTATCAAAGTACCCGGGTCAGGAGGTGAGGCTGTGTGTGACAGCAAGTGCGGGAAACACTCGGCAATTCTAATGAAAGCTGTTACAGCGATGTTCCTCGGCGCTCTTATGATCCAGTTACTTGCTCTCCTCTCTCTTCCCCAGGGACGATCTCTGGGAGAAGGGCTCCCATTTAATCCCGCCTGCCGGCGGTGCTCGCCCCCCACTTCGAGGCAGCCCACGCTAGCCAGCCCTCATTTTCCACTCGCAAAATGCTAATAGAAAATTTGAGGGCTGTAGTGCCCGTACCCGTAGGGTATCAAACAGTATGGAACAGTGATCAGGTGCCTACTTTTCACTCATATTATCCATTACACAGGTTTAAAATAGTAACATGTTTACCAGTTTAGGGGGTCTGCCCCTGTGTAGAAGGTCTGACTGGCTAAATGAGCTGAAAGCCATCTCACTTGCTATAAGGGATAAACTTTTATTTGAGCTGTACAAGGCACGTATCGTGGTCTCTCTCCTCTCTCTAATGCTTCCCTCTGCTGACCAGCTTTATGGAGATGCTCATTTCATTTTCCAGCAGGACTTGGCACCTGCCCACACTGCCAGAAGTACCAATACCTGGTTTCATGGTATCACTGTGCTTGATTGGCCAGCAAACTCGCCTGACCTAAACCCCTATAGAGAATCTGTGGGGTATTGTCAAGAGGAAGATGAGAGACATGAGGATCCAACAATGCAGATGAGCTGAAGGCCACTATCAAAGAAACCTGGGCTTCCATAACACCTCAGCAGTGCCACAGGCTGATTGCCTCCATGCCACATGGCATTGATGCAGTAATTCATGCAAAAGGAGCCCGACCATGTATTGAGTGCATACTATACTGTACATGGACATAAGTGTTCAGTAAGCCAACATTTCTGTATTAAAAATCCTTTTTTTATTGGTCTTATGTAATATTCTGATTTTCTGAGATACTGAATTTTGGGTTTTCACTAGCTTTAAGCCAAAATCATCAAAATTAAAAGAAATGCTTGAAATATATCACTCCATGTGTAACGCATCTACAGTTGTGCTCATAAGTTTACATACCCTGGCAGAATTTATGATTTCTTGGCCATTTTTCAGAGAATATGAATAACACAAAAACTTTTCTTTCACTCATGGTTAGTGTTTAGTTGAAGCCATTTATTATCAATCAACTGTGTTTACTCTTTTTTAAATCATAATGACAACAAAAACTACCCAAATGACCCTGATCAAAAGTTTACATACCCCAGTTCTTAATACCATGTATTGCCCCCTTTAACATCAATGACAGCTTGAAGTCTTTTGTGGTATTCGTGGATGAGGCTCTTTATCTTCTCAGATGGTAAAGCTGCCCATTCCTCTTAACAAAAAGCCTCCAGTTCCTGTAAATTCTTGGGCTGCCCTGCATGAACTTCATGTTTGAGATCTCCACAGAGTGGCTCAATGATATTGAGGTCAGGAGACTGAGATGGCTACTCCAGAACCTTCATTTTATTCTGCTGTAGCCAATGACAGGTTGACCCGGCCTTGTGTTTTGGATCATTGTCATGTTGAAATGTCCAAGTACGTCCCATGCGCAGCTTCCTGGCTGATGAACGCAAATCCTCCAGTATTTTTTGATAACATACTGCATTCATCTTGCCATCAATTTTGGCCAAATGTCCTGTGCCTTTGTAGCTCACACATCCCCAAAACATCAGTGATCCACCTCTGTGTTTCACAGTAGGAATGGTGTACCTTTCATCACAGGCCTTGTTGACTCCTCCCCAAATGTAGTGTTTATGGTTGTGGCCAAAAAGCTCAATTTTGGTCTCATCACTCCAAATGACTTTGTGCCAGAAAGTTTGAGGCTTTTCTCTGTGCTGTTTGGCGTATTGTAAGCGGGATACTTTGTGGCATTTGCGTAGTAATGGCTTTCTTCTGGCGACTCGACCATGCAGCCACACCACATGTTTTCAGAGAGTCCTGTATTTCACCTGAAGTTATTTGTGGGTTTTTCTTTGCATCCGGAACAATTTTCCTGGCAGTTGTGGCTGAAATCTTAGTTGGTCTACCTGACCGTGGTTTGGTTTCAACAGAACCTCTCATTTTCCACTTCTTGATCAGAGTTTGAACACTGCTGATTGGCATTCTTATTTCCTTGGATATCTTTTTATATCCCTTTCCTGTTTTATACAGTTCAACTACCTTTTCCTACAAATCCTTTGACAATTCTTTTGCTTTTTCCATGACTCAAAATCCAGAAACGTCAGTGCAGTACTGGATGAAAGATGCAAAGGCCTGTCAGGAGTCCAGAAACTCATTGACCTTTTATACACACTAATTACAAGCAAACAGATCACAGGTGAGGATGGTTACCTTTAATAGCCATTCAAACCCCTTTGTGTCAACTTGTGTGCATGTTATCAGGCCAAAATCACCAGGTTATGTAAACTTTTGATCAGGGTCATTTGGGTAGTTTCTGTTATGATTATGATTTAAAAAGAGTAAACACAGTTGATTGATAATAAATGCCGTCAGATAAACACTGAGTGAAATAATTTTTTTTGTGTTATGCATTCATATTCTCTGAAAAATGGCCAAGAAATCATAAATTCTGCCAGGGTATATATATGTGTGTGTGTGTCTATCTAATAGACCACTTGATCATTTTTCTGTTGTCACTCTTCTATGTTTTCTATGATCAACTTGGTCCCACCACACCTACTGGTTTAATTAATACTAACAAAATTATTCCTGCAATGCATGCAGTATCATCTGGTGTTACCTTGTTGAGCATAGTTGAGCCAACTCCTTCAGGCTCCAGAGAGGTGAGATGCTGCTGTACTAGTACTATGTGCATAGGAGTATCCCCATCCTCGTCTTCCGCATTTACATCGCCTCCCTCTGTCGCAAGAAGTTGCACAAGGTTAATGTGCCCATGAGTCACTGCCAGGTGTAGAGGAGTTTGGTTTCTGTTGTTCCTGAGATTGACATCACACCGTCCCTGCAAAGTGAGACAAACGGAAAACATGTAAGATGGTTTCAGGGTCCAGGGGTGGCTTTTAAAGTTGGTATCCTATTAAAAAAATATTAACGTATGACTGGCATAGGAAACGTTTTAAATAACACAGTGCCATGAAGGCCTCTGCTACAGGGGAATCCAGAAGGATTATTGGTCATCTCTACCAGCTTACACCTTCTTCATTGCATGTTAAAGTAGCTTATTCCCAATGAATGGGGCTGCAAAAATATTGTAAAAAAGCAGATGTAAAAGGACACAAGTCTGTGTACACTCTCCTGCCTATAGAGCTGCAAGGAGCCATCGCTGCCGGGAGAACATAGTGAGTATTGCTAGCGGCTATAGCTGCTGGCAATAATTGCATGTGAAAATCTGACATGCTGCTTGTACCCAAGTCCATCGATGAATCGGTTTGGGTACAATCAGCCTGCCCATAGATGGTTCAAATCTCCGCCAGTCCCTGCTAAACCAGCCAAGATTCAAACCATCTATGACTGTCTTTAGACGTGCATTGGATGACACTGCTCACTAAAGGAAGCAAATTAGAAAAAAAAAACAGCCCCCCCCCCCCAGGTCCCTACACACCTCTTCTGGCTGCTGTGGTCTCCTGTGCTGTCTGCAGCCTGGCTAGTAAAAATGTAGTGCTGGGTTGCCTGTGCCCTAATGGTTCAAAGACATGAATGGGACTTTGCTAATACAGTAAAACTTTGGTTTGAGAGTAACTTAGTTTGAGAGCGTTTTGCAAGACAAGCAAAATGTTTTAATAAATTTTGCCTTGATATACAAGCAATGTCTTGATATAAGAGTAGCGTCATGTGAGTATAAAAAAGAAGAGAGGCGCCTCTAAGTGTAGCAATATGGTTACATTTAAAGAAGGTACAACAACATTTAGCAACTTATTGCTACACTTAGAGGTGCCTCTCTTCTCTTTTATACCCTGTAAAAAAAATGCTTTGATATACAAGTGCTTTGGATTACAAGCATGTTTCTGGAACGAATTATGCTCGCAAACCAAGGTTTTACTGTATAGTATAAGTAAATGTCACTTTAAATATTTCAGTAAGACCTCTTGCACACTGCAACTTGAAAAAGCTCAGTACAGCTTTTTTTTTTTTACTGAGCTAAAATACAGCCCAACAATTGTAATGTGCCTATGCACACAGGAGCGTAAACAAGCGCTGTGCATTCTTCAGTAAAAATAGAAAAATCTGCTTTTTTGGTCAGTAATTTATGCCTCATGCGTGCAAATGCTCATTTACATATTGTGCAGAACGAGAACGCGAGAATAAGTTTGCATGAAAATACACAAACGTATATAATCTAAAATGCGCATAAATACACACAAAGAAAAATGTCTGGAAAAAGTAGATGCTCAAACAGGAGTATCATGTGCAAGAGACCTAAAATGTAAAAAAATACAGGGCCGTTATTAAAAAAAATTAAACGTATGACTGGCATAGGAAACATTTTAAATAACACAGTGCCAACAAGGCCTCTGCTACAGTCCTGCTGATCCCTCGACTCTCAAGCTCCTCACAAGTAAAGTCAATGCAGAGGCAAATGAAGACTCAGGGGTTTATTTACTAAAGGAAAATCCACTTTGCACTACAAATGCACTTGGAAGTGCAGTCGCTGTAGATCTGAGGGGGCATTCAAGGAAAATAAAAAAACAGCATTTTTGTTTGCACATGATTGGATGATAAAATCAGCAGAGTTTCCCCTTATTTCAGATCTACGCCTCAGATCTACAGCAACTGCACTTCCAAGTGCACTTGCAGTGCACTTTTAGTGCAAAGTGGATTTGTCTTTAGTAAATCAACCCCAAAGTCTGCATAGTTACAATAAATAAAGAAAACCTGTAATGCAAAGAATATGGGGGGTTGCCATTGCTGATGAAAATGCTACTTACCTGACTGTCCCCAGCCTTGATACGCTGAGGCACTGACCCGCAACGGGCAGATAGAGCAATCTGCATACTTGTTCCAGCTCAGTGACTTAGGCAGTGCTAAAGCTGTTGGATTAGATGTGACAACCAGGGAACAAGTATTTTGAGAAGGAAAGGTCAGCAGTGGCAGCCCTCAAACCTTTTACCCTATTACAGGTTTACATAAAGTTTGAGATGCCTGACCAAAATGTTCCCCTTATTTTACATACTGCTGTTGGACATCTGCCACGCTGTGTGTACCTCTTTGACTAAGATCTCAA
This sequence comes from Aquarana catesbeiana, assembly GCF_042186555.1. NCBI lineage: Eukaryota > Metazoa > Chordata > Amphibia > Anura > Ranidae > Aquarana > Aquarana catesbeiana. The sequence continues at coordinate 167,975,687 of NC_133333.1, read as the reverse complement.
CCACTTCCTGATGGTTGTTCAGTGTGGCCAGGTGCAGGGCGGTGAAGCCATCTTCTTTCTTGGAGTCTACCAACTGCCGTGCTCTTTCCAGAATCTTCTGGACAGCTCTGAGGACATAAAGCAACACAAGATTTCTAGACTCGGCTAAAAATACTGCAACCATAGAGAAATAAAACATAGTGGTCAGTTCACCCAAAAAATAGGATTTTTATAACAGCTTACCTGTAAAATCCTTTTCTTGGAGTACATCATGGGACACAGAGCCTTAAGTAATTACTTAATGGGTTATAGCCTACCGTCAGGTGTTGACACTGGTAAACCCTAATTAAAGAAGTTTACTCCCCTATATAACCCCTCCTCCTTCCAGGAGCACATCAGTTTTTGTAGCAAAGCAATATACTTGTATCCCAAAAAAAGAGGGGAGGGACTTGTGTCCCATGATGTACTCCAAGAAAAGGATTTTACAGGTAAGCGGTTATAAAAATCCTAAGTAATTACTTTAATGGTGACGTCCCATAGCAATGCCACATGAGGGGTGGGAGAAAATAACCCGCAAGGTACACCCAGACTTGAGGATTTATACTGCTGCTTGCAGCACACTGCGCCCGAAGGTGATATCCTCATACCTCCTTACATCCACGTGATAACATTTTGTGAATGTATGCACTGAAGACCATGTTGCAGCCTTACAGATTTGAGCCATGGAGGCCTGATGACGCACTGCCCAAGAAGCACTAACCAACCTGGTAGAATGTGCCTTAACTTGAAAAGGGGGAATTTTACCCCTTAAATTATAAGTTTGAATTGATTATTTATCGGCGTATAACACGCACTTTTTTCCCCTTAAAATCAGGGGAAAATCGTGGGTGCGTGTTATATGCCGATCCCCACTGTCTGTGTGCCAAAAAAAGAGCGAGCGCCGCTGCAAAAGACCGAACGCCGCCAAAAAAAAAAAGGAGCACCGAGCATATTTGAAAAGCAGTGTGTACAACTGTCGGACGCTAGACATTTGCTGTCACAAATGTATAGAGTGATACTTAGCGGGCAGGATGGAACAGTTCCCTATTTTGTTAGAGAATGGGAAAGGGAACTGGACCAGGTGTTGACAAATACGCAAATTAAAAAGATGATTAGACTAACTTATTCCACATATATAGGCTCAAGGGTGCAGGAAATGGCCTATAAATTTCTAACGAGATTGTACAGGACCCCAGTTAAACTATCACAGATGTTTTCAACAACAGATGATCGGTGCTGGAGAGGTTGTGGGCAGAAGGGCACATTTCTCCATCTGTGGTGGACATGTCGCGTAATTAAACCATTTTGGGAGTCAGTTGCCCCATTGATTGAGAAATTGACCCTCGGACCCCTGGAGTTTAAACCTCTACATTATTTATTTCATGGGATGCCTGGGTCTATTAAATTTTATCGGAAAAGTTTAACTCCGCATTTATTAAATGCAGCGAAATTAGTTATACCTAAATATTGGAGACAGACCCGATGTCCCACACTAATAGAATGGAAGAATGAAGTCAACCTAATAATGGAAGCTGAGAGATGGGTACATGTAGCGAAGGACCAACAAGATAAATTTGAAAGGACTTGGGCGGGGTGGGTATATTATGTTAAGGAGATAGGGTGGGGGTGGGGGGGGGATAAGGGTAGGGGGGACGTACATTATATTCACAGTGTCAGGTTTTCATGTTTTACCCGTGTTCACTTTTTTTTTTTGCTTGTTTTTTTTACACTAAATGGTTAAGTTTGGGTAATATATGGCTAATAACGGCCTCTTACACAATTTTATTATTATTTAATAAGGACACCTTTTCTTCCTATAAAAAAAAAAATTTTTTTTTTGTGTTTTTGTAATATAAGGCTAAGTAGGGCCTCTTACACAATTTGATAATTATTTGATGATGGTCACATAAAAAAAAAAAAAAAAAAAAATTTTTTTTCCTCTCTATCTTTGTAAGAGGAGTGGAGAACAGGGCACATTCACAGGGGGTATGGAAGGAAGTAATTAGCAGGCTTTTGATCAACAATGAAAGAACTTGGGGCAAGGGGAGATTCCCCCCCCCCCCCTCCCCAGGGTTTTTTTTGTTTGTTTTTTTTTGTTTTGTGTGAGGAAGGGTTATGTATGTAAGATTGTGGAATGGATGTAATGTAACTGTATAGTTTTTGTTTATGGAATGTAAAACTGTATAATTAGGAATGGATATGTTGTATCTATAAAAATGGAAAATAAAATTTTGATTATAAAAAAAAAAAAAAATCATAAGTTCGAATTACCGTATTTATCGGCGTATAACACGCACTTTTTTCCCCTTAAAATCAGGGGAAAATCGTTAGTGCGTGTTATACGCCGATCCCCACTGTCTGTGTGCCAAAAAAGAGCGAGCGCCACTGCAAAAGACTGAACGGCGCCATAAAAAAAGAACACCGCTGAAAATGACCGAGCCGAGTGGTCGGCTCGGCTCGCAGTCCCGCCTCCCTGCTGTCTCTGAGAGGATGAGGAGTGAGTGCTCGGCTCCGCTCGCAGTCCCGCCCTGCTCCTATGATGGACATAACACTCCGTCCAATGGCGGGACTGGGCAGTACTGTGAGCCGAGCCGAGCCAAGCACACAGTACACTCGGTCTTTTTCGGCAGAGCTCGCTCCTCATCCTCTGAGACAGCAGGGAGGCGGGGCGGTGTGACGAGCCGAGTACACAGGCTCTATCTTGGCGGCAAATTTAAACAATTAAATACTGCAAACGGCACACAGCACTGGGCAAAGCTGCATATGACAATGGGCAAGGCTGCACTGGGCAAGGCTGCATATGACAATGGGCAAGGCTGCAAATGGCACTTAGCAAGGCTGCAAATGGCACTGGGCAAGGCTGCAAATGGACACTGATCATTCTGCAATGATGGACAAGGCTGCAGATGGACACTAATAAGGCTGCATTGATGGACATTTAAATGTAAGTTTTTTTCTTTAAACTTCCCTCCTAAAAGTTCTTTTCCTTAAAATGCCCTCCTAAACTTGGGGTGCGTGTTATACGCCGATAAATACGGTATCACTTGCCGAATCCACTTAGCAACAGTGGATTTCGACGCTGCCTGTCCCTTCTTAGGACCCTCCGGCAGAATAAATAAGACATCAGTCTTACGAATCTGAGCAGTTTTCTTTAAATAGATTTTCACTGCTCTCACCACATCAAGACAATGTAGTGACTTTTCTTCCCTGGAACATGGTTTTGGAAAAAACGATGGCAGGACAATATCCTGGTTCAGGTGAAAACCTGAAATGACTTTTGGCAAAAAAGCCTGGACGAGGACGTAACACCACTCTGTCCTCTTGAAAAATCAAATATGGCTCTTTACAAGAAAGAGCAGCCAATTCTGAAACCCTCCTTGCTGAGGATATAGCAACCAAAAATACCAACTTCCTTGTCAGAAGGACTAGGGGAATCTGTTGTATTGGTTCAAATGGCTGTTTTTGTAACACAGACAAAACTAAGTTTAAGTCCCAAGGGTTCAAGGGAGGTTTGAAGAGCGGATTAAGCCGCGCCACCCCTTGTATAAAGCCCCGGACTAAAGAATGAGTAGCAAGTGGTCTTTGGAATAAGACCGATAAAGCGGAGACTTGGCCTCTAATAGTACTTAAGGCCAATTTCATTTCTACCCCTAATTGTAGAAAGGCAAGAATTCTGCCTATGATATATCTCCGAGGGTGCCAACCCCTGGATTCACACCAGGAAACGTAAGCCTTCCAGACTCTATAATATATAGTTCTGGAAGCTGGCTTTCTAGCATTAATCAGGGTAGAGATAACTGACCCGGAAAGCACGCGTTTCTTTAGAATGTTGGTTTCAATAGCCAAGCCGTTAAATTTAGAAACCGTAAGGAAGGATGGAATATCGGTCCCTGAGAGAGCAGATCTGGCCTTAGTGGGAGGGACCATGGGCCCTCCACTGCCATCTCTATGATTTTCGACCCTCTGGGCCATGCTGGTGCTACAAGAACTGTCGGCTTTCTTTCCAGCTTGATCCTGCAAAGAAGTCGAGGCAGCAACTGAATAGGGGGGAATGCATAGATCAGTGAAAACTATTTCCATGGGGTCACTAATACATCCGTTCCGCATGCAAATGGATCCCTTGTTCTGGCCACAAAGTTGACCAACTTCGTGTTGAACCTGGATGCTAGAAGATCCACGTCCGGAGTCCCCCATCTTTGACAAACAGCCCGAAATATGTCGGGGTGAAGAGACCATTCCCCTGGGAATAACTGCTGATGACTTAATTAATCTGCCTGCCAATTCTCTACTCCCGGAATGAAGATTGCAGAAAGGCATGGAACATTCCTTTTTGTCCAAGTTAGAATATGGTTCACCTCTCTCTGCGCTGAGAGACTTTTGGTGCCCCCTTGGTGATTGATATAGGCCACAGCTGTGGCATTGTCGGATTGAATCTTGACAGGACAATCCCGTAACCTGAAAGTCTAGGCTTTAGAGTCAGGCGTACTGCCTGAATCTCTAGGATATTGATGGGCAAGCTTCTTTCGTTACTTGACCACTGTCTTTGGACAGTTGTCTTTTCTAGTACTGCTCCCCAGCCTGAAAGGCTTGCATCCGTTGTTACCACTTTTCCAGATGACTGGTCTGAAGGATCTTCCCTTCAGCAGATTCTGGGTTAATAACCACCAAGTGAGGCTTTGGGCCACTCTTGGGGACAGCCGCATTGGCAAATCTAAAGCTTGAATTGTTTTGTTCCAAGCAGACAGGATACTGTTTTGCAACAGTCTTGAATGGAGCTGGGCATAGGGAACTGCTTCGAATGAAGCTACCATGGTTCCTAACAACCTCATGCAGTGGCGAATTGTCATTTGACCTGACCCTCCGCACCAGTTCTCCTATGGAATTGATTTTTGCCTGAGGCAAGAACACCCTTTCCTGGGCTGTATCTATGATCAGACCCAAGTACTCCAGCCTTCTTAGCGGTAGGTTGAGAATCCAACCCAAACTTTTCAGATAGTTGGTTGTAGTGCGTACGCTTTGCTCCAGATAGTCGCTGATTGATCTATAGGTAATAGATCATCTAGGTACGCTACGACTGTTATGCCCTGTGCCCTTAACCTGGCTAGAGGTGGGGCCAGCACCTTGGTAAACACCTGAGGTGCTGTGGCTAGCCCGAAGGGCAGGGCTACAAATTTAAAATGCTGCTGTTCTAATTCGAACCGCAGATACTTTTGACGAGCAGGAAATACAGGGACATGCAGATATGCATCCCTGATGTTGATTAATGCCAGAAGTTCTCTTCTCAGAAGGACCCGATTGTCTCCATGCGAAAGGAGCGGATCTTCAGGAATTGATTTAGCTTTCTTAGATCTAGAATGGGTCTGACATCTCCACTTGGCTTTGGTACCATAAAAAGGTTTGAATAAAATCCCAGACCTTGCTCTTTTGTGGGTATCTGTATGATCACCCCTTGAGATATTAATCGGTCTAGTGCCTAAACCAGAGACTGTTTTTTCTCTGAATCTTTGGGAACGCTTGACCTCAAGAACCGAGATGCTGGAAAGTCCCGGAATTCCAGCTTGTACCCAGCGTTACCGTGGAAATGACCCATCTGTCCTGAATTTCCTTTTTCCAGACTTCTGAAAATTGCAGAAGTCTTCCCCCCACCTTGGTGAGGGGGTTTGCCTCTTCATGATGAGGCTTTAGGATTCTGTTTTGCAGATTTCCTACCCCAGGGCTTCTTTTGAGCCTGGGTCTGACCCTGAGTCCTTCCTCTAGAGTCTGATGGCAGAGGCCGTCGCCACTGCCTAGAGGCGGAAGCCGCTGGCGCAGGGGAAAGAGTCCGTTTAAATGCAGGGTGTTTATATTTTCTTTTGACTGGTAAAAAGGTACTTTTCCCAGCAGAAATTGTCTTGATATATTTATCCAAGTCTTCTCCAAATAGTCGCTCCCCATGAAAGGGGAACCCAGTTAGGAGGTTTTTACATGGTGTTTCAGCTGACCAATTTTTCAACCACAGGATTCTGCGCATATGTACAAGCATAAGCGTGAGGCGGGATGCCTGGTGAATAAAGTCTTTGATGGCATCTATGACAAAACATAATGCCTTAGGTAGTTCAGCCAAATTTTGAGCTTGTTGTGTAGGAAGCTCTCTAAGGGCCTGTTTGAATTGGTCCTTTAGGGATTGGCAGACACCTATCGCGGCTGTGGGCTGGGTGACTGCACCTGCTATGGAAAAAGCAGATTTTAGCGGGGATTCCAACTTCTTATCTGTTGGATCTTTACGCATCTGTGCATTGTCTACAGGACAAGTTAAGTTTTTTTTCACATTGGAAATTGCAGCGTCAATTGCTGGTACTTTCCATTTTTTGGAGAATTTCTCCTCCAGAGGATAGAGAATTGAGAACCTCTTAGGAGGGAGAAAATGTTTATCCCATTCTGAAAAAAAAATAAGCTGTTCAAGTAATGCGTGCGCAGGAAATGCATACAAAGGATGGGAAGGTTTTAAGAAACTTAAGGAAGAGGCCACGTTTTCAGGAGACTCTGTTAGAGGCAGCATGAAAGAGGAACAAACCATTTCTGTAAGAGTTTGTATCAGCAATTTTTCATATTGAGACGCTGAAAAAGGTTCATCTACCGTTGTTTCCTCAGTAGAAGAATCATTAGTAAGCTCTTCTTGATTGATTGAGGGTAGAACCTCATTGTGTGCCCACTGTTCCCTTTGTAAAGCTGAAGCGGGGGACCTAGTACGTTTCCTATCCATTTGAACGGAGGATGCAATTAAAGCCGCTAGTCTTTCTTCCAGACCCTGGAGTGAGGAGGAAAGGGTTTCTTCAGTCATGTGTGCAGGTGCTGAGATGTGAGAGGCAGCTGCACCAACAATTTGCTCTAATGGCTCACCCTGAGTTGCCATGATTGGTAATTCAGGCGAGGAAGATAGCGTGGAAATACAGCTTGAAATTCCAATGCCTGGGGGTGAAACCTTTACTCTTTTGGCTTCTGTGGTGTCTTTTTTGGCAGGCATAGTCCTAAGTACAAAAACAGAGGTGCTATACACATTGCATTAAATCGCTGAAAATAGTCAATACTTCTAAAATTGCTATATAGATCAGCTTAGTGCTGGAAAAGGGTGTCCTTCCTGAATCAGGAAATGCCAGTTTTGCAACCCATACGTGTCCCACAGTTTGTGTGTCCCTGTGTGCAGGCAACTTGTTTCCTCCTCATCAGCAGAGGAGAGACTGACACAGCTGTATTTATCTGCTATTAGCATGCCGTTCATCAGTGGACATTTCACAGCACCGGCGTTAGGCCCCGCCCCCTCCCCACACCCAACATAAGGGGGGGAGGGGCGGCAGAGCCTCCTGCAGTGAGGCACTGACCTGTGTAAAAAATACAGCCACAGTAACAAACTTTCAGTGGTATAATAGTGGGACCCTCCGTCTCCTCCACGGCGGGGGGAGAGGGGGTACAGCGCTGCTGTCCCCTAACCCTCTGGTCCCATCAGGGGAAGAAAGAAGACATTTTTTGCAGCTTTTCCTACCTTGCAAAAATCTGCTTCCACACACTGTACAGCCAGGCACGGAACTGAGCAAACAGTGAAACAACAGAGTAAGGCATGTGCATAGACTCCATCTAGTGGAAATTTTAAGGCATGACAACATTTTTCCTTCAATGAAAGAAATGTATAGATGTTTTTAATATCCAGGTCTCTCTTTCCTTACCTTGTCCTCGCCACAAGATTTTGCTGATTTAACAGAAAATCCAGCTTTCACCCATCACGGCGGGTTATGTTTAACAAACCTTCAAGAACTGGGTCCATTAAAAACGGGGTCCAACTGCCTTGGGCCTTGTATAGCACCCCACATCAGGAAGCTTGAGGTAATGTAACAAGACCTAAGCCCTGGGTTCCTGGGGTCCAGCCCTACTAAGATAGGCAATACAGGCAAAACCTCGTGCTTCAGATACGAGGTCCCAGGTATCATCCATTTTAAGCCTCAGGGGCACTTCTGGATGGATCTGGTTTCTTTTTATGGAGGAATTTAAATCCAGCATGGATCCCTCCTGGAGCTCCTCAGAGCACTTCTTCACTCGTGACCAACACCTTAGACACTGGCGAAAAAACTGATGTGCTCCTGAAAGGAGGAGGGGTTATATAGGGGAGTAAACTTCCTTAATTAGGGTTTACCAGTGTCAACACCTGACGGTAGGCTATAACCCATTAAGTAATTACTTAAGGCTCTGTGTCCCATGATGTACGATAAAGAAAGTCATATTATAGGTATTGGTGGAGTCTTATCAGCTGGGTCACCCCCTTCCCATGTCTCTTGGGAACTCCAGTGATTACATTAATTGAAAATCCAACAAAGCATGTAGAAACTCCTCACAACTGCTGCAACGCACGTGCAGACCTTGGGAACTCGGGGGCTGCTATGAATGACCTCTTTCTGAAAATGTTAACAACATGACTGTAATTGTTTTACCCACTGGCTATAATACTTTCTGTGTTACTGACTCAGAACAACCCTGTAGATCAGGTAGTTCAGAGGAAAAGTGACAGGTCCAATATCTGCATAGTTGTCCCAGGTCCATGATTAACAGTATTAAATTGGAACCCATGGCACACATGCAATCTTATCACTAAAGAGAACTCTCCAGTGTCAGGACTGCTACAAAATGTAGAGAAAGTATTCAAGTGCTTTGATGGTGTCGCTCCCTCACCGGTCAGATGAATGAGGTGTTGCTCCCTCACTGAGGGAAACACTGCAGAATGTCACATGTCAGTGTTGTCTGTCCCATCTGACCAAAGAGGGAGAGGCAATGTTTAAGCAGGTATGTCTCTTCCTTGTAAGCAATCTTGCCACTGGTGAGTTTTTACCAGAAACAGGATAAAAGTATGATGTGGTTCTTAAAGAGTCAGCCTGATAGCCAGACAGCATTTTTAAAAAGAGAGATCAGCAACAGAAGACTCCATGCTTATTTAATGTTAGGCTCAATTTAACACCTTGTTATCTATCACATGGAGTTTAACATTGCTCACCTTTTGAAAATGCCAATTGCACCACCCTGAACAAGCATGCAGTCAGTGAAATAAGTGCTATTGATCTGCATGTATGTTCTGCAATGGTATAAATGCCACTAATGCAGGTTACATGTCCAAAACCTAAGTATTTGGTCATGTGATCTAAAGTGTATTGAAAGGGAAAATTAGAGTTCAGATTGGCTGACCCTTCACATTTCACCAAATGCCAGCCTGGAGCTGCATTTTCTCCACAAAAGTTAAGCATTGCAGTCCTTCTAATACCCTTTATTTTGCCAACCTGCTAAGACTGTTAACATAGCTTCCAGTTAACATTTGAATATAGGTTCTCTTTAGCAATCTTTCCATAATTAGAAATAACTCTAAATATTTCTGCTATTCACTTGATGATTAAGGGCAGCTGCTAAACCTTTTGAGCTAAATTCCAAAATATGCGGTGAAAATGTTGATGACATAAAATTATATTTCACAACACAGCTATTAGTCAGAGGAACATGTCAAGTCAATGGTTCATTTGCCTAGTTTGTCTTCATCTGTGCAACAGAGATGTCACTTTGCCCTATTAGGAAACCCGTATGAGTCACAGCCCCCTCCAGTGGAAGAATGCTGCATGAAAGACCTAATGACTGACAGACTGACCAGACAAGTATAGCTCACAGACATTTTTACAGTTTGTTGTAATCTGCTAGGTTTACTGACAAAGCTGTGTACTTTGCATTGCAGTAGATTTTTGAGTATCTTGCAGTGTTCGCCCTCCCTCTACCAATCAATCTCTGCTGTGCAGAGGATCACAGGAAGTTGATATAAGGACAAATTTAGGCACTTAGAATGGCTGTACAAAAAAAAAAAAAAATCATGATTTTGTCCACTATACATTAATTACTATATACTACTTTAAACTATACATTGCCTTTTAGTTTCTGCTGTGAGTGCAAAATGTATTGAATTTAAACCCGTCATTCCACTTTAGACAAACGCTTGTAACACTCAAACATCAGTCCCAAAAATTCAACTTTACACAGAGATTAATGTAAAATTAGACTGAGATGGGTAGCAGGAATAGCCCACCAAAAATGATACTGTATATAATCTCAGCGTGAAATAAGTCTGCACTCAATGGCTACTTTATTAGGAACATGCAAACAGCAAAATGTGTTTGCATATCAAACCATGCAGTCATTTTCAAGGGTTTCTATTCTTTTTTAAACAATAAACAATAAAATGATGAATCTGAGTAGACCTGTCATTACAACCAGAATAAAGTGGTCTGACACAAAGAAAATGCTTCAGATCTGAAGTTTTAGATAATTAATTTGTTTGTTAATGCAGCAGTCATCCAATGATCAGTAGGGCAGGTGTATGATAGTGTTGCAGCCAGAATTTCCATTAGAGAGACCATACTTCATGCATATCAGGGTCTCTGCACTGCAGCAAACCACCCCTGACACAAAAAATGTTGCAGCAACACTTAATTTAAAGAGACATCGTCACCTTGCCCATGCAGGACCCAACCGCCATACATTACCTATGCTCCCTCGCAGCCCCTTACTCCTCTGCAGCTGGCCTTTAAGTCAACTGTGTCATCAACCCAAGGATATGGTCACATCCTTCCCCAGGTCCTTGTTATTACCTGGCACTGTCACAGGGAGGCTGGTTGCATGCTCCCCCAATCCCACAAGTGCCAGGTAGTGTTGCACTGTGCCACACCTTTTTCCATTATGGGCCAAGTTGGACAGGATTTGACCCCCAAATGCTTATTCCGTGACAGCCAAGGGCCCAGACAGAAGATCTGCCTCAACACTGGGCTGAAAAGTAATGCTAGTGCAATGATCAGATGAGTGTTTCTTAGCCTGTTCTAATGGAACATACACCAAAATGTACAAGCATGCTCTGTAGAGATATTCTGTTGGAGCAGAGACCAGTGACAACAACATGGCTGAGGGTCGACTGATAAGGAATTCCAAAAGCATTAACTTACAAAACATTCCCTTTCAGAGCTGAGTGATGAAGCAGATTGAAGCCTTGCTGATTCTGCACAGTGAAATCAATATTTGGTACTTCAGTAAGGATCTCTATGATACTTCTGTAGTCTGCTGTGATAGCATAATGCAGCGGTGTGTCTCCATGTAAGTCCTAAGAGGAGATATACAAACGTAGGCTTTACTTTCTGCTTAGTTAACGATAAAATAGTGACTCTTCTTAAAGCCGAATTCCAGGCATGCTTATTTTTACATCGTTACATTGGTCCAGCTTGGACCAGTGTAAGTATGCATGTGTCATACCTGGCTGATTCCCGTAGAAGCTGGAAATCACTGTAGTAGGTACCGCTACTAGATTCCGGGTTCTGTGCAGAGCAGCTACCCATCTGCTAAGTGAACACAGGAGGTTACTTGCTTAGCACTGGTACCATTCAGAAAACACTTTGCATCCTTTGAAAAAATGCAATGTTTTCTCTGAACGGTCCCCGTGCCAAACCATCAAGCGACCTCCTGTGTTCACTAAGCAGGAGAACAGCCGCTGAGTAAAGGACCCAGAGGCTAGCGGCAATCACTGTGGTAGCAATGCCTACCACAATGATTTTGAGCTTCCAAGGGGATCCCACAAGGGTGACACTTACATTCGCACAAACTAGACCAATGTAACTATGCAAAAACTGTATTCTTTACTTACTGGTAAATGTATTTTCTTGGAGGACAGTACAGGACACAGGCTTTCAATTTTGTATTTATCTTCTTTTTTATTACATTCAGGGCTAATAAAAAGCGATGAGTCTTAACTATAGTTGCATTAATATAAAACTATATTGCTTATGAAAATTTGATATTTAGCAGTTGTAGCCAGCAGGTGGCGCTATAGGCTACTCTACACTACTTCTGTTTAGCCATTCCACTACCGTGCACTTGTGATTTTCACTTCCGTCTATCATGGAGGTGGCACACTTCCCTCTCCCTTTGGTAGCATAGAGGCAGCCATTTGGATTTTTAGTATACTGTGTGTGTATATATACAGTATCTCACAAAAGTGAGTACACCCTCACATTTTTGGAAATATTTTATTATATCTTTTCATGTGACAACACTGAAGAAATGACACTTTGCTACAATGTAAAATAGTGAATGTACAGCTTGTATAACAGTGTAAATTTGCTGCCCCCTCAAAATAACTCAACACACAGCCATTAATGTCTAAACCACTGGCAACAAAAGTGAGTACACCCCTAAGTGAAAATGTCCAAATTGGGCCCAAAGTGTCAATATTTTGTGTGGCCACCATTATTTTCCAGCACTGCCTTAACCCTCTTGGACATGGAGTTCACCAGAGCTTCACAGGTTGCCACTGGAGTCCTCTTCCACTACTCCATGATGACATCACGGAGCTGGTGGATGTTAGAGACCGTACGCTCTTCCACCTTCTGTTTGAGGATGCCCCACAGATGCTCAATAGGGTTTAGGTCTGGAGACATATTTGGCCAGTCCATCACCTTTACCTTCAGCTTCTTTAGCAAGGCAGTGGTCGTCTTGGAGGTGTGTTTGGGGTCGTTATGTTGGAATACTGCCCTGCGGCCTAGTCCCTGAAGGTAGGGGATCATGCTCTGCCTCAGTACGTCACAGTACATGTTGGCATTTATTATTCCCTCAATGAACTGTAGCTCCCCAGTGCTGGCAGCACTCATGCAGCCCCAGACCATGACACTCCCACCACCATGCTTGACTGTAGTCAAGACATACTTGGCTTTGTACTCCTCACCTAGTTGCCGCCACACACGCTTGACACCATCTGAACCAAATAAGTATATCTTGGTCACATCAGACCACAGGACATGGTTCCTGTAATCCATATTCTTAGTCTGCTTGTCTTCAGCAAACTGTTTGCAGGCTTTTTTGTGCATCATCTTTAGAAGAGGCTTCCTTCTGGGATGACAGCCAAGCAGTCCATTTTGATGCAGTGTGCGGCGTACGGTCTGAACACTGACAGGCTGACTCCCCCACCCCTTCAACCTCTGCAGCAATGCTGGCAGCACTCATATGTCTATTTCCCAAAGACAACCTCTGGATATGACGCTGAGCACGTACACTCAACTGAAGGTACTGTATAACCCGCCTCAGCCAATAACCCCTCCATTTGAACTGTCAGGCTGGCTAGCAGTGGGAACCTGAGTACGAAGCCGCTTGCTTCGCGTGTCCTGCTGAAACACACTCTGACAGGAAAGGGCATCCGCACATACACCCGCTCATTGTTTATGGCATCCGTACCTGTCATTCAGAGGACAGAATGGTGCCTGCACATACGCCATGGGAAAGCAGGAGCACCAAGATGGTCTATGCATATTGGCCTTACCAGGTTGGGAATGCCAATATGGCTGTTGCACATGTGTCGTAGTGCCCAAAGTGGTGCCTGTCCGCCGCATGTACAGACTTCTGAGGGCCTGCCCAGCCGAATGCGACCAGCAGTCATAAGGAGTGAGGTAAGATCATTTTAAAGGGCCTGTAACTCCAATCTGCCTGCACCGGTAATTGGTTGGTGACAGACTACCAACCACATAGAGCAACTTTTAAACAGGCTGACTTGACACACCCTGAAAAGTATCCCCAGGGCCAATGATTGGTAACTTCGCTCACTTTGGTCGGGCCCATCTCCCCAAGAGGGAATAGGGGAAAGGTGAGGGAGTCCTCAAGGACTGGGTTCCCTCATTGGTGGACCACAACCTTGGACCTGGAGATCACCTAGTGGGCATGCACATGCTGTACCAGGTACCTAGGCGCGTCACCTGTACTGTGGATCCAGTTCAGTCGCAACATTAGAGACCAACCCTGCTCCCTTCTTTGTGCAGGGTCTGCATACAGTCCCCACAGCACAAAGCATAGGAGCACTGACCAGGAACGCTGATACCCTCTGCGCAGTGGCCTACTAGTTATCTATATTCTCTCACACCAGATACATCAATCACCTAAGAACACCAACACAAAACTGCCGATTGCATGGTGGGGGGGTCAGTGTCTAATCACCTGAAGGCAGCATATAACCCATCAGTTTAGACTGAAAGCTTATGTGCTGTACTGTAAGATAAAAGAAAATATGAATACCCATTTCTGCTTTTGAGTAAGTTAATGCAATAGTAGACGCTCATCTAATGTATTTAAGTACACAAAATGACCTTTCATATAGATTTTCATTACTTCTTGTTATTAAATCTTTATTTTACCACAAAAAATGAAGGATGTTTATCACGCAGCGCATACAGGGCTTTCTAATATAGCACAGCACTCCTCACTTTTTAATATACTCCGTGTAACTGAAAATCCACATGGCTCCCTACGTGCTATCAAAGTGAGAAGGAAGTGTGCCACCTCCATAATTAACCATGAATAACAGACGTTCACAATGCTTCAGATACTGAGGATATGGTAGTGGAATGGCTAAACAGAAGTAATGGAGATAGCCTAGAGCAGGGATATGCAATTAGCGGACCTCCAGCTGTTGCAAAACTACAAGTCCCATCATGCCTCTGCCTCTGAGTGTCATGCTTGTGGCTGTCAGACTCTTGCAATGCCTCATGGTACTTGTAGTTCTGCAACAGCTGGAGGTCCGCTAATTGCATATCCCTGGCCTAGAGCTTCATCTGCTGCTACAACTCCTAAGTAAGAATTTTAAAATAGCACTGAATGCAATAAAAATAATAATAATAAAAACACAAACCACATCACAGCAATCCTGTGCTTTGCAAAAGCAAGGCAATGCAACAATTTCACTTTAATGCCCCCTTTCCCAGCAGTATATATAGTATTTCTCTTGTGTCTCTCTCTCCTTAGCCTGTTCAACTGCTAAAAGCAAAGACAGACAGCCCTGTGTGAGCTCTGGAATGCTCTAGTCTGACGCGCACTCTTGCACGTGAAAGGAAGCACAGTGATCAACCCACTATTTTCTTTATTCTGAAAAGGAGCACCAGTGAAACAGTTTAATTTGTCTAACCAGAATTCATATTTTTACCAAATACAATATAAAGTAAATAGTAACACAGAATATTCTTGGAATAGAATAGAATGGGTGGCATCTTGTCACCTACTGTACATCTGTAATTCTCCCACAGCTCACCTGGACATTGATGGCACAGTTGGGCATACAGAGTATTTGCACCACCTCTGTGAAGCCTTTATTGACAGCTATGTACAGAGCAGTACACTTGGCATTATTAAGTAACTCGGCGTTGGCTCCTTTTGCCAGCAACAGTCGGATGATAGCACCCTGGTTACTGAGAACAAAACAATAAATTAGAGGAACGTTCTGAGAAAGCTGGAGAAATAAAAGCTGCAATGCATTATCACAACGAAGTCTAATACAATAATACAGAATCAACTGGGCAAGGCTTTATGCGACTGGGTGGTTGTCATGATCTCTCCTTCTCCAGTCACAGAAAGCTTTGCATTCAGTGAAAATATTAGAAGGTTTTCCTGAATGGAGGAGGTGTACAACAAGCATCCTGCTATAATCCACGTGCTTCAACTGGAACTACAAGTCTCAGCGCTGGATGTTCAGCACTTGCAGTACTGTGTGTGGGGGCTGAATGAAAAACAGTTTTACCAAACAAAGCAGCAGTGAAGCGTGGGATAGGCATCAATAGAGGTAATATTTTTTGCACATCAAAAGGCCCAATATAGTTTTTTTGTCATGGAGTTCAGCTTTAGGTTGCCCTTACATCCCTTCTTTACTGATCAGTGAAGCTCCTTATCATAGTCAAACATGGAGGTTGTTTGTAAGGACCTGCTCAATATTTACATAAAAAGCACCTCTGGTTTTGAGTCTTCTGGGCCTCCCTACCTGTCTGCAGCCTGAAACTGTTAGCTCACTGGTCCTATTTTTTATTTTCATAGCTGTACAGCTCTTACCCATAAGCAGCATAATGTAATGCAGAATCTCCTTCATCATCCTTAAGGTCGATGTTTGCATTGGCTTGAATCAAGATCTTCACCACCTCCACGTGTCCCAAGTGGGAAGCCACCTGTAGAGCTGTCCTGCCCTGATTCCGTATATCCACCTACCATGGAAAAACAGCATCAACCATCAAACACACAAGCAGAGGCCTTGTACTGCAAGGTGAAAATGGAGCCTTTGAACTGAGAAGTGAACGGAGCACTTTCATTTTATCTGTGACAGCTGGTGGGAACACCTGCCAGTGGTGATGCAGTCATTTATTCTAAAGTACGAGTTAAGGAAATTATACACTGGAAGGTTACATGGTTTTTAATAAGCCAGACTGATGGTGATGCAAAGCAGCCCAGGTTCTGGTTTGCCTCAAGTCAAAGGGAGGAATCCTGCTTGGATGGCAGCCAAATCCCACTAAACTAAATTTTGGATAATCAAGCAAAAGGGATAAACTAGGAATCTGCTGGGTGCACACTATTATGAGTCACCACATGTGAAAGACTAGCCCATTCAAAACTAAAATTTTAAAAATTGGTAGATATTGATGACGTGAACCATTCTCTTTTTTTCTAATGCTTGTTTAATATCTGAACCCTCACAACACCATGAAATTTTACACCTAATGTGTCAAGAGGTTCCTGTGTGCTGATTGAAGAACAGAAAACTAGTTCACACTTTTTTATGCCAAAACATGAAATATGAGGACATGGAAATTTGTCGATCTAAAGAAAATCTTGGCAATTACAAATCCCAATAGCTTGAATTCATAAACTGAGGGATTCCTCACAGAATGAACATGATTGCATGCACATACCTAAGCAAAAATATTTTATGCTGAAAACATGGGATGGCAAATAGATCAAATTCACACAGCTTTACTCTTAATACATGTTCCATTACATAAAATAAATGAAAACACCAACAAGTGAGAACTCCTTAAAATGGTGGGGGTAGAGGGGCGAGACTGGGAACCTTGGGGCTGAAATCTCACTATTGTTATGACGAGTATAAAAAGGTGGCACACCATTAAACTCACTACTCAAAGCTAAGATTTCATGGTTGCTTCCAATGAATGACATTCCTGACTGTGTGAATAATGAAGGAAGGAGTAGGGGCCTTTTCAGGTATGGGGTACCTTGTCTGGGTGCTTCTGGAGCATCTCCCTCACTTTGCCAGTGTTTCCCTGGGCCGCTTCTATCACCAGGGAACAGGGACTTTCACAATCTGTCTTCTGAGCCAGAATCTTTTCTAAAATGGAGACCAGTGTACCTGCCAATGGAAACGTTTACTATGTGAAATGCATTTTTAATTAAACATGTTATTAACAAAAAAACCTCACTCTGATAAAAAAAAATTCACCATTGAACTTGACTTATATCAGGTTATGTGCAGTTGGCGCTTCTTTTTGATGTCTACTTTGAAGGTTACAATTGAGCGCCCACCCACTGAATGCAGATTTGTAATCAAATCACCATATGGTAGGGAGTGGGACCAATGCCAAGAATTGCAATTGCCAAGTAAAGTGAGTTGGGAAAGCCACTCCCTACCTCTACCATGCAACACAGCGCCCTCAATCTGTTGGCACAGCCAACTCACCCAGGGCGACGGGTAAATATTAGATTTATAGAAACGCACCAGGTATAACACACATAAGTGGCTGACAAGTTCTTCTTCTTTAATCATAGCTGTGCAATTGGCTTACTTTTGGACTCCTTGGCATTTTCTGTTGTCATGAGATTGGCATCATTGTCTCTCTGATAGGAAGTGAGGCAAGCAGGGTTAAATGTCCAGGACTGGCCACCAACTGACACTCTCATATCTCCATCTCCAAACACTTTGATAACTTTGCCGATTTGACCCAGAGCCTAACAAAATAAAGTGGACATGTAAAATGGGGATTCATTTCAGGTAAAGCACAAGTGACAAGTACAGGAAAGAGTTACTGTTTTTCTTTTGTCAAAAACCTGGCCAACTTGAAACTTAGCATATGAAAAAAACATGAATAAGCAAAGGTTACTGTCAGAGTAAAATACATGCTAAAATGATCATTAGATCCAGGGTTTGTTCACACAGTGGGCTTTCATGCCATTTTTTGAGAACTTAGCAAGCAGTTTTGACTGCTACCACCCCTGAAAAACTCAGATTCTAAGAGTGTGGGGGAAGTTCTGGGCTGAACGCCATCTTCAGAGTTCAGACCATGACTACTTATTTGGCTTCTTCAGGCTGTCCCAACAGAAGGAAAGTCCAGCCAGAATGCTGTCTATAAAAACCTACATTGGCTGCTCTTCTAATTTTGTTTGAGCCTGACATTTCAGCTTTATCACCCAAAGTTTGACAATTACAGCCCTGTTCAATTGCCTAAACTCACATGCTGTCTACCAACCCAGGAGAGTACATAATGGTGTCAAGCTACACTACTCTATAGTTTTTTATATTCCTCCTGACTACAGGGTTCTGTTATTTTACACTGTTACACACTCTGAGGAGTTGGTAGGCAGAGTGTAAGGTAAGCCAATTAGCAGGATAGTAACTGTGAAGCTTTAGGCGACATCTAGCCACTGGCACGCAAATTGAAAGCGGACCTTCAACAGCAAACATAAGGTCTGCTTTTTTGCAAGCCCCCTGTTTCATCTGTATACTAACAGATTACCCAGAAAAAAAATTTACTTACCTTGGCCCCAGTCTCCAGTTTTTGGGAAGCACGAGTGAGGTCATCATTCCCTGCTGCAAAGCTGGGAGCTCAAAAACCCACAAGAATGCACTCAAGCCCATTGCAAGGGTGCATTCTTGCAAGATTTCAGTCACCCAGCTATCCCAGGAGGCAGCGGTAAAGCATGGTGACAAAACTTGTACCTCCCAGAAATGTTGTAGGCTGGGGTAAGTTTTTCTAGGTCATCTGCTTGTTTAAAGCCATTTGTATTGGAGAACATAGGGCTTGCAAAAAACCACCCTCCGTTTGGCATTGAAAGTCTGTTTTAAACTAGAGAAGAGGGAAAATATAAATCTTTCATAAGCAAGTCTGCAGATGTATGAGATACTCGAATGTATGAGATATAGTATTGACATGTGGTGTAGACTAGAAATTATAATTACTATAATATTTTGGTTATTTTACTGTGTGGAAGGAAAAAAATAGCTATGAAGGAGTAAAACATCTATACAATTTTGACAGCGCTAAAGATAAAAATTGCCTTTAGATATTGTTGCAGGAAGACTACAGGAACAGTTGGGTCTTCTGTCAAAAACACTGACCTGGTATTACAATTCAAATTAGAAGAGTCTTGTGTCAAATACAAAATGCCTGGTCAAGTGGGACCAGAGATTCAGCAAAGTCTGAAGAGGAATCATACATTAATTTTAACAGAAAGTTAGTGAACCTAGAAACTAGGAGTTCATGACTAATGTCGGAAGCAAAAACCATGAAGACAATACACAAAACAAGAGGAAGATTTTTAGATAACTTGTGACATTAACACGCACAACATTTTGAACAAATTTGCCCTTGTACCTATTTCCACACCATAGTCTAGGACAGTGTTTCTCAACCTTTCTTCAGCCAAGGCACCCTTTAAAACTATGCACAATATTGAGGTATGCCATTCTAAAATGTAACAAACTAAATGAATAGTTTTACATAATGTAGCAACATCCACACACATAGGACGCCCAACATCGAAGGCGATATACAGTCATGGCCAAATATATTGGCACCCCTGCATTTCTGTCAGATAATGCACCACTTCACCCAAAAAAATTGTTGCAATTACAAAAGTTTGGGCATTCTCATGTTTATTTCTTTTGTTTGTATTGGTATGACACAAAAAAAGTGAGAAACAAAAAGCTAAATCTGACACATTCCACGCAAAACTCCAAAAATGGACTGGACAAAATTATTGCCACCCTCAATTTAATAGTTGGTATCACACGCCCTGGAGAAAAAAAGCTGAAATCAATCACTTCCTGTAAACATCAGTGAGTTTCTTACACCTCTTTACTGGAATTTTGGACCACTCTTCTTTAACCAACTGCTCCAGGTCTCTCAGATTGGAAGGGTTCCTTATCCCAACTGCTGTTTTGAGATCTCTCCGCAGGTGCACTATGAGATTTAGATCTGGACTCATTGCTGGCCAGTTCAGTACTCTCCAGCACTTTGTCTTAAACCATTTCTGGGTGCTTTTTGACATGTGCTTTGGGTCATTGTCCTGCTGTAAGACTCATGACCTCTGACAGAGTCCCAACTTTCTGATACTGGGCCCTACACTGCACCCCAGAATTCTTTGGTAGTTTTCAGATTTCATAAAGCCATGCACACGGTCAAGACATTCAGTGCCTGCAGCAGCAAAGCAACCCCAAAACATCAGTGAACCTCTACCATGTTTTACTGTAGGGACTGTATTCTTTTCTTTGAAGGCCTCATTTTTTTCTGAAAACACTAGACTGACAGGCTTTACCAAAAGCTGTAAATTTTGTTTCGTCTGTCCACAGCACATACTCCCAAAAGGATTTTATCTTCCTCAGTTAAGTTTTGGCAAACTCTAAATCTGGCTTTTTATGTTTCTGTGTAGCAGTGGGGTCTTCCTGAGTCTCCTACCATACTTTCCCTTTTCATTCAGATGGAGACGTATAGTGCGAGCAGGCCCGGATTTACTCCCTTTGCCGCCCCAAGGCTGGGTCCTTCAATGCCGCCCCCCCCCCACACACACACACCACTATTCTCATCCTTTATCGATGACTGCAACAATAGATCTATTAAAACATATCTCCACACACGATAACACTGAAAATAACTGGCTTTAATTGTACAGACTGAAAATACTCTGTAATGCAGAAAATACCTTTTAAGGATTATAGCAGTAAGAAACTCCCTACAATTTTTTAGTTCTAACTTTTCTTTTGGCAAACTCATCGATAATATCTTCGTAGGGCAAAGTATTTAAAAATTCTGACTCAATGGCAAATAAAGCTAAACTGTTCAGTCTTTCTTGACCCAAAGATGATCGTAAATAGTTCTTTATGCAAATACACTTCATTCAGGACGCATAGAAAACAATTGTTTTCTATTGTTTTGCAGAGACCTGTGTTTTGCTAGTGCAGAAATCACAGACCCCCTTTTACATCAGTGTCTTCAGTCCCCCCCCTTCACATCACATCACAGACCCCCTTTTACATCAGTGTCTTCAGTCTCCCCTTTACATCACATACCTCCTTTTACATCACAACCCCCTTTTACATCAGTGTCCTTAGCCCTCCCCCTTACGTCACATCCCCCCCTGCCTCATCACAAACCCCCATCACAGACCCCCCATTACAGACTGACCCATCACAGACTGACCCCCCCATCACAGACTGCCCATCACAGACCCTTCCATCACAGACTGAACCCCCAAATCACAGACCCCTCATTACAGACTGACCCCCCATCACAGACCCCCATTACAGACTGACCTGACCCATAGCAGCCCCCCCCCATTATAGACTGCCCCCCATCACAGACTGACCCCCCATCGCAAACTGGTCCTGACCCATCACAGACCCCCATCGCAGACTGACCCCCCAAATCACAGACTGACCCCCCCCCCCAATCACAGACTGAGCCCCCATCATAGTCCTCTCTCAATATCAAACTCCTTTACAGCACAGCACTCCCTCCTCCCCAAAGAACCCTACCTTATTCACACAAGACATGGAGCCTGGCCGCTCTGGACAACGGGCGGGACTTTTCACGTTAAAAGTGAATGATTTATTGCTGGGACCTCCCCGCTGCCTAACAACCAATCACCCACTTCTTAACTTAAGCGGCTGCGCTTCATGTTTTGTGTGAATAAGACAGGCAGTGTGGGGAGGGGGTAGTGCAGTGATATTAGACAAGGCACGGACCTTCCGCACCTGCCATGCTGCTAGGTTAGTGCAGGGGGGGAGCCGGGCAAGAAGTCGCCGCAGGAGTGGCGCCGCCCCTGCACCACTGCCGCCCCGAGGCCTGGCTTCGGTGGCCTTGTGGGAAATCCGGCCCTGAGTGTGAGCTGACACAGTTGTACCCTGTGACTAAAGGTCAGCTTGAATTTGTCTGGAAAGTGGTCAAGGTTCTTTATCCACCATTCGAACAATCCTTTGTTGCAATCTTTGATCAATTTTTCTCTTTCGTCCACATCCAGGGAGATTAGCTACAGTGCCATGGGCTGTAAACTTTTTCACAATGGTGCGCCCAGTGGACGCAGGAACATTAGGATCTCTGGAGATGGACTTTTTACCTTGAGATTTTCCATGCTTTTCCACATTTTTTGAGCTCAAATCCTCAAGACAATTCTTTGCTGCTCTTTCTCTTCTCCATTCTTCGTTTGGCACACAGAGACACACAACAGAAAGGTTGAGTGAATTTTTCACCATTTTAACTGGTTGCCGGTGTGATTTCTATATTGTCAGCACGTGTTACCGGATACAGGTGACTTTGATTACAAATTACAGGAGCATCACAAACGTGGAATTATTTCTTACAACTTTGAGAAGGTGCCAATAATTTTTTCCAGTCCATTTTGGAGTTTTGCTTGGAATGTGTCAGATTTGGCTTTTTGCTTTTCCACTTTTTTGTGTCATACCAATACAAACAAAAGAAATAAACATGAGAATGCCTAAACATTTGCAATTGCAACAATTTTCTGGGTGAAGTGGTGCATTATCTGACAGAAATGCAGGGGTGCCAATATTTTTGGCCATTACTGTATTCTTTCAAAAGCAAATACATCTTTGCTAACTGGTACTGACTAGCATTACAATGTTTCTCTTCTCCCTCAGTTCGTCTTCCTCACTTAGCTAATGTGACTGATGGAGAGGGGCAGGGGGGGGGGTAAACAAGGTTGCTATGCAGAAACCCAACAGCCTCCTGATCAACCAATGACATCAGCAGTTGTTAGGATGCCGGCAGCTAGAAGGTTGTATAGTGCACGATGAAAACTTGTGGCTTTGTGGTACTAAAAAGCAGGCTTGATCCACCCGCTATCTTGTATACAAAATGTGAGGGCAGGGTGTTCTCCTGAGATGCAGAAAAGATTATAAATGTATATTTTGAAATAAAATGCAAAGAGAGGTTTCTGATACTTTCAGAAAGTATCAATGTACATCAAAGCCCTCTTAAGCAGACAGTATTTGCTGGTCTCATTTCTGTCCCAGATCCTAAAAATGATGGGGTTAATTCCTTACTTTTGGGATAGTGGGCTGAGCAATGGAAATCATTCCTTTATCCTGTCAGAATACACTGATCAGCGCTTCCGGCTATAGCTAGCAGTGCTGATCAAGCTGCATTTATCTGACAGGCTGGTTGTACAGAAGTCGATTGGTAGACTATTCCCATACATAGATTTAAATTTGGCTGGTTCAGCAGAGAATGACGAATTTTGATCCATGTATGGCTGTTTTTTCTCCCATAAGTGACTCAGCAGCTCAACTCCCCCTGCTCTTCCCCTTATGGCAGTGACTCAGCAGTTCAACTACCCCATGCTTTACCTTCCCAGGAGTGACTGAGCAGCTCTGCTCCCCCTCCCTGGCAGTGATTCAGGCCAGCTCACCCTACTTCCCACTTTTATATATACATATAAAACCTGTAACGTAATCTCTTTGGCCCTATGGGGTTACCTGGGGTAAATTCTGTTACTGTACTGTTACCAATACCATGGCTATTTGTTCAAAATGGGAGTTAACACAGAGAAATGAGCAGACAGATGAATAGTTGGAAAAGTTCCAGAAGAAGAAAGTTTTCCAGTGCTGAAAATGGCACTCATAAATTTAGGCACTCACAGGGGCCATATCATCTGTCCACTCCCCGTGACCAACTTGTAGCTTCTTGACTGTATCCATGTCATCCATCACACGCACAACATCACCAACCCAAATGCTGTTGTGCTAAAAAGGAAAGAAACAAAATAAAAAAAAAGCATTTTCCATCGTATGCAAAAAAAGGAAAAGGGAGCAACTAATAAAAAACAAACACTGCAATCAAGATATTGTAAAGCACAACTCCACAATCTGACACTAAGTGGCAATACTACGCAAATAAATATACACCATATCACTGTAAAGGGATGCAGCAGCATTGAAGTGATCTTGTGACACTCATTCCTTCCAACCACCAGATACACTCATGGATAAGTCAAGGAGTCACCAGTGAACTAAATAATTTGTTTTTAGTGAGTAATAACATATGTATCATTTGTTACATGAGAACTAATCTGTTAAGGCTACAAAAACTTTCTTCTCATGGTTATATTTTCAGGATTTACACTAAATGAATTAACTGTGAGTTAAGGGTGCAGCTCGTTAAAAATTGCCGGCTGTGGAGCAAGTCCCCTGTTGGATTTCTAAAAAAAATTCATCAAACAATCTAACTCCCTGTTGACTCAGTAGTGGTCCCTCTCTGATAGATTGTATGTGTCTGTTATAGAATTTATTGTGCATCAAAGCTTTGCTAGGGAACAGCCCCCAGTGAACCTTTATATAACTCCTCCCCCATGTGGAACCCCAGTTTTGTAGCATGCAATAAGGAAAATCAGAGAACAGTGGGGAGGGTGAAAGACACACAAAACGCAAATCTGCACTGTTGGAGTTTAGAAGATTTACAGCTCCCTTCCACCTGCACAAGGTAAATGCAAGAATTAAGCAACAAAATCCAAAACCTAAATACAAAGGAGAGGGGGAGCACACCCTTCACATGCCATAAAGCTAAAAAAAAAAAATGTTTTTCAGTTTTAGGACATCTGGACTGCAGACAGCGCAAGGCAGAGGGAGAGCAGTACACTGATCTTCCCAGTGATTAGGTGTGTGTGTGTGTGTGTCAGCAAAAAGTCTGATCATTGGATTACATACAGGCTGTGTTCAAAAGAAAAATGCAAAGAAGAAAAGTGATCATGCTGGGATGGATGTGCTTTCATAACCTGGCATGGTCAGATTGTAATAGGAAAGCAATAGGACTTGCGGGATCAGCAGTTATTTCACACAAAGGAAGCAACGCAAAGAGAACAGGCTGGCCCCCTGATGTGGTTGCAGGTACGGTTCCAAAGATATACATAGAGGGCAACTGATCCTGAAATTGTTAATTGTTGCTCTGAGGCAATTAGCAGCTGGATTGTGACAGAAGTGCAAGTAGAAGCATAGAAAAAAAAAAAAAAAGCCCGAAAACTGGAGTCCCAGAGTGGGTGGGGTTATAAGAGGGTGCAATGGGAGCATTCTCAGCAAAGCTTTGCTAGTGTACCATCACCTGAATGTAGCAGAATATAACCCATGGTCTATGACTACATATCCTGTGTCCTGTACTGTAAGCTATACATCCTGTGTTGTAAGATTAGGATAGGGAATTTCTACTCAACTGTAAATTCCTTATCTTGGAGAACAGTACGGCACAACAGGGTTTGTATTCACAGACCTTGGGTTACAGTATACCAAGAAAAATCAAACAAGTGCTGAGCTAATTAGAGAAACACCTAAAGATTTGACCACCAAATAATCACAACCTCAGGAATAACCCCAAGAGTGTAATCAATTTATCCAGAATGCATCCAAAAAAATTGTCCACACTGTACAAATCACAGTAGCTGAAAAAAATCTTCCTTGTGAATATCAAGCTTGTGAAAAGCTGAGCAAAGGGCATGGTGAGAAAATTCTTTAGTGTTAAAAGACACCATATAGGTGTAGGTGTGAATCACGTTTAAAAGTAAAAACCCTTTCACAAATGTCAAAGGACACACAGGGAGCAGGCCTGCATAAGTGCCGCCATAGCAAGTGGGGGGGGGGGGGGGGAGCAGAGACTGTCATCAGGGGACCCCAGAAGAGGCAAAACCAATGCACAGAGCAGGTAAGTACAACATGTTTTGTATTTAAAAAAAAGATATCCTTTAGAATAACTTAAATGTTTATTTTTTTAATTTTAGTTTTATATGTATGGTATTTTTGTATGAATTGGTTACACTCCTGCGGTCATTCCTGAGGTTGTGATTGTTTGATGGTTCATGTGTTAGGTATTTCTCCGATTAGAGCAGCACTTGTTTTTGTTGACACTATAGCCATAGGAATCTATGCTTTTTTTTTTTTTTTTTTTTTTTATCATTAGCGCGGTTCCACATTGTTTTAAGTTGTACAGTATATCCAGGCTACCGTTAGGTGATTGGCCAATGGCCATAACTTTGTGTATGCTCATAAAACCTCACCCACTTCAGCGAACTTATATTTTTAGCAAGCAATAATGAGAGACCACAGGAAACGGGATCTGTATTGTGCTTCAAGATAAGGGACTTTATGAGAACATAATAATTCCCTTTATCTTAATCCCACTGATCATGGCATGCCCCCCAAACAATACCCTGAAGGGTGTGCAGCAACATAGCAGCAAGTAAACAGAACTGCCAACAGGTCAACAATAACAAGGGTCTAGAAATCCAAAAAACACTCAGTTTGATGCACCTTGCAACCAAAGCTTGTATCAGCTAAGGCCTGAACATCCACCTGGTAGAACCTGGAGAATGTGTGCACAAAGCACAAGCTCAGAAACATACCTTACAGATGTAATGATCACCAGGATTGGAAATTAACAGTTGAGGTCTCCCAAACATATACTCTATCTCTTATCCAGAGTACAGACAGCACCAGGTTCGGATCACAGAGCAAGTCGAACTGGGGGATTTAAGTGAGCAGCTCCCTGAAGAAAAGTCTTAAGGACTGTGAAGCAAGAGGTTTCTGAAAAGGGATTCACATGGCCAGACATTGGTCAAAACCAGACTGAAGAAAAGGCAAAATATGAAAAACAGGGTATTCCATGGGACTTAGTTGTCTGTCCTCGCACCAGGCAAAGTAAGCCTTTCGTGTGCAGTGGTAGATCTATGAGAGGCAGATCTTCTTGTTCTGAGTAATGTGGGGATAATTAAGACAGAGAGAACTCTATCCTTCAAAACCTGGGTTTTAACAGCTATGCTGCTAAAGAAAGTGACTAAGAAACAGGGTGGAATAGGGGTTCTTCTGTCAGTAAGTCTGATCTTTTTGGAAGTGCCCAAAGCTCATCTGCCAGGAGTCTGTACCACATTCTTCTGGACCAGTTGGGTGCAATGAGGATCACCGGAAGCCTTGCTATCTCTATATTGAGCAACATTTGAGGAAGAATCTGTAATTGCAGCAAAAGGTGGTTCTACAAAGTATAGACTCAAGAGGGCCAAATACAAATGTACGCCACACTTTTCAGATATTTATTTGTAAAAAATTTTGAAAACCATTTATCATTTTCCTTCCACTTCACAATTATGCCACTGTGTGTTGGTTTATCACATAAAATCCCCAAAAAATACATTTGCGTTTTTGATTATAACATGACAAAATGTGGAAAATTTCGAGGGGTATGAATACTTTTTCAAGGCACTGTATGTAGATGGATATCTTGTGTGTCTTCCGATTCGAGATATTCCCTTTGTCTAATTGAAGCAATGATAGATGCCCCCATTTGGTTTGGGAACTGCAAACCATTTTGAATAAAAACCTCAGAAACTTTCCTCTAAAGGAATAGGTACCACCACCCTTTGTGA
Organism: Aquarana catesbeiana; assembly: GCF_042186555.1. NCBI lineage: Eukaryota > Metazoa > Chordata > Amphibia > Anura > Ranidae > Aquarana > Aquarana catesbeiana. Next base: position 167,948,180 of record NC_133333.1, on the reverse strand, counting down.
CTGAAGTTGGAGCAAGGTAGCCAGTAAGTTTGCTTGCGGTCACATTACATTGATCAACAAAAGTTTTCCAGCATATCCCTTCAACAGAAGATCAAACAGGGATGGCCCAACACTGATCGAAATTCAGACAGTTTTGGTCAGTATATGGCCAGCTTTATGAGGTATCCAGTGCCTGAAGCAACATTACAGATCAGCCCATAGTGGGGTTTGGGTAGGGTCCCCAAGGTAAACGCCAAAGATTACTGATCTGGAAACTGCTAGATAGCCTAGGGCAGTGATGGCAAACCTTGGCACCCCAGATGCTTTGGAACTATATTTCCCATGATGCTTAACTACAATGCAGAGTGCATGAGCATCATGGAAAATGTAGTTCCAAAACATCTGGGGTGCCAAGGTTCGCCATCACTGGCCTAGGGCAATAAGCAGTTAAATCTTGATAGAAGTATCCGAAGAAAGAAGAAAAAACTTTACCTAATGACAGTAGTAAAAAAAAAACAAAACATAAAAAATTGAGTCTCATGGAGTGGGTGGGTTATATGAGTATGCACTACGAGTAGCCCTAGCAAAGTTTTTGCCTGTGTCCAATCACCTGAGGGTAGCCTGCATATAACCCATGGTCTATGAATACAAGCCCTGTGTCCTGTCCTGTACTGTACGTGTGTGTGTGTATACACGATATATAGTAGCCTTGTAAATTTGTGAGCTCTCACTACTGCTCCCTAGCTGTCAAATATGTTTTTTCTGGTACTCTTCAGCTATCGAATATGGTGAAATTTACCTGCTTCTCTTCAATTATGCAATATGGTGAATCTCTGTCAAGTATTAACAGGTATAATAAAATGTGAAATGGATCTTTCAACTTCACAAAAAAAGGATCAAATTACTCTTTTACTTTTTCCATGTAGTGTAATACTACAAGATCTCACCAGCTGGGTCATTGCATATCAGATATGGTTTAGTGTCTGGTCAGGACCGCGTGATTACACACTTCTCTACTAATTACCATATATACTTGAGTATAAGCCGAGTTTTTCCAGCCCATTTTTTAGGTTGAAACCCCCCCCCCTCCTTGGCTTATACTTAAGTGAACCGTATCTTTCATTAATAAAACAGCGTGTTTCTCCCGCTGTGTTATGCAGTCTGTTCAGCCATCCATTGTAACAAAGCCCCGCCTCCTCCTCATCAGTGATAGAGGAACTCTGATACAATGCTGGTAAACTGTATCACCGTTCCATCTATCACAGACTAGGAGAAGGCGGGGCTTTGATACAATGGAACGGCCGAACAGACTGCATAACACAGCGGGAGACACACGCTGTTTTAGTAATCAAAGGTACAGTTGCAGATGGGCACAGTGGGACTACTAATGGGCACAATAAGGCTGCAAATGATGACAATTAGACTGCAAACGGGCACAATTAGACTGCATATGGTCACAGTGAGACTACAAATGGGCACAGTGAGGCTACAGATGGGCATTGTTTACCCAGTAGCTGCTGCATTTTCCCACCCTAGGCTTATACTCGAGTCAATATGTTTTCCCTGTTTTTTTGTGGTAAAATTAGGTTCCTCGGCTTATATTCGGGTCGGCCTATACTCGAGTATATACGTTACTACTAATGTGCATGTACAGGGTCAGATTATTATACAAATGTAAAAAAAAGACCATCTGTGGCTTAATTTTATAACAAATCAGGAAAGGCAGAGCTGACACAGGTAAAGTTTTTTTCCCATATCCATCACACCATTTAGCCTCACCTTTTGCCTATTAATAAGACTTTACTACCTCACCATCTTCAGAATACACTTTAAAGAGGTGGTAGCAACAACATGGCCAAAATGCAACAGATTCAGCGAAAGGAACCTTATATTATGAAAATAAATATATATAAATTTGTATTCCTAGAATTTCCAGATGACCTAGAAAAAAATAGGGGGAGAAAGCGTATGAATATCAATCCCTAAACTTCTGCCCCTTAGCCCAGGTTCACACTGAGCTGCGAGTTCAGCACGATTTCACTCCCGCATGTCAGTCCCGATTTCAGAGACATCTGTGCAGGTTTCTGCAAAGATGTCAATGTAAATCGCAGCACGAAATCGCAAAAAGTAGTACAGAAACTGTTTTTTGAAATCGGTGCAGCGCTGCAGATGCGGCGTCGCACCGATTAGGACGGTGCCATTAACAGCAATTTCTGCCGATTTGACATGTCAAATCGCATGTCAAAACGCTCCAGTTTGAACCAGGGCTAATTCTATCTAAGTTTTATTAGGCTGTACAGTTTAGGATTAGGGAGGCTAATGACACCAACCTTCCAGGATACATGCGGAAGTCCTAGGCAACTCATTGTTAGGAAGTGCTGGAGTCTAATGATTAATCCAGGGGTGGATTCATTTTGTTTTAGAGTGGAAAACTCTAAAACAAAATTTAGATGAGAATGGACCTAGCTCAGATAAGAAGAGATGAATAAATAAGAGTAATAAAATGCTTGCTTATTCTTTCCAAATCAATTTTATATATATTTTACTATGTTGTGTGCTACATACATCTTGCGGTACCTTTGTCAGAGCACCAGGGTGGAAGGTCCAGCGTGTTTCACTGTTGTACTGCACTCTGACATCTCCCCGCTCTGTGATTCTGTGAACTGTTCCGGTTTGACCTATAAACTGCACAGCCAAAACAAGCTTAAAAAATGAATTAAGAAGCACGCAATACAATGACATCAAAATGTCAAATCACATTATGTAAAAACAAAACTTTGGTTTGGTTTGAAATTTATCTCGTCACATTGCCTCACAATGTAGGAGTAGGTGAATGCACAAATAGTAAAACAGAAGTTTTTTGGGATGGATAGTGTATACAATCATAACTTAAACTCAAACAAAGAGCTGTTGCTGAGTTGTCATTACTAGTGTCATTTGATTTCAAACATGGTTTCAAACATTCCCACTCAAGCTTTCTGTTCAGCTGTCTCTCAGCCGGGGGAAAAGACTAATTTTATGTAAGGTTAAAAAACAAATCTAATGGCCACTGTAGACACTGCGAATGAAAAAAGTTTGCTTGAATGAATTAATGGCTGAAACATTACAGTGACAATTACCTCTGCCATTTTTGGATTCCATCCTCCATGCCCCTCTTGCATTTCCCGCAAAATTTCAATATCTAAGAGACACTTTACTTTGTCACCATGCTGGAATGGATGCCGTTCTGAACTCTCTTTCCTCTGAATCTCTGCTGGTTTTCCTGAAAAACAACAAAAGGCATAACATTTAAAGTACAACTATAGGAAAAACTTTTTTTTTTTTAAATGTTGTATACAGTTAGGAAGGGTTAGAACCCATGTCAGGTTTTTTTTTTTTTTTTAACCATCGGTGTCCCATTGGGGAGATATACCTTCACTTCCTGTTCCATAGCCAGAAAGTGAGAGGAAATCCCTGCAAACTAAGGGAATCCCTTGGGGTCCTCCAGGTCACCAGAACTAGTGTCCCCATTGGAAGGTTTCCCCTCTATTACTGTTCAGTGATAACAGTAAACAGGACAAATAGAGATGCTGAATCTCCCTAGCCCCTAACGTCCGCCCCATAGCAGTTCTACTGCTACAGGGTGGCTCTCCTGTGCAAAATCATGTCTATGTATGTGTGTGTATGTATGTATGTATATATATATATATATATATATATATATTTTATATATATATATATATATATATATATATATATATATATATATATATATATATATATATATATATATATATATATATAATTTTTTTTTTTTTTTTTTTCACAGCAGAAGCCGATCTGCGGTTGCTGGGCATTGGATGTCCTCCGGCACCCGCTGATCATCAGCAAAGCAGGGAACAAAATCCATTACTTCCCTTAGTAAGGGCACCTCAGAGTACACATATAAACACTGGCTAGGCACACAGTTAACCCTTTGATTGCCCCTAGATGTTTAATCCCTTATCAGCCAGTGTCATTAGTACAGTGACAGTGCATATTTTTAGCACTGATCTCTGTATTAGTGTCACTGGTTCCCGCAAAGTATCAGTTAGAGCCCTTTCACATTGAAAGCGTGGGGGGTGTCAGCTGTAAAGCGCCGCTAAAACTAGTCATGTTAGAGGCACTTTTCGTCCGCTAGCGGGGCGCTTTTAACCCCCGCTAGCGGCCGAATGTAGGGTTAAAAGCGCCTGCAAAGCTCTGCTACCGAGGCACTTTGCGTGCGTTTTGGCGGCCCTGCCCATTGATTTCAAAGGGCGGGGGTGGGGGCAGGGGCCTAAAGCGCCTCAAAGAAACTGCTTGCAGGACTTTTTTTGAGTGCTTTCACACTGGGATTGCAGATGAGGCATTTTTCAGGCGCTTTACATGCGCTATTTTTAGTAATATAGCTCCTGAAAAACACCTCCAGTGTGAATGGTGTCCGATTGTCCACCGCAATATCACTGATCGCCGCTGTTACTAGTATAAAATAAATAAATAAAAATTCCCTATAACGTTAGCGTAAACCAATGAATGAATGGGGAAAAAATGACATTAATTTTGTGTGGCTACAGTGTCGCAAGACCGTGCAATTATCAGGTAGAGTAACGCAGTGCCCCAGTGCAAAAAATGGCCTGGTCATGAAGCGGTGTAAATCTTCCGGAGGTCAAGTGGTAATCAGGGCACAGGCAGCAATAAAAACCTGGCAGGTGTTCTAATCCCTTTCCACTGTATCCAAAACAAAAAAAAAGTTTTTGCCTTTAGACCCCTTTCACACTGAGGTAGTTTTCATGCATTTTAGCACTAAAAATAGCACCTGAAAACTGTCTGTCACGCCTCCCCAGTGTGAAAGCCCGAGTGCTTTCACACTGGGGGGGATGTGCTTGCAGTACGGGAAAAAAAGTTCTGAATGAATGCACAGTGCTTCCGAAGCACCTGTAAAGTGCTTTGAAAGCACTGCAACACAAGTGGTTTTAACCCTTTCTTTGGCCACTAGCGGGGGTTAAAAGTGCCGCTAAAATGACAGCAACATGTCTTTAAACTCCAGAATCCAATATATAATTGTGGTCACTAAGTATAGTCTTAACGAGAATAGCAGGGCTGCAACACAAAACGTACAGCATGCAGAAATGAGTTGAGTTGTTTTCAAAACATGAAAATGAGAAGAGGTACAAAATGTAAGCAGCTTTGATTGTGGTAGTATTATTGGTGCCAAGCAGTGTTAATTTAGTTGACTAAAATGTTTTTGTTGACTAATAATATAATACTATTTTATTGACTAAAATATGACTAAAACTAAAACAATTCAGATGACTACAATAAGACTATAACAATTCAGATGACTAAAGTACGACTTAAATCAAAATGGTATTTTATGTAAGACTATGACTATTGAAATTAGAAGTCAAAATTAACACTGCACTACCACATAAGAATATGTAGGGGGTATCTACTAAGCTGTTGAAAGAAAAAAAAAAAATAAGAAAAAGGCTTTTCTTAGTTTTTTTCATGAAATTTAAATGTTTGTAATATATTCAGGTAATATGTGCAATGACATTACAGCCAATAGTGTTTACATTTTTTTAAAATATATTTTTAAGTTGTATTCCTGCTTGTCAAAAAGCAATATTTTTGTTTGTTCATGAAATTTGGTTTTATTTATAAAGACTTAATATATCACAATGACACAAATCTGTGTCTGTAGTGCATGTTCAAACCTGAACACCATAAATAATAACGTTATTAGATTTTTACTCCATGAGTATATAATGTTTGGCAATTCTAAAGAGCTAATGCTTTAAAATTGATGTAAACCCATTTGATTTTAGTCGACTAAAATACAATTAAAACGAAAACAATTAAGATGACTAAAATACGACTGAAACTAAAATGGTATTTTAGTCAAAAAGACTATAACTAAGACTAAATCTAAATTTAATGTCAAAATTAACACTGGTGCCAGGCATGGTGGCTGCATCTAAAACTGCTTAATGCTTGGGATTTTTTTACACAACAGTCTCTACAGTTTATAGCGTTCTGTGTGTGAAAACACTTTATTAATGTGAAAGGTCTAAAGGGGAGAATCAGTGCTGGGACAAGGTCATCCGGTGCCCAGGGTGAACATGGCAAACTGCCCCCCCGCTCGGATAGGGCTAATAATGGTGTAAGGTTTGTAATGCATGTAATGTTTGTGACATGCACTGAAATAGTACTAATGGGGCGTACACACGGGCGGACTTTTCGGCTACAAAAGTCTGACAGCCCGTCCGACAAACTTTCGACGGACTTTTGGCGGACTTGCGGCGGATGTTCTAACGAACGGACTTGCCTACATACGATCGCACAAAAGTCCGACGGATTCGTACGTGATGACGTACATCGGACTAAAATAAGGAAGTTGATAGCCAGTAGCCAATAGCTGCCCTAGCGTGGGTTTTTGTCCGTCGGACTAGCATACAGACGAGCGGATTTCTGGGTCCGGCAGAGTTACGACGTAAAGATTTGAAGCAAGTTCCAAATCTAAAGTCTGTCAGATTTGCGACTGGAAAAGTCCGCTGAAAGTCCGGGGAAGCCCACACAAGATCGGATTGTCTGCCGGATTTGGTCCGTCGGATTTTTGTAGCCAAAAAGTCCGACCGTGTGTACGCCCCATTACACATCGTGCAACTTTTGAAATTGAATGAGGAACATTTCAGGGAGAAAGTGGCATGTGGTGCGCATAGCGCCGCAGCAATGAGTGGGTGAGGTTAAATTATGATTACTGGGAGAGGGCATACTGGCACCCCCTGGGTGCCTTAACCGATACACCCTTTAGATGCAGAGGCAGTGCCTGGGGATGTACACATGTTGCGGCTGTGATGTTTTGCTTCACTGCTGCAGTACAAATGGTATCACTTGCAGAACTTGACCCATGGCTGTGACATGCTAGTGCAGGGCTGGAGGGATTAAAGCAGGCAGTAAGGAGGCAATACAAGGGCTCGTTACCACCTGTCAAATGCTCTCTGAAGAGCAATCTGAGTGCTGATCGCTCTTTAGAGACCAAAACGTATGAACAAGCCCTTAAATATTTATTTTTAAAAACATTTTTTAAATCATTTTTAGAATTAAATTTTTTTTTTTTTTTTTTACCAGCATTGTTGGGGGGCTTTGGTGAAATATTAGGGCTCTAAACAGACCCCTGTTGTTTCACTTTTGAGACAGAGACACCATGTGGTTTGGTGCATGTGAAAATGCATGTGTTAGCAGATGTGTGGGGGTGCCATTAATAATTAATGGCACTGCCACACATCTACTAATGATTAGTGTGTTTGTGTATGTCAGGAAAGCCACAATTTTGTGGCTGACATGGAAAGGTGTGAACCTAGCCTTTTAGTGGGCTCGCACCAGTGCACTGTGGTTTGGCCACAGTGTGATTGTATGTGTGGTTTTAGGTGCATTCCCAATGAATTTTACTGCACAGTGTGTTTTCTGAATGCGCATCAAAGATGCGGCATGCATGACTTTGATGCGCTTTCATGAAAACGCATTGTGTAATAAAATTCATTGGGAGCACACCTAAAACTGCACATACAATCACACTGCGACCAAACCACAGCAGTCTGGTTATTAGGGATAGGAAAGAGTGAAAAAGTGGGGTAGTAGTAAGGGTAGTAAGAGTATGTTTTAATGAAGAGCATAGCGAAGGACTGCAGGGAAACTGCTAAGATTGCATTTTATAGACAGGACAGATAGTAGAGGAGTAAACTGGAATAAAAAGGGTGTCAGCCAAATGGCTGTGTGGAATGCCCAGAGCTGAGACCAGAGGCTGCAGGATGTGCAGTTCCCCTTTTTGGACGAGACAGCCAAAAGAAGAAGGTGAAAAGTTGATGTGAACAGGAGAATCTGTTCCGACTTATGGTTGTGCAAGGAAGATAGAGACATGCTGGTGAGATGAGCTGGTGTTCTATTGAGAAATGCCTCCCGTTGAAACATGCCTCCAATGGTTCTGTGCATGAGCAGTACCAATCGACACTCCAGCTGATATGTTGATCAGCTGGTGTGACGTCAACACAGCGCATGCGAAGATCGTCTGAGGCATTATCCTACGCTATTCAAACAGCGGAGGGAGAAGGTACTTGTCGGATTAAGCCTTGCTGTTGCAGGGCGGGTTCTGGGTGTGTTGAAGGGCAGGTTTTGTGCGAGTTGCAACCCGCCCTTACAGATAGGCAAAACCCACCGTTCAACACATTAAACCTGCCCTGCAACACACACAAAACACGCCCATGGAAAACTCGCCCTGCAAAAGCAAGGTATTATCTGACAAGTGCTGTTTGAATAGCGTCTCCCTCCGCTGTTTTCATAGCAACGAAAACTGCCTCCTGTCGAAAAATGCCTCTGACGATCTGCGCATGTGCTGTGTTGACGTCACGTCAGCTGATCAACCTATCAGCTGAAGTGACGTTTGGTACTGTGAATGTGCAGACCCATCTGAGGCACTTTTTGACAGGAGGCAGTAATTGCAGGACACCAGACAAAGTGAACGTGACCTACAAGGAAGACTGAAGTGACCTGGGAAAGAGAACAAGCTGACAGGGGGAGGGGAGCTTTGAAGGAGAGGAATGATTAATTGGTGCAGGAGAGATAAGGCAGAGTTGAAGACCTGGAACGGAGGAGTCGGGAATCCATACATTGTGCAGTAACAGGAAGGAGAATGACAGAGAGGCACTCCTGTCAGGCAGGAGAAGCGGTAGAAGCTCTCAGCGCGCCCCCCTCACCACAGATTAAGACACCGCCCAGGGTAGGTGCCCCTCCCGCCCACCCCTTGTACCAGCCCTGGGGAGAATAGCCAGATATTGAAGTGCATGTGTATACCCCAGGCAAAGAAAGATGAGATTCTCTAAAGGTGTGGATTTCAACAGGTATGCCATTAAAGCCAGTGACTGTTCTTATGAAACAATTTGGTGCAAGGGGAATCACCAGCTTCTTTTCTTATTCTATTTTATGCAGCAGATGGGGTGGAATTTACACTGGAGGGAAGGCATAGATCAGCCCAAACTGAGACCAGGGGATTAATCAAGGCATCGAATGGCTGTGCCATTCCTTGGGCCACACCATAATCAGAAGTAGTTATTTGTTGAGCCTGGAGGCCAGCATATCCACAGCCGTGGTCCCTCATGTCTGACATAGGTTGAAGGATCCTTACCCCTTGGTCCAGGCAGGACCGCAGAGATTGCTGGACATAAGATGATCTGGATTGCTTCCTTCGAGGCTGCATGACTCCTGGTGCCCCCTTAGTGGTTGATGTAGGCCATGGCTATGGCATTGTTTGACTACATCCCGATTGGGTTTCCTTGCAGAAGGGGGGGTCTAGGGTTTAAGAGCCATCTTTTTGCTCTGAGCTCTAAGATGTTTATAGGGAGTGCGGCTTCCACCAATGACCATGTTCTCAAGACCATGAGGAACACTCTTCCACAGCCTAAAAGACTGGCCTGTTTTATCACTTTCCAGGGATAGGGAAGAAAAGACTTCTCTATGGTTGAAACTGGGGTGGAGATCCACCAAGTTAGTGATTTCCTTGCTTGGCTAAACAGGAGCATGAGTAGGTCAAACAAAGGAGCATGCTTGTTCCAGACAAAATGCTGCACTTGAGAGGTATCAAATTAAATTGGGCAAATGACACAGTCTTCAAAGAAGTTACCATCAGGCCTAGAACTCTCCTGGAGAATCTCATTGTGGGAAAGCATTTTCTTCTCTTGAAGGATAACCTTTGGCTTTGGATGTGTCTAAGACTAGACACAAGTATTCCAGGCGAAGAGAAGGATGAGGAGCAGTTCTTTAGAAATTGATTATCCAATGAAAGCTTGGAGCCTCTGACTTGTCCTGTGAACATTTGCAGACAGTCAGAAGAGAAAGGAGCCCTTCAGGAGAAGGTTGTCCAGATAACCTGTGACCTGGATTCTCTGAATTGTTAGAAGGGCTAGAAGAGGTGCTAGGAATACTCTGGAAGCAGAGGATAGGTCAAAAGGCAGTGCGACAAACTGGAATTTAGAAACTTTCACTGAAGATTGGCATCTTGGACGTTGAAGGTTTCTAGGTATTCCCTTTATTTCAGATAGGCAAAAATCACTAAAGATTCCATGCAAAATTTTGGAAATAGAAAGTACTTTAGGTCCAGAAAAGATGAATATTCCCACTGGGCTTTGATATTGTAAACTGGTTTGAATAAAATCCTTGGAACCGGTCTTGTGGCAGCACTGGCAAAGCTACAACCTGAGACAAGAGATGCTTCATGGAATTCTGCAAATCTGAATGACTTGGACAGATTTTTGTTGATTTGATAAAGGAAAGTGGTGAGGGGATAGTGTTTTGAACTCTATTTTGTATCCCCTTGAAACCACTGATTGATCCCACAAGTCTGGGACATTTGTGACACAGAAATGGGCAAACTGTAACAGACATTCCTTTTTTTTTCTTAGGAGGCTTAAAGGGGTTGTAAACCTACGTGTTTTTTCACCTTAATGCATCCGATGCATTAAGGTGAAAAAACACCTGTCAGTGACTGGCCCCCCAGCCCCCCCCCCCCCCCGTTTTACTTACCTGAGCCCTCGAACCACACCCACGGGGACGCACCGTCTCACTGCCCGTGGTTCTCGGCTCTTGATTGGATAGATTGATAGCAGCGCTGCTGTCAATCAAATCCAATGATGCGAGCGCTGGGGCCAAGTCCTGCATTCGGCAGCTATGGACGCCAAATGCTGGACTCGGGAGCACGCCCGCAAGGTAATCCCCCGGGTAATCCTAGGGGGTTATCGGATGTGTGGAGGAGCCGCGAGAGCCACCGCGGGACCCCAGAAGAGCAGGTTCAGGGCCACTCTGTGCAAAACGAGCTGCACAGTGGAGGTGAGTACACCATGTTTGTTATTTTAAAAAAAAAAGGCCTTTACAATCACTTTAATAGGCTTTGTGGGCCAAGTCTTACGCTGAAAGAAAGGGCTGAACTTCGTTTTTGAAGTTGATACCAGGGTAGAGCAATTAAGTGCTCTGTGTTTTGAAGAGGTAGAGGCTCCTGAGGAGGGCGTTATTCAAATTATTCACTGTGGAAGTAGAACCTTCCCTCCTGTGACATCCTGAATTTGTTAAGTGCCTAACCAAAAAAAACGTCCTCCTTTAAAGGGCAAACATATGAGCGTCTTTTACAGACAATGTTAACTGACCAGGCTTTGAGCTACAAGATTCTCTGTGTGTGTGAATAGAAATCAAAGCCATTCCAGAAATTTGTGTCATGACCAGTTATAGGGCATCAGCACAAACGTACAAGGCAGAAGTTAAATGCGGCAACTGTTCTGTTAAAGAGGAAGTAAACTCTGATGGGTTTTTCTTCCTCTTTATTCCAAAGTAAAAGCATAATGGGCTAGTATGCATCACATACTAGCCCATTATGTTGAACTTACCTGCAAACGAAGCCCGCTATGTCTCCGAGGTCCCCGCGTCCACCTTCACCCCTCTTCCTTCCGGGGCCGTGGACTCCGGCTCTGTGACTGGCCGGAGTCGAGCTGATGGTCACGGTGCGGGCCCTATAGAAATGGCATGACCTTTCTTCAGTGCACATGCACCGATGCCGGCCCAAGCATATATGGTAAAGGTCTCCTAAACTGTGTAGGTTTAGGAGATATTTCCAGTACCTACAGGTAAGCCTTATTATAGGCTTACCTCTAGGTAAAAGTGGTGTGTAAAGGTTTACAACCACTTTAAGGTAGGAAAATAAGATTAAGATAGTTGTACACTGATCAATTCCAGTTGCCTGTGGTCTGACAGACAAATAGCAGGAATAGCTGGTTGCAGTGCTGGGCCTGCAAGTGTAAAGAGAGCTTTTAAGAGCCTCTTGGGCCTCCTGTGGTTAGGGACAGATGTCTGCGTCCAGGCTTGAACATCTAACCCTAACCACAGGTAACCCCGTGGTGTGCAGCTACATGCGAACAATGACAGCTTTTGTCAGCCCCTCATTAGGTGATACAGGCTGAATGCCCGTTGCTATTCGCATGCACCTGTCATTCCAGCTGCAAGTATCCGCTGAGATGTATATGGGTAAACGCTCGTGTGATAGAGGCCTAAAACCTATTATACAGAAAATCTTTGAATGTAGGAACATCAGTTGAAAACAGTGAGGTGTTGTTTTAAGGCTGAGAAGGCAAGATCTATAACCAGAACAGCGAGTTCGGCAATCATTTTCAGAGGAGTGAAAAACTTTTCAGGATTGACCCAGTGATCATAAAATTCCCATCCTATTTATTCCTGAAGAGCAAATTTTTTTTAGGCTTAGCAGATCTCTTTGTACCAAAAGGGGCATGGTGAGACAGAAGGAGGCTCAAGTGTGACTATTCCAAGGCTTTTGCGTACAGTAGCAGTGATCATATTATATCAAATAGAAATACAGCGCTGTCTAGATAGCCCTTCTATAAGACACAACGATTAAGGTCCTGCTGCAGTTTAATTGTGAGATAAACACAATAAATACATGTCAAAGAAAAAATCTGTGCAAAAAAACAACATGTAAATGATGATAATTAACCACGAGTGGTGGGATGTCCCATCTTATAAGGGACATAATTACTCCCAATCTATAGGAAAGTTCTGGGACCTATAGATAAACAACTTGCATCACAGTAATTAAACCGGTAATTATGAGAAATTATCCACATAATAAGGTCAAAAAGAAGTAATTGGATACATTATTATTAACACAGATTCTCTATACAGATATAGTTGCTGGTTGCTGAGTGTTCACATTCTAGGAATATCTCTCCTTCACAGATAATTGTGACTTCAAACAGGATAACACCGTAGAGAAAAGTGATTTGAGATAGGAAAGTTCTTCCACCTGGAAAATGACTGCCGCTTACCAGCTGCTCTGATCTCTTTTTTAAGGAGATCACATCTGCTTTAGGCTTATATCTGTGTTTATCCACCAAATGGCACCTCTCCTCCTCTTTAGTCTTCCCTGAATGCCTCACGGTCAGCAGTTAAGCCAATTGAAAAGGAAAAGGAGCCTCAGATAAAACTCCTTGGCCCTCTAGTGTTTGGGGGGAAAATACAAGAAGAGGAATTGTGTGGAGAGGGAGCTACCATGAATATAATCTAATCACCAATACGGAGAGCGGAGACTACCCTGGGCGCCTTATATGATCGCGGTGGTGAGGAGATCGTGAAGGAGATAATCATATGCTGTTTGCCCCTTTGGGGTTGTTGGATCCGGTGATTAGGGACCCTTGAGGGGGAGCACAAAAGTCACTAAGAACATCTCAAAGCACCCCAGTCATGGTTTTGCTTAAAGAAAATTTGAAAACCTTTTTTTGCAGAAATTTATCACCCTATGGACTATGATCACTATTTACAATTTGTTTGGTGTTATTTGTACTATTAGGCAGAGGTGCACTTTTATGTCTTTGTTCAATGCTAAACCACTATACTATATGGTGGTTTTTCTTTGAAATCCCATCACAATTGTAGGTGTTTAGTTTACACCTTCTATATTCTTGTGTTCACTTTTTTATGATTTTTTATCACTTAAGATTGCTTATATTGGCACAATTTACTGGTGGTACCGTAAACCACCACTAGGGGTTATGGTGTTTTTTGTAAACTTCATTTAGATATTTGGTACAGCTTACACTATCACACATCAGGACACCAAGGGATAACACCCCCCCCCCACCTCCCCCTTCGCTGTAGCTGCTCATCCCATATAATCCTATAGGGAGCGCCATACCCCATTGTGAATAATCTTTAACTCTTTTGGAGGATCCTTAGGGAAGCTCCTTTCAGGGGGGCTGCATACCTCAATTCTTTGCCCTAAGTGCAACCATTATACATATTTATTTATTTATTAGGTCCCTATATTGGGTCCAGGCTTCGCACATCACATTAGGCATACCCCTGGAGGGATCTTCAGGGTCTGGGTTCCAAAGGCATAAACCACCGCCCTGGACCTATATAAGGCCCTGTGGCTAACCACATGCGTTGCACAGAGTGCCAAAGTGAGTGATCATGCAGGATTCAATGCCCAAAGCAACACTGTAGGCTGTCCCCACAATGTTGGGGTCTGGGTACAGCTCTCAAGGTTTTACAGAGGTTGAACTGATCTGGATGCGCTGCTTTTAATGGTATGCTGGAAGACAGTGAAGGAGTTCAGCTAAGTAAAATGAAGAGTGATTTCTCTGTAAATGAGAAGAAGTCCATCACATTAGGACACCAGCAAAAATCGGAGGGCTCACGGACTAGGTAGAGTATTAGGGGAGGTGTCCAGTAGGTGTCTCCCCGAAAGTTTTGCTAGTCTCGTTCCAATCACCTGAATATATGTACCCAAGGTCTAAGAATACTCTGCCTGTGTCTTGCATTGTACAAATCAAGATATTGCAATTACCATCATTTTATTCTATGGTTCCTCTGATTTTCGACAACATATAATATTTTTGGGTTTTAAGTGTGCTTTCATGAAAAAAAAAAGTGCATTTTAGCACATATGAAAAACAATACAAAAAAAGGCTCTAAAAATAAAAAGGATAAATTGAGTGAGGAGGGGTAGAACCTCTGTCAGGTTTTCATGGTTATTTGTCTCCGTTATAAAGATTTTCTTACATCTTGTGTGGTCACTGGGGTAGGATATGAGGGGGAATCTCTCCAATGGGCACAGAGAAAGCAATAAAATCAGACAAAGTATTAAACCACTTCCCACTTTAACCCCCCAAAAAAGGGAATTTTGCTGGAGGTTAACACTGATCAGCCTAGGAAAATATTAAGATGTTGTCATCTTGTTCCCACAAAAGGAGGTGGTAATCTGTCCATAAATACAAAGCAAGCCATGTTAATTAAGAATGACAGTTATTTAGTAAGAGGCTGACTGACATAATAAATTTAAAAATAAATAAAACTGACACACTAATGTTAATGCAAACTGTCTGTCTGTCTTACCAAGCTTAGGTAAGTGATCTTTGTAGTAATGTCCTCCTTGAGCATCTGCGATGCACTTTAGATCTACTTTGCCCTTGTGCCCAACTCTGTAAACATTAGTGGTGCCATCAGCCCAAGTTACACTTGCCACGCTGCGTCCTGTTTCCACATCCCATCCGCGAATATCCACAACCCGGCCAACTTTAGATTCCCCACCTAGGTAACACAGAACAAAGAAAAATGTTTTACATTAAAACAATGTCCTATTTTATAGTTCAATCTATTTATTCTGTTTTACAAAAGAAGTACAAGAGCACAATAAGGAAGCGAAGGCTCTTAAGTTTGGCAAAATCATATTGTTTTTGAGCAGAAACAGTTAAACCAGGCATTCAAGGGTACAAGGTTAGTAGAGGTAGTTACTCTAGGGCAATAAATTCATGGCTGGTATAAAAAAAAAAAAAAAAAATAGGGAACCCCCTTATTTTATTTCCAGTAATAAAATTACCCTGGTGGAGGTCAATAGTTTGCTGACTGTTGGATTTTGCAGTATAGTACATACAGTTGTGCTCATAAGTTTACATACCAGCAGTATTAGAACATTAGGGTTCTATTATGCAGCGTACACATGGTCGGACTTTTCGACCGGTCAAACAGACGCCGACAGACCAAATCCGACGGACAATCCGATCGTGTGTGGGCTTCACCGGACCTTCAGCGGACTTTTCCAGTCGCAAATCTGACAGACTTTAGATTTGGAACATGCTTCAAATCTTTACGTCGTAACTCCGCCGGACCTAGAAATCTGCTCGTCTGTATGCTAGTCCGACGGACAAAAACCAACACTAGGGCAGCTATTGGCTACTGGCTATCAACTTCCTTATTTTAGTCCGGTGTACGTCATCACGTACGAATCCGTCGGACTTTGGTGTGATCATGTGTAGGCAAGTCAGTTCAGTAAAAAGTCCGTCGGAAGTCCGCTGGAAAGTCTGTCGAACCAGTTTTGTCTTTATTGTGGTCTAAAGGCTCTGCAAACTATTAGATCTGACCACTCATCATAAAAACAACAGAAATGACCCAAATGACCCTGATCAAAAGTTTACATACCCCAGTTCCTAATACCGTGTATTGCCCCCTTTAACATCAATGACAGCAGCTTGAAGTCTTTTGTGGTATTTGTGGATTAGGCTCTTTATCTTCTCAGATGGTAAAGCTGCCCATTCCTCTTGGAAAAAAGCCTCTAGTTCCTGTAAATTCTTGGGCGTTCTTGCATGAACTGCACGTTTGAGATCTCCACAGAGTCGCTCAATGATATTGAGGTCAGGAGACTGAGATGGCCACTCCAGAACCTTTACTTTATTCCACTGTAGCAAATGACAGGTCGACTTGGCCTTGTGTTTTGGATCATTATCATGTTGAAATGTCCAAGTACGTTCCATGTGCAGCTTCCTGGCTGATGAATACAAATGTTCCTCCAGTATTTTTTGATAACATACTGTATTCATCTTGCCAACAATTTTGACAGAATTTCCTGTTCCTTTGTAGCTCTCACATCCCCAAAACATCAGTGATCTACCTCTGTGTTTCACAGTAGGAATGGTGTACCTTTCATCATAGGCCTTGTTGACTCCTCTCCAAATGAAGAGTTTATGGTTGTGGGCAAAAAGCTCAATTCTGGTCTCATCACTCCAAATGACTTTGTGCCAGATGGTTTGAGGCTTGTCTCTATGCTGTTTGGCACATTGTAAGCAGGATACTTTGTGGCATTTGCGTAGTAATGGCTTTCTTCTGGCGACTCGACCATGCAGTCCATCTTTCTTCAAGTGCCTCCTTATTGTGCATCTTGAAACAGCCACACCATGTTTTCAGAGAGTCCTGTATTTCCCCTGAAGTTACTTGAGGGTTTTTCTTTGCATTCCGAACAATTTTCCTGGCAGTTGTGGCTGAAAGTGTAGTTGGTCTACCTGACCGTGGTTTGGTTTCAACAGAACCCCTCAGGTTCCACTTCTTGATTAGAGTTTGAACACTGCTGATTGGCATTCTGAATTCCTTGGATATCTTTTTATATCCCTTTCCTGTTTTATACAGTAATATAGAAAGATCTTGCGAGCCACAGATGGGTTAAAGCCTCTATAGTCAGTCACTGGTGGTAGCAAGCTGCAAACACTAATCACGTTTCATACCCGTGTAAATAGCAATAAAATAAATGCGTTTGCGCTAGAGAATTTATAATAATAAAAATAAAAATCAGCGTAAAAAAAAAAAATATATATATAAATATCAAAGAATATAACCTAGTATATCTAAAACAATAGTTTGTAACTTTAAATCTGTGATAAATTGTTTAGTGATACAATAAACAAAGTGCAACGTGCATAGAGTATTAGAAATCCAAGTGCAAACTCAGGTTTGAAAGAGTGTTCACTCTTTCAATAAAGTGATAAATAAAGTTCATAGAGTTCATAAATGATAAATGCAAAGTGCGTAAATACAGTGTCCATCAACAGTGATATCCATCGTGCTCATCCAAGTAGTGTAAAAAATATAACATTCTTCAGTGCTCTCCGGTGACCCCCAAAAGCATATGCGCTCACCTCAGAGCGTGTGACACAGTACCCAAACTATGTCAAATCACGCTTGAGAGCCACTCCTGGGCTCTAAAAGGTATGCAGGTGTTGACCTCCAACTTGCTCAATTAATTGCGTCCTGATTTATAAATGAAAGAGAAGAAACTCCATAGTGTAACATTGTAAAGGAATTTATTCTAAAAACAAACACTCCCCTCCTAGGGGTACTCACATTGTATGGGTGCGTGAGTGCATCATCCTATTCAGGGCTTTACATAAGAGAAACAAATCGCCGGTATGGCGTGCGGTATGGTGTACTCGTCTCGTCTCTTCCTCCGTGCTGACAGCTCCGTCCTGGCCCCTCCCCTACGCGTGTTTATATATATATAGATAGATATGATATATATATATATGCATCCCTATATATCTCACAATTCCTTTAAAAAATTCCTAGCTTAGTGACAGATCATACCTCATAATTCATATATGTCGTCCCACTGGGGTACAAAATATTACCGTATTTATTGGCGTATAACACGCACCCCAAGTTTAGGAGAGAATTTTAAGGAAAAAAACTTTTAGGAGGGAAGTTTAAGGAAAAAAACTTACATTTAAATGCCCATCAATGCAGCCTCATCAGTGTTCATCCTCAGCCTTGTTAGTGTCATTGCAGCCTTTTCAGTGTCCGTGCAGCCTTGTCAGTGCAGCCTTGACCCAGTGCAGCTTTGCCCCAGTGCAGCCTTGTCAGTGCAGCTTTGCCCCAGTGCAGTCTTGTCAGTGCAGCTTTGCCCCAGTGCAGTCTTGTCAGTGCAGCTTTGCCCCAGTGCAGTCTTGTCAGTGCAGCTTTGCCCCAGTGGTCAGTGCAGCCTTGCCCCCAGTGTCCATGCTTGATCGCCACCGACATACACATAGCTGCATGTTTTAAATACGGCGCTGTGGAGTTCGGAGGGACTCGGCGCCGGCGGAACTGAACGAACGCCGCCGAGATACACATAGTCGAGTGTATTCGGCTCTTCTCGTTGCCGCTCACAGTCCCGCCCAATGATGGACATAACACAGGTCCAATGGCGGGACTGGGCGTGACTGTGAGCGGCGCCGGAAAGAGCCGAATACACTAGGCTATGTGTATCTTGGCTCTGTGATTTCGGCGGCGCTTGTTCAGCTCCGCCGAGTCCCTCCGAACTCCGCAGCGCCATATTTAAAACTACTCGCTATGTGAATGTCGGCGGCGATCGCCGCCGATAGCTCACAATTAGCGGGGATCGGCGTATAACACGCACCCACGATTTTCCCCTGATTTTAAGGGGAAAAAAGTGCGTGTTATACGCGGATAAATACGGTATATAAGCTTTAATAAACCTAGTCAGCCTCCATTGTGTGGTCAGGACCATATATGATTTGAATCCATATAAAATGTAGATAAACGATCTACATAAATAAAAAATAAAAATTAAAAGAATTTAAAACCTTATTATAAAATATATACGTTAAAACTAATTATCTGTGAGGGAGCATTAACAGTAATGTTAGAAAACTAAAATAGAAATGAGAACAAAAAGTGAGAAGATGTAACTCTATGTAAGGAAGAATATGTGGGACCCTGTAACCCCCAATCGCATCTACAAACACCAATAAGATGCATAATCACCTCCTATTAATAATATAGATCGAATTATAATAGGCGTAAGGAAGAATGAATATCTATTATCTAATTCCCTCCTATTGTTCATGCAGACCTAGCTAGAATAGATCGAACTAAAAAACGTACTGGTGGGACCAAGCAGTAAAATACAAATTAAAAATTACTAAGAAAGTATTTCAAATCAAATTCTTTATTTAGTCCACCAGGCGATAGAGAGCCAAGCTGGTGTATCCACCAGGATTCACGCTTACTGATTTCTCTAACAAAGTTAGAGCCTCTCCAGTAGCGTTTGGGTGCTTCTATTCCCCAAAACTTCATTCCAGCAGTGCTCTGGTTATGCATTTTTTTGAAATGTACAGACAAATGATGCTTATCTGACCCCTTATGTATGTTTCTCACATGCTCTTCTAAACGGTCTTTCAAAGCCCTAGTGGTACGACCAATATAAATAAAATTGCATGGGCATTTTAACGCATAAACAACCCCAATTGTGGTTCTACTACGTTGTGTACTAGTTTATCTCGTAAGTTCGGTGCCTTTTTAAAGATAATTTTGGGTCTCTCTGGAAGTATCTCTTTAAGATAAATATCCTGCTTAAGTACACTCCAATATTTCCGTATGATTCTTTTTACTTCGTTGCTCTGCAAGGAGTAATTCAAGATAATACTAATGCCGTAATTTCCATCACTTACCATGGTTCCAATTTTTTTCCTTTAGTAGATCATCCCTGTTTAGACATCCAACTTCAACCTTTTTTTTCTCCAGAAATTCTTTATGGTACCCTTTATCCAAAAACATGTTACTTAACATGTCGGATTGAAGCTCATAATCCTCAGCCCTCGTGCAGTTTCTCCCCATCCTTGTAAATTGGCCTCTGGGTATGTTATCAAGCCACGGTTTATAATGGCAACTGGTAGTCAGAATGTAGGAATTGCGGTCTGTTACGTTAAAAAAGGATTTGGTAACAATACCTTCACTGGTATTAAAAATTTCCAAATCCAAGAAATGTATACATTCTTTATTAATATCCCAGGTTAAAGAGATGTTATGATCATTAATGTTCATGGAATCCAATAACCCCATTAACGTTTCCATATTTCCTTTCCAGATGACCAAAAGGTCATCAATAAACCTCTTATATAATAAAATATTGCCACAATCCTCACTTAAAATACCCTCCTCTTCCCATTTATCCATATAAAGGTTCACCACACTAGGGCTAGGCTATCAACTTCCAGGACTAGGCTATCAACTTCCAGGACTGGGCTATCAACTTCCTTGCCTGGTAGAGGCACCTCCACACGGCGATATTAGTACTAGTAGACCCTATATTTTCGCTTATCAGGCCAAGAATACATACCTTGGCCTCTAGTGCTAGTTTGATCTTCCACCTAGTTTCTATGATTTTTATTATTTCTCTCCAGTACCTTGCTAGTTTTGGGCATCTCCACATCATATGGATAAGGTCTCCTGTGTCCAGGCACCTAGGGCATTTATCATCCAGCCTGCTACCAAATTTATGTAGTCTTTTTGGGGTATAATAGGCTCTATGCAATAGAAAAAGGTGCGAGGCCTGCTGTGATGGAGAAACAGACACCAACGGGCAATACTCCAGAATCTTCGTCCACTGATGGTCCGCAATCTCCCCCACATCTATCTCCCACCTTGCCCTAACTCCCATAGACGACTGTGGGGCAAGTAGCTTTTCAACCAGCTGCCCGTATGCCTTTGCTATCAGACCCTTGGTGCTATTTGTTTTTACAATGCTTTCAAGGAGAGGAACCTTACACCACACAGGCGGGCAATTCCTGAATTGGCTATCCAAGGCATGCCTAACCTGTAGGTAATAGTAGAATGTTTTTTTGGGAATACCATATTCAGTCCTAAGCTCAATAAAAGATTTTAGTGTTTTATTGTCTCCATATAATTGGGCTAGCCTACTAATTCCTTTGAGTTCCCAAAACCTATTTTTTTCCAAGGTCATCGATTCCTGCAGAAATTTATTTTGCCATATGGGTGAAAATTCGGTGAACCCTCTGTAATCCATAATCCGTTTGGTCAACTGCCAAACTTTCTTTACTAATCTACTTGTTGGAGGCCCGTCCTGCAATGACCCGGCCTCCAATGCCTCTATCAGAGACTTATGGGGGCTATTCTGTAGCATAATTTCCCCGCTAGTGTTCTTCCACCCCCGGGTCTCGCATCCCCCTATATGCTGCAACTGGGCAGCCAGGAAGTAGTTATATGGATGAGGCACTGCCAGTCCCCCCTCTCTGGTAGGACGCTGTAGTGTCTGCAAGCTAATCCTTGCCTGTCCTTTCCTCCAGATTAGTTCTCTAAACAAGGTGTTTATTTTTGAAAACCATTTCTTCCCAATCCAGACTGGGGAGTTATGGAGTATGTACAAAAGCTGTGGCAACCATATCATTTTGACTAGGTTGGTTCTACCTGCCATTGATAGAGGGAGCTTTCCCCAGATGTCGCTTTTTCTTTTAAATTTTTCCAACAGGGGGGCTAGGTTATCTTCAATATAATGATGGGGGTCACTGGATACCGTTATTCACGAATACCTCATTTTCTCGGTCGTCTTTAGCCGGGACATACAACCAATCGGGGCACTAACAGTTAAATCTATGGGTAGGAGCGTGGACTTGCCCCAATTCACGACAAGTCCCGGTACCTTTCCACCAGCTGGATCGCTTTTTCTAGTGATGGTCCAGTGTTGCCCAAAAATAATAGCACGTCATCTGCAAAAAGCGCTATCTTATCCTCCCCGTTGCTTCTCCTAAACCCCTGCACTCAGGTTGCTGTTCTAACTACTTCCGCTAGCGGCTCCATAGCCAGGGCAAACAACAGGGGTGACAATGGGCACCCCTGTCTTGTCTCTCTCTCGAGAGGCATCCATTCAGAGAATTTGTTATTTATCTTTAATCTAGCTCTTGGGTGGGAATATAGAATTTTCACCCATCTTATAAACGTGGGGCCAAACCCAAATCTCTCCAGTACCCACCAAAGATAGTCCCACTCCATACTGTCGAACGCCTTGGCGATATCCAAGGACAATATTGCTCTAGAGGCGCTTTCCCCTATTGGAGATTGAAGGCACAGGTAGGTCCGTCTGATGTTTACACTAACAGACCTATTCGGAATAAATCCCGACTGGTCCGGGTGTACCAAGCCCGAGATGCATTTATTTAGTCTAGTTGCCATTATTTTAGCCAGAATTTTGATGTCTGTGCAGAGCAGTGAAATTGGCCTATATCAGGATACATCAAGGTGGTCTTTCCCCTCTTTCGGTATCAGTATTATATTGGCCTCTAACATCGAAGAGGGCAGCCTTCCCTCTGTTATTGCCCAGTTCAATGTTTTCAGAAGAAATGGGAGTAGTACCGCCCCAAAGTGTTTATAGACTTCCAAAGGCAATCCATCCGGGCCTGGAGATTTTTGATTAGGCATATCTGCTACTGCTTGCTTTAATTCTTCAAGGGTTATAGGGGATTCCAGGCCAGCCCTATCTGCATCAGGGAGAATCGGCAGATTAGCATTCTCCAGGAAGCTTTCCGCCACCTTTTGTTCTAGCCTACCCTGTGATTTATATAAATCCTTGTAGTAATTAAAGAATGTTTCCTTGACTTTCTGGGGGTCAAATGAATTTTCTCCATTAGGAGTCCTAATCATGGGCAGTGATGAGGAGGAAGAGTTGGTGTTGACCAACATTGCCAACGTTCGGCCCACTCTCTCCCCCTCTCCAAAGTATTTCTGCTTCTGAAACAGTCTCCTATTCTCGGCCTTTTTAATTGTATCCATCCTGTACTCCTGTTGCTTTTTTAACCATAACGCCTGGTTTTCCGGGTTTGGGTCTTTAACATACTGCCTCTCCAATTTTGACGCCTCGTCCCTAATTCGCTCGCTATTCGCTTGTGATTTTTTCTTGGCCCACGCTACCTGCTGTATAAGCACCCCCCTAAGAAATGCTTTTAGGGAATCCCAGACTACCCCCTCCGACGCTGTACCCTAATTATTTCCAATGAACTGCTCTATTTTCCCAGAGATATCTTCTGTTCCACCCATAATCTCCAACCAAGCCGGATTCAGTCCCCAAGCCCTACGGATGCGTCTATCGTGTAGCTTTATCTTCAGCGTTAGAGGTGAGTGGTCTGAGATCCCCCTCTGCTGGTATTCTATCCTGGCCACGAGGGACTGCACCACCCCATTACCGATCGCTAAGTCGATCCTAGAAAGTGTGTGGTGCGACTCCGAAAAACAAGAGTACCGCCGAGCCCCTGGGTTTCGGGCTCTCCAAAGGTCGCACCACCCAACCTCCTCCAGAAACTGGGCCAACCACCCCCCAGTCACTCCTGCAAACCTAGTCCCAGGTGGAAACCTATCCAGGCGGCCGTCGAGGACCATGTTGAAGTCACCCACTATTATAGTCGGGACGTCAGCTTTATCCTCCACATACTCCAATAACTGATATAAAATTTCCAACTTGGAAGGCGGAGGAATATACAGGTTGGCTATGATAAATGGATGGCTTTCTATGAGACAATATAAAAACACATAGCAGCCCAATGTATCAATCTTAACATCTCTGCAAAAAAAGTCACACCTTTTTTAACCCAAATACTAACCCCCCTTGAATAAGACGAATATACTGAATGGAACTGGGCCTGGAATTTCCTATTTCTGGTCAACGGTATGGTCTCGTTGGTCAGGTGGGTCTCCTGGAGGCACACCAGACCCAAGTCGTGCGACTCCAACTCGGCAAATACCATTGCCCTCTTAACAGGATCTCCCATACCCCTAACGTTCCATGAGCTAACACCTACGTCACGAAATGACATTTAAGGAAAGTACCGCCCGTGCCATCAGAAAACCAAAAAGGAAAAAAGAAAAAGAGCAGACAGCAAGACTGATCCAAATAACTAAAGGTGTTCCTAACCCCTCTGCCATGTTCACCCTCTCTAAAGTGTCTATATTTTTGTGCACTCGTTCCTATATCGCTAGTTCCCTCCTCTGGCTCCATTACTTGGCGTTTCCAAACTATATATGTGCATCTCAATATACTATAAGTCCTATTAATCTTTTCACTCCCCAACTTTTGGTCTTGTGCAATGTGAACTTTTTTTTTTTTAATTATTTTAACTCCCTGTGCTCCCTTGCCCTCGTGTGTTCCCCCCCTCCTCCCCCCAAACCTATCTTGGTACGCCCTGGGGGCTTGCTTTGTGACCATACTGACCCCAACTCTATATTCAAACCGACATTCCCTCCCCCTATCCAAATGTACTCCCCCCCCTATCCCTCCCACGACCCCTACCCGAATTTCATACCTCAGTGTTCTCAAATAAAAAACACCCCCAACACACCACTCCTTCCCAACTCTCATTTCCCACTTCCATCAACCCACCCCTCTCCCTTCAACCCTTGCTGCAAAGAAGAAGAAAAAAAAACAAAAAAAAAACAAAACAAAAAAAAAACAAAAAAAAAAACAAAACAAAAAATTTAATTCATGGCTCATGGAGCGCAGCTCTTCTTTAAGGCCCCTTAGTTCATCATTTAGACTAGTTAATGAGCCCCTACAGGAGTTTACTGCTTTCAACACCTCTTTTAGTGTGGGCTCGGGCTCGGCTAATTCATTAGAGGCAGGAGTGTCCTTTGGTGTCTTTTCCAATGGGCACTTCTCAGGGCTTTTTTTATTCGCCCCTTTAGCAGGAATCGATGGTGCGGATAGGGTTTTTCCTGTGCTTTTCCTGTCACTCATACCTCCCGTCTGCGTTTTTTCTTGGGGTACCAAATTGCTTTTAGCTGGAGAGCGCTGGGGGGTGTGCGCGAACTTTTCTAATTTTGCTGCTGCTGTTGTTGCAGATGACACCTGACTCCTCTTTTCTTTAAGTGAGCGAGTAGCTTTGGCCACCGAGCTTTCCTGTGTATGTTGAGCCTGCTCCTCCCCCTTCTTTCTAGCCATATTACAACAGTAATATATTACAATAGTAGCCGTAACAGTAACGGTAACAAGGAAAAAATTCAGAGATAATGTGAGAGGTATTGGGAATAAAAAAAAAAAAAAAAAAAAAAAAAAAAAAAAAAAAAACAACAAAAGTAATTTCCAGACACGGCTTTCCTTCCAGAGAAAGGTACAGCTTAGGTACTTGATTTTTAGGAAAAATCCAGACTTTAACAAAATCAGATTATCACTACTCCACGGTTACCCTCTCTCCTCGAGTTTCACTAAAAATGTCCAAGGCTTTCCTCTATACGCTATCCTACAGCATAGAGCACCATACAATATAAAGTAAGGAGGTGGGGAAAAAGGCATTCATTAACCGACTCTCCGTTGTGTCTACCCAGCAATACAGTGTAGCTGTCCGGCGACTTAAACCGGGCAGCCCACAATGAATTACTCACGGAACCCGGCACTTGGCACCTGGAGCCTTCACCGCGCGTTCGTCACTCGGGGCGTCTGGTTAGCCCAGCTGCTGCCGTCGGCATTCCCTCTCGTGAGCTCTCTCGCGAGAGTGCAGGGCCGTTGCCAGGCAACCCGCTGGCGCGTGGAGCCTGGAGTCCCGTCACTCAGGGTCAGGTATCCAGCCCCTTCCAGCGCCGGTCCGCTTCACGCCCTCCTCGGTACGATGCCGGCTCGTTCACTTCCGAGTCCCAGACGGACCATGAATTGTGTGGAAGCCTTTGAGCAGAGGAGCAGGAGGTATAGTAAGCCAAA
This sequence comes from Aquarana catesbeiana, assembly GCF_042186555.1. NCBI lineage: Eukaryota > Metazoa > Chordata > Amphibia > Anura > Ranidae > Aquarana > Aquarana catesbeiana. The sequence continues at coordinate 167,922,355 of NC_133333.1, read as the reverse complement.
GGAGAAGAAAAGGAGGGTAGTGGCTACATAGCACTAGGTCTCCTCGCTAGGTATAGCTGGGGGTTGCAGCAAAGGGCTGGGTGGGGAGGGAGCTCACATCCCTCTGCTCACAGCCGCATCCGCATGCGGTCACGCACCCCAAAATTCTTTTAATTTTATTTTTTATTTATGTAGATCGTTTATCTACATTTTATATGGATTCAAATCATATATGGTCCTGACCACACAATGGGGGCTGACTAGGTTTAATAAAGCTTATATAATATTTTGTACCCCAGTGGGACGACATATATGAATTATGAGGTATGATCTGTCACTAAGCTAGGACTTTTTTAAAGGAATTGTGAGATATATAGGGATGCATATATATATCCCTTTATATATATATATATATATATATTTTTTTTTTTTTTTTTTTTTTTTCTGATTTTATTTTTAGAATATAGTTGCTTTGTTCTTTTATATGTGGTTAATACAATAAGTATAATATGCTTCATTAAATTGTTGTTATGAGGTGGCACGTATATGTATGAGGTGCGGTATGGTATCCTTGGAAACACACAGCTCCGCTCTGGGTTACATTATATAAGATATGTTTAATTATATGTTTGAAATATACTTTCACATCTAGCTATGATAGCTAGGCGTTTTTGATCCCTCGGTCATCAGGTACGAGGCTCACCGCTGATTGTAGGGGTCAATGTATTAGAATGGGATAAAAACGGCTGTAGCCTATTACTAGTCTGTCTGCGGTCTAAGGCAAAATGGCCGCTGTTAATATATCTTGACCATAGAGCGCCCGTCCAATCAGATCCCCCTGATGAAGGTACGTGATCCCTGTTATGAGGTGACATGTATATGTATGAGGTGCGGTATGGTATCCTTGGAAACACACAGCTCAGCTCCGCTCTGGGTTACATTATATAAGATATGTTTAATTATATGTTTGAAATATACTTTCACATCTAGCTATGATAGCTAGGCGTTTTTGATCCCTCGGTCATCAGGTACGAGGCTCACCGCTGATTGTAGGGGTCAATGTATTAGAATGGGATAAAAACGGCTGTAGCCTATTACTAGTCTGTCTGCGGTCTAAGGCAAAATGGCCGCTGTTAGTATATCTTGACCATAGAGCGCCGTCCAATCAGATCCCCCTGATGAAGGTACGTGATCCCTGTGCCGAACACGCGTAGGGGAGGGGCCAGGACGGAGCTGTCAGCACGGAGGAAGAGACGAGACGAGTACACCATAGCACACGCCATACCAGCGATTTAAATAAAGTGATGCGCTCGGAATATCTATAGGATATCCTACTATTCAATGTGCTGACAGGTCACATTCTACTTGTGGATACTTTGTTACAAACTATACAAAAACTTGAACAGTGATTAGCATAATATAAATACAATGTGTTGAAAAGTCTGCTGTGAAAGTCTAATTGGAGACCTCCCGGAATACAAATCCAAAAGTTAGTTCACCATTTGTTCTTGTGAAATAACAAACAAACAAAAATATGTGGAAAAAAGTGGTGAAAAAATAGAGTGAAAAATATATTAAAACAGATATATTAAATAAATATGTAGTTGGTAACAATTATAAAAGGATTACAATTGTGTGGATTCCCATACACCTTACTTGAAAAGGTGATTCCTTTGCAGGTTAGAAGAAAAATGATGATGATACCTCTTATCTGTGTTTAAACAAGGCTTACTGAGTCTGGGTTAATCAGCAGAGGATAGGCTTACATCCTCCGGCTAGGATCATCTAATCTCCACTTCTCCTGTTCATATGCTTTCCCCCACATGAAATACAAAAGTGGGACAAGACCATTGCGCACATAACTTCTACTAAATAAAGTTAACAAAGAGCCCAATAGATCCACTCACATGATGTAAAAGATCTAGATCGCATTTCACTGATGTATGGTCAGTAGAAATCACTGCCTCCATGTTCCTCTGTACTGCTGCTATTCAGGATCACTGCAGGCTGCACACTGACAAGAGCTGACAGGCTCCTTCTCCCTCACGCGTATCGTCACTAGACATGTGACTTTTTCAAAACAAGAAGACCATTGCGCACATAACTTCTACTAAATAAAGTTAACAAAGAGCCCAATAGATCCACTCACATGATGTAAAAGATCTAGATCACATTTCACTGATGTATGGTCAGTAGAAATCACTGCCTCCGTGTTCCTCCATACTGCTGCTATTCAGGATCACTGCAGGCTGCACACTGACAAGAGCTAACAGGCTCCTTCTCCCTCACGCGTATCGTCACTAGACTAGACTAGACATCACTAACTTTATTTAGTAGAAGTTATGTGCGCAATGGTCTTATCCCACTTTTGTATTTCATGTGGGGGAAAGCATATGAACAGGAGAAGTGGAGATTAGATGATCCTAGCCGGAGGATGTAAGCCTATCCTCTGCTGATTAACCCAGACTCAGTAAGCCTTGTTTAAACACAGATAAGAGGTATCATCATCATTTTTCTTCTAACCTGCAAAGGAATCACCTTTTCAAGTAAGGTGTATGGGAATCCACACAATTGTAATCCTTTTATAATTGTTACCAACTACATATTTATTTAATATATCTGTTTTAATATATTTTTCACTCTATTTTTTCACCACTTTTTTCCACATATTTTTGTTTGTTTGTTATTTCACAAGAACAAATGGTGAACTAACTTTTGGATTTGTATTCCGGGAGGTCTCCAATTAGACTTTCACAGCAGACTTTTCAACACATTGTATTTATATTTATTTATATTATGCTAATCACTGTTCAAGTTTTTGTATAGTTTGTAACAAAGTATCCACAAGTAGAATGTGACCTGTCAGCACATTGAATAGTAGGATATCCTATAGATATTACGAGCGCATCACTTTATCTATTTAACTATTTATAAGTGGGGTGTCACTGAATGATTGCAGCTGCAGTATCTGGATATTTGAACTCTTTTTTATATATTAGTTTATTTATTTTTTACACTACTTTGTACACTATTTTACAGTTTTATATATTCACTTTAGCGCTTGAGTACCTTAATACTTCCATACCAGCGATTTGTTTCTCTTATGTAAAGCCCTGAATAGGATGGTGCACTCACGCACCCATACAATGTGAGTAACCCTAGGAGGGGAGTATTTGTTTTTAGAATAAATTCCTTTACAATGTTACACTATGGAGTTTCTTCTCTTTCATTTATGAATCAGGGCGCAATTAATTGAGCAAGTTGGAGGTCAACACCTGCATACCTTTTAGAGCCCAGGAGTGGCTCCCAAGCGTGATTTGACATAGTTTGGGTACTGTGTCACACGCTCTGAGGTGAGCGCATATGCTTTTGGGGGTCACCGGAGAGCACTGAAGCATGTTATATTTTTTACACTACTTGGATGAGCACGATGGATATCACTGTTGATGGACACTGTATTTACGCACTTTGCATTTATCATTTATGAACTCTATGAACTTTACTTATCACTTTATTGAAAGAGTGAACACTCTTTCAAACCTGAGTTTGCACTTGGATTTCTAATACTCTATGCACAGTGCACTTTGTTTATTGTATCACTAAACAATTTATCACAGATTGAAAGTTACAAACTATTGTTTTAGATATATTAGGTTATATTCTTTGATATTTATATATATATATATATATATATATATATATATATATATATATATTTTTTTTTTTTACATGATTTTTATTTTTATTATTATAAATTCTCTAGCGCAAACGCATTTATTTTATTTTACTGTTTTATACAGTACCTTTTCCCACAGATCCTTTGACAATGCTTTTGCTTTCCCCATGACTCAGAATCCAGAAATGTCAGTGGAGCACTGGATGAAAGATGCAAGGGTCTGTCAGTGCAGAAACTCGTTGACCTTTTATACACACACACACACACACATTAAACTGGGAAACAGATCACAGGTGAGGATGGCTACCTTTAACAGCCATTCAAACCCCTTTGTGTCAACTTGTGTTATCAGGCCAAAATCACCAGGGTATGTAAACTTATGATCAGGGTCATTTGAGTAGTTTCTGTTGTCATTACGATTTAAAAAGAGTAAACACAGTTTATTGATCAGCCAAACATTAACCATCAGTGAAAGAAAAGTTTTTGTGTTATCATTCATATTCTCTGAAAAATGACCAAGAAATCATAAATTCTGCCTGGGTATGTAAACTTAAAAAGTAGATTGACAGGGGCGTGGCTTGGATGGCTTCCGGATCGGTCTGCTCTCCCTGAAGCTCCCGGCCAGGCCTGCCTGCATACTCCTACAATCTGCAAGATAACGCCGGCAACATGGGCAAACCCCGCAAAAACAAGGAGGTAGACCCCAGTGGACATGCTACGAGGTCTTCCTCGGCTCCCGCACCGCTCATAACGGAATATTTTGGGCATGGAGCTCCGGCGGGACAGCACGAGGCCAAGATGGCGGCCGCGTCGGCTCCAGCTCCAGCCCTGGGCCCTGCAGTCCTCTCATCTCCTTCACAGCGGGCTTCTTCTGGACTCAGAACAGGTATGCCTCCAAGGGGGACCTGCTAGCCGCTCATACCCCAGACCCACCAGCTGCCGCTCTGCTTGGTCCCCCCGCTCCCTCTGGGGGATACATGCTGGGGAGCTTGTCACAGCCATTCCCCCCTTGCCTTGTGGAACCCCCACCATCAGTGCTCACCGGTCAGGCATCTCCCTCATGGGATTCATCTGCCTCTGATTGGGACCCCCGCTCACTTCCACAGCGACCCAGGGACAGACTCCCCTCTCTCCCCCCACAACACAGAGCTTCACACCAAGCTCCAGCACCTCCCCAAGCTCCACAGCTATCACAACCGCAGGGGGCTCATCCACATAATGACCACCCGCAAGCAGCGACCATGACAATGGGGCTTAAAACCATTACTCTCCCACAAACATCTCAAGGAGGCTATCCCCATTAACCGCCTACTCGGTCACATTGTAGGACTCTCATGATCATATTGCTATGGACTCTGATCCTGAACCAGAGGCGTGCACATCCTGGTGAGACTATGTCCGCTGTATGCCCACAAAGCAGGATTTCCGCATGCTTATCCAAGAAGTCCGCAAAACATGCAGATCTGAGATCAACATGCTACGCACTGACCTCCATCAACTATCTACCAAAGTCGCATCTCTGGAAGAGGACGCAGACGACACCAAGCTTGAAATCTCGCAAATACATGACCGCCTGACTTCACAAGCCTCTACTCTCAGAGACTTAACGCCATCTTGAAGACCTTGACAACAGAGGCAGGCGTAACAATATCAGGGTCCGCGGCCTCCCAGAGGCTACCCAGGATGAAGATTTGCACGTAACTCTACAAGCTATTTTCAACAATATCCTGGGCCGCCCGGAAAACCAGAGAATCAAACTTGACAGTGCCCACCGAGCTCTCTGCTCCCGTGGACCGGGGCCCAGAACGCGTGATGTGATTTGCAGGGTCCACAACTATGCCCTTAAAGAAGACATAATGAGAAAAGCACATAATATGCACACCATTGACTTTGATGGCGCCTCCATACAGCTCTTTCTGGATTTGTCGTGGATTACCCTCCAGCAACGGCGCTCACTACAACCACTTCTCACCTCCCTGAGGGAACACGACTTCCGCTACCATTGGGGTTTTCCCTTCAGTTTAACCGCAAAGAAAGATGGAAGGTCCACCACCCTACGGTATCATGAAGACCTCCAGTCTTTCTGTAGAGAGCTGGATATCCCGGTTCCACCCACCCCTGGATGGGACCCTCTTCCGACCCCTCCACCTCGCCCAGAAACCTGGATTCAAGTGAATGGAAGAAAGAGACCAAGGCCGCGTCCTACTGGTCCGCCTTCATCATCCCACCAGAGATGAATATCTACTTCTTGAAGTCTTGTACTACAGTGCTCTTCAGTTTATTGGTTCCTCCCACCCAATTCCCTGTGTGGGTTTTCTGGACGGATCTTTCTAGTTCCTTCACTTGCCTGAATACGCTTAATGAGACTGTAGGCTTATAGTTCCAACTTGTACACTGTCTTGAGTAATGCCATTAGACAGCATTTCTGCAGGCTGCTGGGGTATCTGAGCCAAAGTGTGAACAAGATATGGTGAAAAATACTCCTGCGCTTGTGAGATTGTTTGCTGTAAAACAAAGGTAGTATTGTAGTCAGAGATAGGACTGGGGGAGATGATGGATCGTGTCCCGCTGCCTTAGCTGACCAGGGGTGGTCTGCAAAGGACTGTTTAGTAGGAAGTGGATGGAAGGCGCGTGATCAGACGCTTACATCAAGAAATGTATGGTTTATTTATGTAAAAGAATACAGACATATAGTCATATAGATATAAAATCATACAAATACTACATAATATTATTAAAAAAAAGGAAAAACAGGTAACAAAATAAGTACTAGGAAGTTAAAATTGGGGTGTGCCCATATTGAGGCAGGTATTTAAGAAATGCTGACGCATTTCGAGGAAAACCTCTTCATCAGAGCCAGGAGAACTGGAGCACAGTCTGTATGGGCCGGTAGGCCGACATGTGTACATGGGGAGAGGTGGTGTGGCTAGTAGGAGGATGTGTCCTGTGATGGACAATTGATTATTCCAAGTTCCATACCCAGGTGTTCTAGATGGGGTATAAATAAGAACAATATATACCGTACACTACAGACTGGAGACGTAAAATAAGTTTACATTGAAAAATGCATTCATAAAATGATAAAAAGTATATAATATAAATATATTAGAAATAAAAATTACCATATCAGTACAAAGAATTAATGATAGGTAGTGGGATTTTGAAGCACAGAACATGAGATTGTAGTCTAAATACATACAAATGAAAAAATCTACGCATACATAAGTGTACACACACATACTCGTGTACACATACATGCATATACATACACGTGCATAATACAAACGCATGTAAATGCATTTAAAAAAAAAAAAAAAAAACATATATGCATATGAGGGGGGGCGATGGTAAATGAAGTAGAAAGTGCACTGAGACACATTGAGAGATATTGTCTCTCCGCATGGTAAAACCGGTTGTGCTTTTGTCCAAAGGACATGCGCATGCGTGTAAAAACTCTGCCTGCACGTAAAACGCTGTGCTGGAACAGATATGTGGAGGTATGCCCCTGTTCACGGAAAGCACAAATGGGGGCACAAAGATGGCCATGTGGTTTGTGCAAAAACAGAAATGTGTTCATTCAAATGGAAATCCACAAAAATATATACAAAAATGCATATATCAAATGTACATAAAAATCTAAAACGCATATGCATATATATATATATTTATATATATATAGATAAAGAAACAATATGCACAAAATAAATATATGTATATATTCACATAAATCTGTACACATATATATATATATATATATATATACACACATATATATATACATGCACACATATACATGTCCACATGCATACACACATGTGGAGACCACCCCTACACAGCATGTATTGTGCCTATGTAGAACCAGTGTCATGGCGGTAGGGTGGGAATGTGTAGTTTGTGCAACGCAATAGCAGAGAGTGGCGGGAGTGGATACGTTAGGGGGATAATCTGGTGTTGGTGACCAAATATTGGAGGTGGCAGACAGGTGGGCTGATGACAGAACGCACCTACCTATGGATGAAATTAGAATGTAAATAGATTGTATTTTCTTTTTGCGGTCCTGTTAGGCTGTCAGATGTGCCTGTAGTGAAACATAAGTTGAGCAGGGAAAGTAAGCAAGCTCTTATGGACACTGCTGGGTTTAACAGGATAAGGAAGTTACAAAGACCATTGTGGCTAACCTGTCTCAGGATAAGTGTGTAGACACAGCTGTAAACTGTAGAGATCCTTTGGAGTGGAGAGCCGTGTGATCCTGGCAGCAGAAGGGGGGGGGAGGAGGAGGGAGGAGGTGTCCTTGAGGCAGCTGATGGCTGGATAGAAAGCGTCTTGCTGCCTAGGGATAGGAAAGGTTTTGTGATGAGGTTGTGCTGGGGGTTTAAAAGACTCTGGGGGGCGGGTCCGAGGGCATGAATGAAAAGGCTATTATTGAATCCAATTAAGCCATATAAAGTAATGTGATATGAAAAGTGTGACTATGATTTGAATAGTGAACCGGAGGTATTTCGTGCAGAACATGTACATATATATACATATATATATATATATATATATATATATATATATATATATATATATATATATATATATATATATATATATATATATATATATATATATATACACAGATATACATACACATACACACACATAGGTTTATATGGGTTGTATAACAGCAGAGGTGGATAATATGAGGAGAAATGGTGTACATGAAACTGCGGGGACAGGAGAGGGTATACAGGGTTTACCGTATGGTGGAATGATGGTGATGATATGAAGGGGATCATAGGTAATAAGGGGGGGGGGGGGGCTAGGGATGGCTAGGATAGAGGGGGGGGGCAAAGCATGATGGTGATATTCTGTATCTAGATGGCACCGTGGATATCTAGATCTTCATTCATTCCATCGGGAACCAATGACCCAAGAGTGAAAATCCAGAATGATTCTTGTTTACAGAGTCTTCTGAATCTCCTCCCATTGTCAGCGTCTTTTTTGATAGCTTCAATGCCAAACACTTTGATGCCTGTTGGATTGCTGTTATGACATTCTCTGAAATGCCTAGGTACTGAATAGCTGTGGCATTTTTTATTTTTACTCTGATGGTACGTGTTACTATTGATTATGCTGCATTTGTGTTCGCTAAATCTTGTCCTGAGTGAACGTATTGTGCGCCCAACATACAGAAGACCGCATGGACAGATAAGACCATAGACTACATAGGAGGTACCGCAATTGATGAACTGTTTGATTTTGTGGTACTGGCCGTCGGACCCCATGATTTCTTTTTTGCGGTGTGCCATGAAGGCACAGGCTCCACAGTTTTTGGTTCCACACTTGTAGTTGCCTTTCTGGTCGAAGATGGGTGCCCAATTGCCAGTGGGGCTCTTGGTTTGGTTCTGAGGTTTTCGTACTCTACTCGGAGCTATTAGGCTTCTAAGATCTTTGGATTTTCGAAACACAACTACTGGTTTGGGTGGTAGAACTGGATTGAGGATGGGATCCTGCTTGAGAATGTTCCAATTTTTCTCGATGGCTCTCTGTATGTCGAATGCTTTGGTGTTATATTGTGTACTGAATCTGATGGGGTTGGAGATATTGCTGTCGGTGGTCCTTTTATTGCCGCTTGTTTTGTTAGCCTCCATTGCCATAGTGACAGAGGGATGTTCGTCATACTGGGTCCAATATTTGTAAAAGGCCTGTTTGATGAGTGATTCTTCATAACCCTTCTCAAGAAATTTCTTTTTTAAGATGGATCCCTGTTTTTCATAGTCACTTTTCTTAGTGCAGGTTTTCTTCAGCCTGCAGAATTGCCCGTGGGGTATGTTACGGATCCATTTGGGATGGTGGTGACTTTTGGCGTGGAGGTAGGAATTTCCATCACTAGGTTTGAAATGGGTTTTGGATATAATGCTGCCTTCCTCGATTTGCAGGTCTAAATCCAGAAAGACGAGTGATGTGTTGTCGACCACATGGGTAAAAGAGATACCATAAGGATTGGAGTTGCAGTATTCCAGAAATTTGTTTAGATCCATATGTGATCCGTTCCAAATGATCAGGATGTCATCAATGTATCGGGCGTAGAGGGCGAGCTGATCTTTAAAAGGATTGTTGGCCCAAATGAACAGATCTTCCCACATGCCCATGAAGAGGTTTGCGTAGCTAGGTGCAAATTTTGCTCCCATGGCAGTTCCCTTGGTTTGGCGAAAATACTCACCCACGAAGGAGAAGTAGTTGTGAGTGAGGCAGAATTCGATGGAGTCGAGGAGGAATTTGGTCTGTAGAGGGTGTATGTTACTCTTAGAGAGAAAGTGTTTGGCTGCTTCTATGCCATATTTGTGTTCGATGGAGGTATAGAGAGAAGAGACATCCAATGAGAGCCATTTGAAATGCGGTTGCCAAGAAAATGATGAAAGGATGTCGAGCATGTGTCCGGAATCTTTTACGTATGATGGTAGTTGTATTACTAAGTCTTGTAGGAAGTGGTCGATATAACAACCTAGATTGCTGGTTAAGCTGTCGATCCCAGCAATAATAGGTCTGCCCGGTGGATTTGTCCATAAACATTAAGAACAAAGACCACAAAGTCCCCAAAGAGATCCTTAAGAAATTCCAGAATAGAGAAGACATCATTATTAGGCAAGCTGATAAAGGTGGTGGTCTAGTAATTCAAAATCAAGCTGACTATCTGGCAGAGGCCCTGAGACTCCTTGGAGATACCGACACATATGAGAAACTCCCTGCTGACCCACTACCATCTTTTGCAACCTCCCTCGAAGTCCTATTAAATCAAACTAAGGATAATGGAGTCATCACGAAAAGCGAACTCCTTTTCCTTAACAAACAGCATCCACTGACTCCCCATTTCTACCATATCCCCAAAATTCACAAGAATCAGACAAATCCACCGGGCAGACCTATTATTGCTGGGATCGACAGCTTAACCAGCAATCTAGGTTGTTATATCGACCACTTCCTACAAGACTAAGTAATACAACTACCATCATACGTAAAAGATTCCGGACACATGCTCGACATCCTTTCATCATTTTCTTGGCAACCGCATTTCAAATGGCTCTCATTGGATGTCTCTTCTCTCTATACCTCCATCGAACACAAATATGGCATAGAAGCAGCCAAACACTTTCTCTCCAAGAGTAACATACACCCTCTACAGACCAAATTCCTCCTCGACTCCATCGAATTCTGCCTCACTCACAACTACTTCTCCTTCGTGGGCGAGTATTTTCGCCAAACCAAGGGAACTGCCATGGGAGCAAAATTTGCACCTAGCTACGCAAACCTCTTCATGGGCATGTGGGAAGATCTGTTCATCTGGGCCAACAATCCTTTTAAAGATCAGCTCGCCCTCTACACCCGATACATTGATGACATCCTGATCATTTGGAACGGATCACATATGGATCTAAACAAATTTCTGGAATACTGCAACTCCAATCCTTATGGTATCTCTTTTACCCATGTGGTCGACAACACATCACTCGTCTTTCTGGATTTAGACCTGCAAATCGAGGAAGGCAGCATTATATCCAAAACCCATTTCAAACCTAGTGCTGGAAATTCCTACCTCCACGCCAAAAGTCACCACCATCCCAAATGGATCCGTAACATACCCCACGGGCAATTCTGCAGGCTGAAGAAAACCTGCACTAAGAAAAGTGACTATGAAAAACAGGGATCCATCTTAAAAAAGAAATTTCTTGAGAAGGGTTATGAAGAATCACTCATCAAACAGGCCTTTTACAAATATTGGACCCAGTATGACGAACATCCCTCTGTCACTATGGCAATGGAGGCTAACAAAACAAGCGGCAATAAAAGGACCACCGACAGCAATATCTCCAACCCCATCAGATTCAGTACACAATATAACACCAAAGCATTCGACATACAGAGAGCCATCGAGAAAAATTGGAACATTCTCAAGCAGGATCCCATCCTCAATCCAGTTCTACCACCCAAACCAGTAGTTGTGTTTCGAAAAAGATCTTAGAAGCCTAATAGCTCAGAGTAGAGTACGAAAACCTCAGAACCAAACCAAGACCCCCACTGGCAATTGGGCATCCATCTTCGACCAGAAAGGCAACTACAAGTGTGGAACCAAAAACTGTGGAGCCTGTGCCTTCATGGCACACCGCAAAAAAGAAATCATGGGGTCCGACGGCCAGTACCACAAAATCAAACAGTTCATCAATTGCGGTACCTCCTATGTAGTCTATGGTCTTATCTGTCCATGCGGTCTTCTGTATGTTGGGCGCACAATACGTCCACTCAGGACAAGATTTAGCGAACACAAATGAAGCATAATCAATAGTAACACGTACCATCAGAGTAAAAATAAAAAATGCCACAGCTATTCAGTACCTAGGCATTTCAGAGAATGTCATAACAACAATCCAACAGGCATCAAAGTGTTTGGCATTGAAGCTATCAAAAAAGATGCTGACAATAGGAGGAGATTCAGAAGACTCTGTAAACAAGAATCATTCTGGATTTTCACTCTTGGGTCATTGGTTCCCGATGGAATGAATGAAGATCTAGATATCCACGGTGCCATCTAGATACAGAATATCACCATCATGCTTTGCCCCCCCCCTCTATCCTAGCCATCCCCAGCCCCCCCCCCTTATTACCTGTGATCCCCTTCATATCATCACCATCATTCCACCATACGGTAAACCCTGTATACCCTCTCCTGTCCCCGCAGTTTCATGTACACCATTTCTCCTCATATTATCCACCTCTGCTGTTATACAACCCATATAAACCTGTGTGTGTACATGTGTGTGTATGTGTATGTATATATGTGTATATATGTATGTATATATATATATATATATATATGTGTGTGTGTGTGTGTGTGTGTGTATATATATGTACATGTTCTGCACGAAATACCTCCGGTTCACTATTCAAATCATAGTCACACTTTTCATATCACATTACTTTATATGGCTTAATTGGATTCAATAATAGCCTTTTCATTCATGCCCTCGGACCCGCCCCCCAGAGTCTTTTAAACCCCCAGCACAACCTCATCACAAAACCTTTCCTATCCCTAGGCAGCAAGACGCTTTCTATCCAGCCATCAGCTGCCTCAAGGACACCTCCTCCCTCCTCCTCCCCCCCCTTCTGCTGCCAGGATCACACGGCTCTCCACTCCAAAGGATCTCTACAGTTTACAGCTGTGTCTACACACTTATCCTGAGACAGGTTAGCCACAATGGTCTTTGTAACTTCCTTATCCTGTTAAACCCAGCAGTGTCCATAAGAGCTTGCTTACTTTCCCTGCTTAACTTATGTTTCACTACAGGCACATCTGACAGCCTAACAGGACCACAAAAAGAAAATACAATCTATTTACATTCTAATTTCATCCATAGGTAGGTGCGTTCTGTCATCAGCCCACCTGTCTGCCACCTCCAATATTTGGTCACCAACACCAGATTATCCCCCTAACGTATCCACTCCCGCCACTCTCCGCTATTGCGTTGCACAAACTACACATTCCCACCCTACCGCCATGACACTGGTTCTACATAGGCACAATACATGCTGTGTAGGGGTGGTCTCCACATGTGTGTGTATGCATGTGGACATGTATATGTGTGCATGTATATATATATGTGTACAGATTTATGTGAATATATACATATATTTATTTTGTGCATATTGTTTCTTTATCTATATATATATATATATATATATATATATATATATATATATATATATATACATATGCGTTTTAGATTTTTATGTACATTTGATATATGCATTTTTGTATATATTTTTGTGGATTTCCATTTGAATGAACACATTTCTGTTTTTGCACAAACCACATGGCCATCTTTGTGCCCCCATTTGTGCTTTCCGTGAACAGGGGCATACCTCCACATATCTGTTCCAGCACAGCGTTTTACGTGCAGGCAGAGTTTTTACACGCATGTCCTTTGGACAAAAGCACAACCGGTTTTACCATGTGGAGAGACAATATCTCTCAATGTGTCTCAGTGCACTTTCTACTTCATTTACCATCGCCCCCCCCCCCCCCCCCATATGCATATATGTTTTTTTTTTTTAATGCATTTACATGCGTTTGTATTATGCACGTGTATGTATATGCATGTATGTGTACACGAGTATGTGTGTGTACACTTATGTATGCGTAGATTTTTTCATTTGTATGTATTTAGACTACAATCTCATGTTCTGTGCTTCAAAATCCCACTACCTATCATTAATTCTTTGTACTGATATGGTAATTTTTATTTCTAATATATTTATATTATATACTTTTTATCATTTTATGAATGCATTTTTCAATGTAAACTTATCTTACGTCTCCAGTCTGTAGTGTACGGTATATATTGTTCTTATTTATACCCCATCTAGAACACCTGGGTATGGAACTTGGAATAATCAATTGTCCATCACAGGACACATCCTCCTACTAGCCACACCACCTCTCCCCATGTACACATGTCGACCTACTGGCCCATACAGACTGTGCTCCAGTTCTCCTGGCTCTGATGAAGAGGTTTTCCTCGAAACGCGTCAGCATTTCTTAAATACCTGCCTCAATATGGGCACACCCCAATTTTAACTTCCTAGTACTTATTTTGTTACCTGTTTTTCCTTTTTTTTTAATAATATTATGTAGTATTTGTATGATTTTATATCTATATGACTATATGTCTGTATTCTTTTACATAAATAAACCATACATTTCTTGATGTAAGCGTCTGATCACGCGCCTTCCATCCACTTCCTACTAAACAGTCCTTTGCTGGGGTATCTCCCTACCCTCCTCCAACCATCTTCCCCCCCATCCCCCCTCCCTATTTTCCCTCCCTCCCATTCCCCCCCCTCTCCCTCTCCCCTTTCCCTCCCCTCCTCCCTCTCCCCTTTCCCTCCCCCCCTCCCTCTCCCCTTTCCCTCCCCCCCTCCCTCTCCCCTTTCCCTCCCCCCTTTCCTCCCCCCCCTTCCTCTTATCCAGGAGGATATGGCACGAAGCTTGTGAGGACCCCTCTACCCCTCAGGTGCCCCTTTACGGGACGCTAGGATGGGTGATATGCTTCTCTTATGATATGGGACCTCTAGATTATTCTTCTATTTTGAGCAAATAGTTATATCAGTTTTTTATTTTCTTCTCCACCGGGGTTAGAGTTATGGTTATAGATGTGCCGGTTATCAGCTGATAAAAGCAAGTTCTTTGTTCTACTTTTTTATGTATCACACTCATTTGCAAATGCAGGCAGGCCTGGGAAAGGGTTGTACCCATCCTGGGTCTATCCTATCCTCCCTCAGGGGATCTTCGAATGATTCCCTACGCCATTTTTTGTGGCGGTGGCCCCTCTACCTCCTCTGTAAGGGGGGGCCCTTCGAAGATCCCCAACCCACCACCTGTTTTAGGTGGATCTAACTATATATGGTTAATACCTGATTTTGTACTAAATTTTATGTTCTTTTCTACTTCTATCTTTTTCTCTCTTCTACTAGCACCTTTCCTCTCCTCTTTTTTCATCTTTTCAATTTCCTGAGTGCCCCCTGCCTCTGGAGCCCGGACCTTGTTCATACTGCCGTGAATCTCCGACGTGAAGCACCCCCGGGGATTCGACCAATCAACCCCCCACACATCAGGATTCCGCCAAGCCGGCTAGGTAAGCTACTATCTCCCCTTCCAACCCTACCACCATGATTGACATACTATCACTAAATGTGAAAGGCTTTAACACCAACATTAAGCAGTATTTCGTGAATTTAAGCGGTCCAAAGCTGACATACTTTTTATCCAGGAGACACATCTCACTAAAACTGGCACTATGGCATTTGCATCCAAACATTTCCCCCAAATATACCAGGCCTCTAATCCCCATAAACGAGCAGGAGTAGCAATTCTTTTCAAGCAGGGTTCTCCCTTCCAGTTACAATCCCTATACCCAGACCCCTTAGGACACTATCTCATTCTTAGAGGCTCATGGAGAGGAACTGGTATTATTCTATGTAACATCTATGCTCCGAACACCAACCAAAACTCCTTTTTATCCAAGGTGTACAAACGATTATTTGCAACCCCCCACCAATATTTGGTCATCGGAGGGGACTTTAATCTGACCTATTCCCCAAACCTTGACAAACACTCCATGGGGCAGGGGAAAACTCAAAAGGCCCTTGATAGAAAATCCACTCTCTTTCGTCAAATAACTAGGAAATATGCCCTGTTTGACCACTGGCGTACTACCTATCCATCGGCTAAACAATTTACCTTCTACTCTCATCCCCACAAATCCCATTCGCGTTTGGATTATTTTTTTGTCAATGCTCCGACCCTGAGAGCTTGCACAGGCTCAGACATTCAGGCCATCTCATGGTTGGACCATGCCCCGATCAAACTTCCTATCGCACTTTCCCCGGGAACCTTTCGCACATGTCACTGGCGCTTAAATGACTTTCTGCTCAAACATGACCCCTCCAGATTGGATCTGGAACAATCCCTTAAACTATATTTTGCAGAAAACAGTTCTCCTGAGGTCTCTACATCTTCCCTACGGGAGGGTCATAAGGCAGTGTTTAGAGGCCAGTGTATCTCACTCTCCTGTGCTCTAAAAAGGAACGCAAATGCAACCCGCCGAGCCCTATTAGATAAGCTCCAGCACTTGGAAGCACGATTACTCTCCTCCCCGTCCCTAACTACACTTAGGGAACTAATAAGCGTTAGGGCTTGTCTAAGGGACATAGACCTGGGTAAAATAGAGAAAGCGTTAATTAGGTTAAGACAGACCTATTATGACAAGGCCAATAAACCACATACGCTCTTAGCAAGACAACTTCATGAGCGAGTGGCGACCGCCTCATCGTCTCACCTCAAAGATGAGAGAAGTGTCCTTTAATCCCATCCCACCAAAATTGCTCAAATCTTCCATGACTTCTATTCAACTTTGTATAATGACCCGACTGTTCCACATAACCCTCCTTCGCTTGATTTATCCCAAGCGATCCACTCCTATCTTGCGGACTGTGATCTACCCAAGCTCTCCCCTTCTGCCCTAACGACCCTCAATTCCTCCATTACAGAGGAGGAAGTCACTGCTACGATTAAATCTCTGTCAAATAACAAAGCCCCAGGACCCGACGGACTCCTGTACCTCTACTATAAAAATAGGATTTTTTAAAACAGCTTACCTGTAAAATCCTTTTCTTTCGAAGGACATCACGGGACACAGAGCCTCAGTAATTACTGATGGGTTATATAGGTATCACTGGTGATTGGACACTGGCACACCCTATCAGGAAGTTCAACCCCCTATATAATCCCTCCCCCTTGCAGGGATACCTCAGTTTTGTAGCCAAGCAATATAGTGTATTAGAAGAGGGGCGGGACCTCTGTGTCCCGTGATGTCCTTCGAAAGAAAAGGATTTTACAGGTAAGCTCTCCCCTTCTGCCCTAACGACCCTCAATTCCTCCATTACAGAGGAGGAAGTCACTGCTACGATTAAATCTCTGTCAAATAACAAAGCCCCAGGACCCGACGGACTCCTGTACCTCTACTATAAAAATAGGATTTTTTAAAACAGCTTACCTGTAAAATCCTTTTCTTTCGAAGGACATCACGGGACACAGAGCCTCAGTAATTACTGATGGGTTATATAGGTATCACTGGTGATTGGACACTGGCACACCCTATCAGGAAGTTCAACCCCCTATATAATCCCTCCCCCTTGCAGGGATACCTCAGTTTTGTAGCCAAGCAATATAGTGTATTAGAAGAGGGGCGGGACCTCTGTGTCCCGTGATGTCCTTCGAAAGAAAAGGATTTTACAGGTAAGCTGTTTTAAAAAATCCTATTTTCTTTCTCGAACATCACGGGACACAGAGCCTCAGTAATTACTGATGGGATGTCCCAGAGCAATGCTACCTGAGGGGGGGGAACCACGACCAAGTAGGGTGCAATCAGACCTGAGGACCCTGCACCGCTGCCTGCAGCACACTACGCCCAAAGGCGATATCCTCATGCCTTCTCACATCCACCTGATAGAATCTGGTGAATGTATGAACTGAAGACCAGGTTGCGGCCTTGCAGATTTGAGCCATAGAGGCCTGGTGATGCACTGCCCAAGAAGCACCAATAGCCCTTGTGGAATGTGCCCTGATCTGAAACGGAGGAATCTTCTGTTTCAAACCCTAAGCTTGAATGATCAACTGTCGAATCCATTTAGAAATGGTAGCTTTTGACGCTGCCTGTCCTCTATTGGGACCCTCTGGCAGCACAAACAAAACATCCGTCCTGCGGATCTGAGCAGTTGTCCCTAGATAGGCCTTAACTGCTCTTACTACATCCAACGAATGTAGAGATCTCTCTTCCGGAGAACAGGGATCTGGAAAAAAGGAAGGTAGAACAATGTCTTGGTTTAAATGAAAATCAGAAACCACCTTCGGTAAAAAACTAGGATGAGGGCGTAGTACCACTCTATCCTTGTGTATAATCAAATAAGGCTCCTTACAGGAAAGAGCTGCTAATTCTGATACTCTTATAGCAGATGGCCACCAGAAAAATTAACTTCCTTGTCAACAAGACCAAAGGAATCTGACTTATTGGTTCAAAAGGCTGTTTCTGTAACACAGCCAGGACCAAGTTCAAGTCCCAGGGGTTTAGGGGCGCTTTAACCGGAGGATTAAGACGCATCACCCCCTGCATAAAGTTTCGGACCAAAGAATGCAAAGCAAGTGGCTGCTGAAATAATACTGATAAAGCAGAGACCTGGCCCTTGATGGTACTCAAGGCCAGCTTCATCTCTAATCCTAATTGTGGAAAATCAAGAATTCTACCTATGACATATTTCCTGGGATGCCAACC
Organism: Aquarana catesbeiana; assembly: GCF_042186555.1. Classification (NCBI taxonomy): domain Eukaryota; kingdom Metazoa; phylum Chordata; class Amphibia; order Anura; family Ranidae; genus Aquarana; species Aquarana catesbeiana. The sequence goes on along the minus strand of NC_133333.1, from coordinate 167,903,833 downwards.
TCTGGATTCACACCAGGTTATATAAGCTTTCCAGACTCTATGATAAATCATCCTGGAAGCTGGCTTCCTTGCATTAATCAAGGTAGATATGACAGGACCTGAGAGCCCACGACTCTTCAGAACATGGGTCTCAATAGCCAAACCGTCAAATTTAGCGTTTGTAAGGCAGGATGGAACACTGGACCTTGAGATAACAGGTCTGGGCGTTCCGGTAGTGTCCACGGGGAACCTACTGTCATCCTTACTATTTCTGCATACCAAGTCCTTCGGGGCCACCAGAAGTACCGACTTCCTTTCCTGCCTGATCCTGCGAAGGAGTCGTGGTAATAGCAGAATAGGCGGGAATGCGTAAATCAGTGAGAACCGATGCCACGGAATCACCAACGCATCCGTCCCGCATGCAAGAGGATCCTTTGTCCTTGCCACAAATCTGTCTATCTTTTTGTTGAATCGGGATGCAAAGAGATCTACATCTGGAACCCCCCATCTTTGGCATATGGCCCAAAAGACGTTGGGATGCAGAGACCATTCCCCTGGAAGTAACTGCTGGCGACTTAGATAGTCCGCCTGCCAATTCTCTATTCCCGGGATGAAAAGTGCCGATATGCATGGCACATGCATCTCTGCCCAGACTAAGATCTGGTTCACCTCTTTTTGAGCAGCTCGGCTCCGGGTGCCTCCCTGATGATTGACATAAGCCACTGCTGTGGCATTGTCGGACTGGATCCTGACCGGACAACCCTGTAGACTGATAGTCCAGGCCTTTAGACCTAGGTGTATCGCCCGGATCTCCAGAATGTTGATGGGTAAGGTCCTCTCTGTCTTGGACCATACCCCTTGGACCGCAGCCTGTTCCAGAACTGCTCCCCAACCTGACAGACTGGCATCTGTTGTTACCACCGTCCAGGTAACCGGTAGAAAGGATTTCCCCTTCTGCAGGTTTTCGGGTATGAGCCACCAATTGAGGCTCTGACGCACCGCATGCGACAGGTGCATCGGAAAGTCTAATGCCTGAACTTTCCTGTTCCAGGTCGACAGAATACGGTCTTGCAGCATTCTTGAGTGAAACTGAGCATAGGGAACTGCTTCGAACGAAGACACCATCTTCCCTAGTAGCCTCATACAAAGGCGGACTGAGGGACCCTTCTTGGTCCTTACTGTCAGAATCAGCTCTCTCAAAGCAGTGATCTTTGCCTGGGGTAGAAATATTTTCTCCTGGCCTGTATCTATAATCAGACCTAAATACTCCAGTCTTCTTACTGGTTTTAGGAAAGACTTTTCTAAGTTGAGGATCCAACCCAGGTATTCTAGATACCTGACTGTGGTCCTCAAGTTTCCATTCAAAGAGGCTACCGACCGGTCTATCAAGAGCAGGTCGTCTAGGTATGCTATGACAGCTATACCCTGAGCCCTTAATCTGGCCAGAGGAGGAGCCAAGATCTTTGTGAACACTCGAGGTGCAGTGGCTATCCCGAAAGGCAGAGCCACAAACTGGAAATGGCGCCCTCCTACCTCGAAGCGCAGAAACTTCTGATGAGCAGGAAAAATGGGCACATGCAGAAATGCATCTCTGATGTCTATTGATGCCAGAAATTCTCCTCCCTGCAGGGTGGGAACTACTGTTCGAATTGATTCCATGCGGAAGGATTGAATCCTTAGGAATCGGTTCAGATCCCTTAAGTCCAGAATGGGCCTGACATCCCCATTTGGCTTTTGGACCGTAAAAAGGTTGGAATAGAAGCCCAATCCCTGGTCCTTTGCGGGAACTATCATAATGACCTCCTGCGACAAAAGTGGCTCTAACGCTAGAAGGAGCGACTGCTTTTTCTCTGGGTCTCTGGGAACACATGATCTGAGGAACCGAGGAGAGGGGAATTCCTGAAACTCCAGCTTGTACCCTAAGTTTACCGTGGAGATTACCCATCTGTCCTGGAAGTCCTCCTGCCAGAGCTCTGAGAACTGTTGCAGTCTTCCCCCCACTCGAGTGAGCGGGGGCGCCCCCTCATGCAGAGGTCTTAGTGTTTTGCCTAGTAGGCTTCTTTCCCCAGGACTTCTTTTGTCCCTGGGGTTGACTCTTGTCTCTGGACCCCGATGGAGGCGGCCGTCGAGACTGCCTGGAGGCTGAAGCCCCCGGCGCTGGGGAAAGAGTCCGTTTGAAAGAGGGACGCTTACTCTTCTTCTTGACAGGTAAGAGAGTGCTTTTCCCACAAGAGAGTCTCTTGATATAGTTATCCAAGTCCTCTCCAAACAACCTTGCACCACGAAATAGAAACCCAGCCAGTAGCTTCTTACATGGTGCTTCAGCTGACCAATTTTTCAACCATAGGATTCTACGTATATGCACCAACCCCAGTGAAAGACGGGAGGTTTGCACGATAGAATCTCTAATGGCGTCAACCACAAAGCATAAGGCCGGTGGAAGGTTAGCTAACCCCTGGGCCTGCTGTTCAGGTAATACTTTGATGACCTGCTTAACATGGTCTCTTAAGTATTGACAGACTCCAATCGCTGCTACTGCAGGTTGGGCCACTGATCCTGCTAAGGAGAAAACATCCTTCAATAGAGATTCCATCCTTTTATCTACAGGATCCCTGAGCATTGTCTACAGGACAAGTCAGGCTATTATTTACGGAGGAAATGGCGGCATCAATAGCCGGTATTCCCCACATTTTAATAAACTTTTCTTCCATCGGATAAAGTGTTGAAAACTTTCTCGGCAGAAAAAAACGTTTGTCTGGGTGATCCCACTCAGAATAAATGAGCTTTTCAAGTAAAGCATGAACAGGAAAAGCATGTGCTGCTTGGAAAGGTTTCAGTGACCCCAAAGCAGAAGAGGATTCTTTTCAGGTATGGGCAACTTAAATGTGGAGCGGACCAATCCAGTAAGGATCTGCACTAAGACTTTCTCCTCTTGGGAAGTCGCAGAGAGTCCCTCTCCACCTGATTCCTCCGAAGAGAAATCATCCGTCCCATCCCGATCCTCTGAAAGGGATTCATCTCCTTTATCCCAGAGCTCCTCTGTCTGAGGGTCTTGGGGAACAGAGGAAAGCCTAGTGCGTTTTCTTCCACTGAGTGAAGACGTAATCACGGCCATTAATCTTTCCTCTAGACCATTAATGGTTGAGGAAAAAACCTCTTGTGTAATATATACAGGGGCTGAAGTGCAAGAAGCAGGTGTAGCCCCTGACCCCGATGGCTCTCCCTGGCTAGCCGTCCCTGGCCCATCTTTAGGGGGGGAGGATGCTGCCGACAGGGGGCCCTCAGAACTTGAACGAGATCCCCTAGTGTCTCTGGTTCCTGGGGTGCTTGAACCTCTTCTACCCATAGTGCAAAGCAACAAGGTGTGAGGTATACAAATGAACACTGCCCGCTGAGCGATGTAGTCTGGCTAAAAGCCTTGCTACCCAATGCTCAGTCTGGTGTTACTTCAGTAAATGCTGCCTAGGAGAATGCCTGTGTCCCACCTTACATGCGACCGTCAGCTCTGTGTCTCTCAGAAGGCTGTGTGCACCTGTACAGAGTGCCTTTAATAGCCTGCAGCTGGCCTGAGTGGGAGTCTAAGCACCTGTGCTGACGTCCCACCCCCTCCTCTACCGCCCCCCCCCCCTCGAGTTTTGAAAAAAACGAGTGCTTCCCGCGCTGGCCGACTCTCCTGTCATGCTTCTGGAGAAAAGCTGGGGATGGGGGGGGGGGGGAGGGAGGGAGGCTGGTAACAAGATCTGCCTAAACGGCTATCTTCAGAGATGGTGGCCATTAGGCAGCAGAGCCCGGGTGGTATAACCACTTTCTAGACCCCTGTGGCCCCTCTCTAGCCTGGGGGGGAACATTCAAACATGAGAAATCCCCCCTTCCATCTTACCTTTTTGCAGCCGGCTTGAGACGCTGGGACATGAACAGTGATGAAAACACTGAGACAAACAGTCAGCATGTGCAGGTTTGTGCTCTTGGCAGCCCCCGGTGGTCACAATAGGCATAGCATGCATTTACCTTAAAGGAGAAAAGCCACTAGAACTCAAAAATTCTGTGGAATCTCCTCTTACCTTATCCAGCTGCAGGGTGCTGTTTACACAGACCCAAATTCACCTCTCACGGTGGGCTCCGTTTGAAAAAACCGTCAGAGACTGGGGCCCCCTACGAATAGGGGGATCCAACAGTTCTGGGACCTCGCCAGAAATTAGGAAGTTTAAAGCCATTTTCTGATCTGCGGGGTCCAGCTCTCTAAAAAGAGAAGCGTTACGGGTAAAACCTCGTTTCTTCAGACACGAGGCCCGGGTACCATTCAATTCGGCCATGAAAAGACACTTTGAATGGATCCGGTTCGCCTGGCTTGCCCCAGTATAGGATCTTAGGATATTCCCTTTGGAGCTCAGCACAGGACATCTTTACACGTCCATCACCTAAGACACTGGCGTAAAAACTGAGGTATCCCTGCAAGGGGGAGGGATTATATAGGGGGTTGAACTTCCTGATAGGGTGTGCCAGTGTCCAATCACCAGTGATACCTATATAACCCATCAGTAATTACTGAGGCTCTGTGTCCCGTGATGTTCGAGAAAGAAACCTTTTTACCACATTTACTTCCCCCATATGACCACTCTGTTTAATTAATTTCTATACGACACACCTGTCCCGAGGGACATGCAAAACTCCTTCCTCACGTTGATTCCCAAACCGGGTAAAGACCACACTTTACCATCTAACTATAGACCTATAGCACTCCTCAATACAAAATTTTTACGAAATTATTAGCAAATAGATTAAACAACTTTATGCCGTCACTGATCCATAAGGACCAAGTGGGCTTTATTCCCTTTCGCCATGCCGGGGACAACACTTGGAGGGTTATTGATCTCGTCAAGGTTGCCAACAGGACCAAATTAGAGGCAATACTGCTCAGTCTCAACGCCGAAAAAGCATTCGATAGGCTGAGCTGGTCATTCCTGTTTGCAACTCTCTCCCCGGCCGGGATTGAGGGCTCTTTTCTCAGAGCCATCTCCCACTTATATTCGTCCCCCTCAGCACAGGTCCGTACCCAATTTGCCTCTTCCTCCACCTTCCCGATATCCAATGGGACACGACAGGGATGCCCACTTTCTCCTCTTCTTTATACCCTATGTATTGAACCCCTAGCAGCCCATATTAGAAAGAACCCAAATATTCATGGTATTCCAGTTCGTATCAGAGACTTTAAGATCTCCCTATACGCAGATGATGTTCTCCTTACCCTCACACAACCCCATGTCTCTCTCCCGAACCTACATGTAGAACTAGACAGATATAGCGCCCTTTCAGGGTATAAAATCAATAACTCAAAAACGGAAGCCCTCCCCCTTAATATACCCAACCAGACACTTGCGACCCTCTTGCAAACTTTTACCTCCTCTTTAAAATACCTTGGAGTCCACCTTACTCCTACATACGATACTCTTTACAAGGCCAACTTTCCCCGATTATACACTTCCATCAGAGCTTCCCTAGCCAAGTGGAAACCCCTAAAGTTGTCTCTCTTTGGCCGCCTTGCGGCCTTATAGATGACAATCCTACCTCAACTTTTATATCTTTTTGAGACGCTATGCATCCCCAACCCATCCCCGCACCTTAAGAGACTCCAGGGCAACCTGATAAATTTCTTCTGGAATTATAAGAGACATCGGATCACTAGATCGGTCTTGTATGCCCCCCCGCAATCAAGGCGGCCTGGCATTTCCTAACATAGCCAAGTATTACCTGGTCGCCCAGTTACGCCCTGTAGCCTCTTGGTGCACTCTTCACGCCTTTAATCGATGGACATAAATTGAGAAATTATGGATGGCCCCGGCCCACCCGAACTCCATGTTATGGAGCTCAGATGTAGCCCCTAATAGCTTACAATTACTAGGGCCAATGATCCTTCTACGCTCGCTGTGGCGAAAAGCCAAATCGATATATCCGCTAACCACCACCTCTTCCCCAGTCACCTCCTTCTTATTCACACCCAACATTCCAGACTGCTTGACCTCGCAGATGTCTCACTTTTGGACTGACAGAGCCCTATTCCGCTACGGCCAGTTAATAGACCCTAGAACCAGATTACTAAGATCTTTTCAAGACCTGCAAAACACCTTTGATATCCCTAGACAGGCTTTTTTCAGCTACTTGCAAATACGACATTATGCTCAATCTCTAGTAATGAATCTTAAATTCTCCCCACTAACTGAATTTGAAAAATTATGCGTGGAGGGCTCGTCCCCTAAGGGTATGATTTTGCGCACCTATCAGCTTTTGACCACGGATCTATCGCCGATCGGACCGCGACATGCCTACATGGATAAATGGGAGCGAGCCCTGGGTGTAGACATACCTCTGGTATGCTCATATGGTCTCAGGCCTCTAAGAGCTCCATATGTACGCTCTATAAAGAGAACCAATACAAAATTTTATTTCATTGGTATCAGACCCCGGACTTGCTCCGCTCCATATACCCCTCAGCTGATCCCCCATGCTGGCGATGCTGTAAAGATAGGGGGATGCTATTTCATAGTTATTGGACCTAGCCTCTAATATTCCCTATTGGCATATGGTACACTCCTTGCTCCAGTCCATCTTTGATACTGATTTGCCCTTGGATCCGAAGGCCTTCCTTTTGGGTCTCCCACCGATCTCTCTCTCTAAAGTGTCAAAAAAACTCATGTCACATATCTTAACAGCAGCACAATGTTTGGCGGCCCTAAAGTGGAAACAGAGAGAACCCCCCTCGATATCCGAACTGCACTCCAGAATCAGAGATGTCAGAGAATGGAGTACCTGACAGCCTCTCTAAATGACGCACTTGAAAAGCATAACCGAATATGGGAACCCTGGGTCCTCTTGGAGAACCCCATATCCTAATGATATGTCCCCCTTGACCACTTCTGGTGGGTCCTTGTTGGGGGGGGTCCGGGCTCTGGAGGCGGTTGGTTGTCCTTTCTTCCTCTCTACCTTCTATTACTATCCTACTCTTCTCTATTTTTCTACTCTACCCTACCCCTCTCCTATTCAATTTTGTTTCTTTATTCGGAGTTCACAATGCTGTGCTGTCTGGATAACATTATGATTTTGTATGCATCCTACGGTAATAAGTAAAGCTAGTTATACATTGATCTGTACCTTTATTCATCTGTCTGCTGATGGTATACCAGACGTACCTGTTCTACTACATATTGTATTCTCCTGTATTTTATGTTGTCAATTTTTGTTTTTATTTTTCTTTTTTCTTAAAAATCAATAAAAATTGTCAGTTATTAAAAAAAAAAAAAAAAAGTAGATTGACATTCAGGGCTATAATTTTAGTTTGGTTCAGTAGTAGTAAAGGTAACAGATTAGGTAATGTAATATGGGGAGAAGAGATATACAGGAGGATGTTGTAGGCAAACTGGGCACATTTGTGCTTGTGTCGACTGCAAGTTATCCCTCGAATATCTGAGTGAGAGAGGATAGTGACAGCCAGGGGCTTCATGACTACTGCAAAAAGTAGTAGAGATAACAGACAGCCCTGTCTGGTGACTCGCTGAATGGAGATGAAGGAAGATTTACGTTTGTTCTCTGATGGAATTGTATGCCCTTGGAAGGTGAAAGCTTTGTGCAAGTCTGGTGGCAGAAGCATGATTTCCCTATGGATAGGAGTGTCCCATCAAGAATGAAGTGCGGAAATGAGAGCTAGTGTCCTGCATACTTGATCCAGTGTCTGGCAGTATCGAATGAACCCTTATTGGTCGCTGTGTATGTATTTTTCTGGGAAAGAATTAAGGCACAGGGCAGATATTTTAGTGAGTATTTTGAAGTTGCAGTTGATCAAAAATAAAAAATAAAAAATCGGGCGCCGGGAGGTAGTTAGTGACATCTTTGTGGTTTTTAGGAATGACACTGATGAAGGCTATATTCTTGTCCAGAGGAATGGAGCCTCCATCTTGTAAATAGTTAAAATGGTATACCAAGTGGGGGTCTAGGTGTTCAGAGAATTTCTTATAGTAGTTTTTGGGAAGCCCGTCTGGACCCCGAGATTTGTTTGATTTGAAAGTTTAACAATGTCCTATTTTTGACTGCAGTGTTGTGAAAATATAAATGTATGCCTATACCATAACAGAAACATTGCTGCATCATCATTATTCTGTGCTAGTATATTCCTCACTACATTACTGCTAACAATGGCCTTCATTTAGATGCACTGTTCGGCAGTGCCATTGTATCCAGGCAGTCATGGATGCTGCAGCTGCCTAAATAGAAAAACTGGCAGTGGACATTTCTCCATCCATGCAGTTTAGTGTGGATGGGGGAATCGACTGATTTTATGCTAGCCATTCAGGGGCCATGTATTGGTAGCATGGGAATACAGTGGCAGCCTTCATACTGAGATTGTAGTTTTGCCTTTTACAGGATGAATGGAATTAAAATAGATGGAATGTGATAGGCTTTGTTTAAGTTAAATCTAGATGGTTTCTTTGGTAGTTTTCAATTCACAAATTTACCCGGTGATCCTGCCAGTTCCCCTTCTGACCATGACAAGCACACTAGCAGATCCATGCTGCCTTGATCTTGGTCCCTCTTCTGAGTTCCAGAGCTCCGGAGAGGGAAGAGTTACATGTGGCTGGGTGTGCAATAATGTGACAATGATAGCCATAAGGACACAGAGATCAGGAGCAGCACCCAAAGGAATGACCTTTTCCTTATTGCTGTAATGGAATTTCAGTGTGAGCAAGGCAATTGTTTAATGTACAAGTGGCAGGGGCCATTTCCACACACCGCAAGGGGAACCGCAATGTGCAGACGTGCCAAGAGATGAAAATACCCCAATGACCGGCAGCCAATGCCATGTATCTGACTAATGTCTTCCCTTTGTTATCATTTACATCAATATTACACTCTCTGTATGATGCTATAAATTTATGTTGCCTTAGCACATAGATACACCCACTTTGTGCGGAAGAGGGACCATATGAAAGTCTTTTAGTCACGTTACTTCCATATAAAGCTCAAAAAGAGGTATTAAATGTTTAAATATTTTTTTAAATCTATACAATTATGGTACTTTATTACAATTTCATGTATAACTATGTACTTGTGATGTAATTCCCATATACTTTAAGCCTTAGCACATGATGCACAACAATAACAAGTGATGTGAGTGATTAACACGCCATTGCTACAATCTTGGGGTGCAAAGTTTAAACACAGAAATAGGAAGTACTTGCATGCATCAGTATTTGTAGTAGAATACAGGCATTTTTTCAAAAAGTTGGAAATCCTTGGCCGATTGGTCATTGTTAGTGGAAAAAGCCTCCTACCAATCCTATGCCATAGTGGAAAGAAAAGAAAGAAGGGATAACAAAGGCACACAAACTGGAAAGATCAAGAAAACTGTGTAGGTTCCAAACAACCAATCAGATTGTGTTCTTCATTGGAACATGGATTAAAAAATTCTGGCTGACTAATATCCATCCTGTGAACACTAAATTTATCATCCTTATCATTAATGTTAAACATGGGTGAACATACAAGCTCTCCAGGAGAAAGTGTCCCTAACCCAGGGCCCCAACACTGCAAGACAACAGTGCTAACCTCTGACTAACCAAGCTGACAATCTCTACACATCTCACCGTACTAATTCTTACAAATGCTTTCACAATAAATATATATGTTTCCCATTAATCAGTATTAAAACATTAGGGTTCTATTAGGGTATTAGGGTAACAAATCAACTTAGAAGAAAAAAAGAAAAATTACTGAGTTTTGCCTTTATTGTGGTCTAAAGGCTCTGCAAACTATTAGATCTGACCACTTACCATCTTGGTTCCCCCATTCCCAGTCAGGTCCTCGCACCACTTTGGCACCCTGGAAGATTCCTTTAAGCACTAAGCGTGGCAAGCCTTGGCGAGGTGTCAATGAGACTCTGCAGAGGGAAAAAAATAAAAAACAGGATTTCAGAGTATTAACAAATTTAAAGAAAACCTGCCAGGGTGGATGTTACTTGTCTAAGAAGCGACTTTTTTCCAGAGCTGCAGTTCCACACTGCCCTACGCTATGAAGTGGTGTAAATTGTGTGAAAGACACATCCTAGTACAACCTAAATGGTTGTACCTGGCACTGGAACTAGCACAATGAAGCAACTTCCAGAGCTGGGTGGAAGACCCTGCTGAGACATGCAATAGCTGCCCTCACAGGTTTTCTTAAAATAAAACAGCATAAAACAGTAAACTTTATTAAAGATAAGGCAGCATAATAGCATTAAACAACACAGCCCTACAGTTAAGGGATTAATCCACTCAAAATTTTGAATACCGGGTCATGCTCAAGAGTTAAACCACCAAATCAGTCAGTAACTCTGGTGGCGAGATCTCTAAGTTCCTGGGTTTGCTGCATATATTAAAAGAGGTTTAAAATCTCCATGATGGCATTTACTTAATATATGGAATGCAAAAAAGTGATTGAGACATGCAACGGTGGGTGAGAACACCCACCATTGCAAATCATGTACACCCTTCACATATGGCCAAGTTTCAGCTTCAAATCTGTGCATTTAATCAAATGAAAAAAAAACAGAAACAGAAAGAGCGCTACAGGTCACTCTCAGCAATGCCCATTTACAGTTTTTACAGTAGATTATCTTTTGCCAAGCAATGTTAATTAGCTCTGGGATTGTCTCCACTGCTCATTTTACAACATGCCAATTACTGAAGGACAAAATGTATCAGTTACAAACTGCAACAATTATCCGTCTGCCAAAAGCATTTAACAAACAAATAAAGAACAGTTTAAATTAAAAAAAAAAAAAAAAAACATGGTTAGTTTTTATATAATAAAAGGTCAGCTTTGTTTCAATTATTGCACGTCCTGTCCATTGCCCAGAAACTAGGACATCCAGGTCTTTCAGGTATCTCTACATGTTGCTAGCTGGGACTAGATACATTTAAGAACAGATTGGTTGCCAAACATTACAATATTTTTTTTTTCTAGATACCTGCAGGGAACCTATTAGTTCATAGTGCAGTTTGGCAGCATTTCCTATTACATTAATCTAGAAGCATGTCTCCCTCTACTGGTAAGATCTGTATATGCAGATTTAGAACTAGAAAAGTGTTGTACAGTAGTTAAAAAAAAAACAAAAAAACTGGCATGTGTAATCACTGATTTTCAAATGGTCTTCGATAAGAAAGGGCAAAGCCCATCGCCTATTTTTTTAAAAATAGAACTTCGGCCAAAACAATTTCTTTGGTTTTGGATAACTGTGGAGGAGGGGAGGGAAGCTAAACATTCCTAACTATAAGTCCAGCCAAACAAGTTGGTGGTTGAGGGTGGACAAGCGCTGACAGTGAATGTTAAGTGATGTCACCTTGCCAATGGCTGACTGGGCAAAAACAGAGATGAGCTTGATTTGTTTTTTAAATTATTTTTAATGTGTTTTTTTTTTTTTTAATTACCCAAAGAAGTTTTTTTTTTCTCTATTACGGTATCTATGGGTCATATGACCACTAACACACTTGTCGATGGTCAGAAAAGATATCTGGGAAGGAGACGCATGCCAGAGAACAGTGAGGAATTCAGAGATGAAGGGAATGTAATGGAGGAAGTACTGTAAAACCTGTTGAAGAATTCCAGGTATTTTAGCATAGTTACTACTACAGTGATGTTCAGCTTCTGCAGGGATCCCAAAGCAATAGCATATGCATACTTATATTGGCACAATGTAACTATGTAAATGACATTACTTGCTATACTTGTGCTTCCAGTATATATGATACTTTGTAAGGGAAAAGTAGTTTGCCAGGATTACTATTGTTTCTCACTTAACAAGCACTATAGCCACAGGCCTACCCTGCCTTCACCTATGTGCACAGTAGCCCAAACTTTCAAGTTTGTAAAAATATCTTTTTTTCGAAAATGTGTTTTGTTGCCGACTGCTTCCCATATATCCACCTGGCATTTAATCTTTGTAGGCAGCACAGTAGGCAGAGTTATATGATCACAACATACACTTTCGAGGAATAACATCCACATTGTAATAGCAATGCAAACAATAAGTTCATTTTGACAATCCAACATAAGCCAAGTTGAAAAATCTCCTTTCTTGTTCTGTGTGCTGCCTGTGTGCTGTCCATCTCTTTCAACATCTTCCTGGATTCTCTGCATGCTTTGCAGCTTCTCCTCTGCTTATTCCTTTGGTCTACTTTCGATTTCTAAGAACTACATATCCCATGGTACCTCACTGCCTGCAATCAGTAATGATGTGGTACGATTCCTGTATTGATTCCGCCTCTTGAAATGGCTCCTCTTAGCACATCTGTAGTTCAGAGGAAAGGCTCTGTGCAATGTGTTTCACAGGCCATAGTGAATACAATTCTAAGAAACAGATGTGTGGGATTTTTCACAAAGCAAGTTTAAAAACTTCAAGATCACTCAGATTAATAGGAGCAGGCTTGAAATTACTGAAATAGAATGTGGAAATCAATATATGCGTCAGGGAACTATTCAGAACAAACATTAGCATGTGCTGAGAAGAAGACAGCAGAACAAAAATGTGCATGCGTTAAGGAAAAGACCGGCATAGTTGCCAATGCTATACATGGTCATGTTCGTTTGCAAAGAAATGTGCTCATACACATGACTGCATGTGTTGGCGCCAACATTCACACTGGTGCATGTTCACACACACCTGCTGCCAAGACTGGTACCATAAGGCCCTATAAAAGGACAGTGGCTGCACTCAGTGTGCTGGATGATCCTCAGGTACCAGTACTCCTTGCTCCTGTGTATCCTGCATTTCTTGGACCTCCTGTTACCAATCTGGCTTGTCTCTGGATTTTCCTGCTGCCTGACTCCTGGTTTTGACCCCGACTTGCTCGGAAAGACTCTGCTTCTCCTGTCTTACCGTGTATGACTCTGGCCTGTTATCCAACTACTTTTCTGCCTGCTCCAGCTGATTCCTGTGTATGACCTTGGCTACTGTTCCTAACCATGCTTCAGCACTCTCTCTAGCTTGCCTCTCTGTGTATGACCGCGGCTTCTTTCCTGACTATGCCTCTTTAGCCCGGCCCTGTCAGTCTGACCACGCTTCTACCTTGGGTGCCATCCTGCTTGTGGCCGCTGCCCTGGTACTGCTGCATTTACAAGGGCAACAGTCCAGTGGACTGCAAGCAGAGCTACTTAAAATGCACCCGTACTTCTTTGCTTGGTGCTCAGCCGCAAGGGAAGCCTCCACGTCAAGTAGGCATCAGACCAGGTATATGACTATATGAGAGCAGAAATCTCCTATTTTTGTTATAACCAAGGGTCATATTAAAATTGGAATTTCCAATTGGCCTCCTCATGGTTGGTGTTCATCTGCTGCAATTGTTTATAATAATTGACTAGTCAGGTTAGCATTAGATACAGTTAGGGCCAGTGTGCAAGTCAAGAGCAGACAGAAACATTGAAGCTGTCACTGCAGATTTGTTTTTGAGGCAGCAAGCTCTGGGGCTGTGATCCTGACTGTTTCTTTACTACTTGCCAAATCCCTAACTCAAACAAGCATGAGTACATCAGATGTCCAGACACTTTGCTGGCTGTATTCTGGCCCCTGGTCTGTAACTTGCAATGTAATAAACGATAGGACTGACAGTTCCCGAACTTACAACTTCAAAAGCAAGTCTGCATTGACAGTTTGTTAAATATGTTAGGCAATTCCTGCAGGGTACTGCATTATGAGTTTCTCTTCTTTGCCATCTGAACTGAAAATGAAGAGACTGGAAACAGGGTCCACCAAGCCTGCCATCTGTGAATGAAGCCCCTTCCAAGAAGAATGATCACACTACATTAATACAATTAACTGACTTCTGCTTAAGAGAGTGTTGCTCTTTCATTAGCGGTTTCATTAGCTCCACTAGTGCTGTCAATTTCAGCAATAGGATTTGATGTGCAGCCAAGATTCTCTCCATCCCACAGTGATATCTATCAATTGACTGGCTGTCTGAGGTGGCAGCAGTAACACTCCATGCAGGTGGTAGCCTGGTTTGGCTGTTACACTAATCACCTCCGATTTCTAGTGTCACCAAAGACAGCACAGAAATGAGCACATCACCAGAGCTCAGGAAGTCATCTGTAATTCTGAAAAGCAGTATTTCATAGTAAACCAGTCAACCTAATTCTTATAGTTCTAAGCACAGCACAGCGAAAATCAATACATTAGCAACAGATGAATGGTACTCAGCTTACCCACTAGCCTCTTAAGACATTTTTGCACCATGTCTGACAGTACAATTAAAGATGAACTCCAAGGAAACAGCATTCCCTATATTTTAAAAGGAATGTGTTGTGTGTTCGTATGTAATCTCTTTAATATTCATTGCTAAAAAAAAGTGTATTTATTTTTCTAGTCAGTCAAACAGGAAATTCTGCTTTTTAATATTTTGTGTTTGTCTATTTCCAGTCAGCAGGCTATTTTCACACGATAACCTATCTAAGCTGCTCTGTTGGAAAAAAAATGATTACAAAGCTCAGTAGCTCTGGGAGTCATGCTAGTTATGGTCAGTCTTCCAAGGTCCAATGGGACATGCAGTTGCACAACAGTTGGAGGACTGTAGTTTGCCCACCCCTGGAAATGCATACCCACAATGTAAAAAATGTATAATCTTAAAGAATAATTCTACTTTTGCATCCAAAATTAAAATGTTACCTATGAACACCCTCCCCACTCTTTTGGTCACTGTTACACTTAGAAATTTCTTTGCCGCCTACATCTGTCCACTTGCTAACCCGTACACCTCTCACTCCGCACACAGCCCATGAGGCTGTGCATCAGAATTACGTGAGTGCTGACCAATGAGAATGATTTCTTACGTCAGGGACAGGAGAAGTGATTCTCATGACCACACACCAATGATGGCATTATTCAGTAAATGGGCAAACGTGGGCAGTGGAGGACTTGATAAAGAGGAGGTAAGTGCAATGGGGAATAGAGGAGTGGGAAGGGTGTTGATAGATAGCATTTTTGGATACAAAACTAGAATAACCCTTTTAAAAAGTAGAATATATATATATATATATATATATATATATATATATATATATATATATATATATATATATATATATATATGCACACACATAAACATAGACTGGGTAGAGGGAACCGCGCATTCATCTAAAGCTCACCATTTCCTAAACGTCAGGACAATTTCATGGGTCAGTGGGTCAGATGATAAATGCACCAACTAGAAACAAAGCGTTACTAGACTTACTGATTACCAATACAGACCTGATCACGGATGTGCAAATACAGGGCAATTTAGAAAACAGTGACCACAGGTCAAATCGCTTCAGTATAAATCACACAGATGATAGGAAACATAAGGAGAATACAAAGACACTGAATTTCAAAAGAGCCAACATCCCTAAACTACGATCCCTGCTAGAAGGTACTAAATGGGATAAAATCTTAGAAACACAGAACACAAAGGAAAAATGGATATGCTTTAAGAGCATATTAAATAAGGGTATTAGTCAGTGCATCCCAATGGGAAATACATTTAAAAGAGCTAAAAGTCCTGGGTGGCTTAACTCCAATGTAAAAATGCATATAAAAGCAAAAGAGAAGGCCTTCAAAAATATAATTTTTCCGTCATACTTACCTGTAAAATGCTTTTCTTTGAGTACATCATGGGACACAGAGTTAGGCTAATATTCATTACCTGCTGGGTTACACTTCATCTCCAGGTGAATGGACACTGGTAGACCAAAGGTCTTTAGACAGGAAGTGATCCCCTATATAACCCCTCCCATACAGGAAGTACTTCAGTTTTGTAGCAAGCACTGAATCCTCAAAAAAAGTGGAGTGATCTCGGTGTCCCATGATGTACAGGTGTATGACGAAAAAATCCTATTTTCTTTTTCATACATCATGGGACACAGAATTAGGCTAATATTCATTACCCGCTGGGACGTCCCAGAGCAATAGCCTTGAGGGGAGGGAGACACCCTGCCAAACAATAGCCATCAGACCTTATACGGCAGGCGGCAGTACACCGCAGCCGAAAGCCAAATCCTCGGCTGCTCGAACATCCACTTGATAAACTTTTGTGAACGTATGCACTGAAGACCAGGTAGCAGCCTTACAAATCTGAGCCACAGATACCTGATGGTGAAAAGCCCAGGAGGTTTCTACACCCCTGGTAAACTGAGCTCTCACCCTAAAGGGAGGAGCTTTAAGTTTCAGACCATAAGCCTGAATGACCAATTGACGGACCCATTGGCAATGGAAGCCTTGGAACCTGCCTGCCCCTTCTTGGGTCATTTTGGTAAAACAAAAAAGGAGTCTGATCCTCAGATCTCCACAGATCTAGACAAATAAACCTTGACTGCCCGGACAACGTCCAAGGAATGCAGTTGTCTCTCTTCCGCCGCATGAGGCTGAGAGAAAGAAGAAGGCAAAATAATGTCCTGATTTAAATGAAAGGCTGACACCACTTTTGGCAAAAAGGATGGAACAGGTCGTAACTCGACCCTGTAGTGGTGAAGGCTCAATTATGGTTCCCTGCATGAAAGGGCTGCCAACTCCGACACCCTTCTAGCCGAAGTGATGGCCATCAGGAAGGCTAGCTTGTGTGACAGCAAGTCTAATGGAATTTCTTTGATATGTTCAAATGGTTGTTTCTGTAACACAGACAGCACCACGTTCAAGTCCCAAGGACACATAGGTGACCTAATGGGGGGAATCAAGCGAGTTGCCCCCTACATAAATGTTTGGGCCAGTGAATGGGAGGCTAAAGGCCTTTGGAAGAATACTGCTAGGGCCGAAACTTGACCTCTGATTGTACTCAAAGCCAATATGATTTCCACAGCTGACTGTAGAAAAAAGAGAATTCTCCCAATCACATATTTCCGAGGATGCCATTTTTTGGCTTCACACCAAGCAATATAAGTCTTCCAGACCTTATGATAGATCTTCCCAATGACAGCTTTTCTTGCATGCACTAGGGTAGACACCACTGGTCCCAAGATGCCACGGTCCTTTAACATTCTGGCTTCAATAGCCATACCGTCAAATTTAGAGACTGTAAATTGGGGTGGAATATAGGACCTTGAGACAGTAGATCGGGGCGACGTGGAAGCGTCCATGGCCAGTCTATTGTCAGTCTCACAATCTCCGGAAACCAGGGCCTTCTGGGCCAGGCTGGTGCCACCAGAATGACTGGAACCCCCTTTCTTCGAATCCTGCGCAACAAATGTGGAAGGAGAGGGATCGTAGGGAAAGCATAAACCAGGGAGTACTGGCTCCATGGAACTACCAGAGCATCTTCTCCGATTGCCAGAGGATTTCTTATTCGGGACACAAACTGCTTTAGCTTGTTGAACCTGGATGCCAGTAGGTCGACTTCTGGCCATCCCCAACGTTGGCAAATTTATTGGAACACCCCTGGGTGTAGGGACCATTTTCCCGGGCAGATCTGCTGACGGCTGAGATAATCTGCCTTCCGGTTCTCTACTCCTGGGAAATTGACTGCCAATAGAAACTGCACATGTCCCTCTGCCAAGGCTAGTATGTGGTTCACCTCCTTCAGAGCTGAACGACTCCTGGTACCGCCTTGGTGGTTTATATAAGCCACTGCAATGGCATTGTCGGGCTGAACCCAGACAGGGCAGCCCTGAAGCTCCACCGTCCAGGACTGCAGGGCCAGAGGTTCTGCCTGTAATTTCAGGACGTTGATGGGCAGGATCTGTTCTGTCCTTGACCATTTCCCTTGAGCTATCAGCCCCTCTAGGGTTGCTCCCCAGCCTGAGAGACTGGCATTTGTAGTCAGTACTCTCCAAGTTACCGGGAGGAAGGATTTTCCCTTTCGCAGGTTCTGAACCTGCAACCACCAGTTTAGACTTAAGCGTGCCCTTGGAGATAAGAACATTGGATAATCCAGGGCTTGTCCTCTTCTGTTCCAAGCCAACAAGCTGTCTTGTTGAAAAGGTCTGGAATGGAACTGGGCATAGGGCACTGCCTCGATGGAGGATACCATCCTCCCTAGAAGACTCATACAGAGCCGAATGGAGGGTTGTCTGATGCCCCTTATTTGATGCACCTGATCCTTCAGGACACAGATCCTTGCAGGTGGCAAGTATACTCTTGCTTGGACCGTATCTAGGATCAGACCTAAATACTTTAGACTTTGAGCTGGTTTCAAGGTATTTATGATCCAGCCTAAGCTTTTCAAATACCGCACTGTTCATGCTATGCTCTGTTCTAGAGCCTGTAATGAGTGATCTCTGAGCCGGAGGTCGTTCAGATACCTGAGCACCAGGATCCCTTGGGCCCTTAAAAGACCCAGTACTAGTGCTAGGACCTTTGTGAACACCCAGGGGGCTGTAGCAAGCCCGAAGGGTAGAGACACAAACAGAAAATGACATTCCTCTACTGCAAATCGCAGGAACCTCTGATGAGGCTGAAAGATAGGTACATGTAAATACGCGTCTTTTATATCGATGGAGGCTAAAAAGTCTCCCATCTGGAGGGAGGCTACAATTGAGCGGAAAGACTCCATCCTAAAGGACTGGATTAGTAGATACTGGTTCAGGGATCTTAGGTCCAAAAATGGGCCTTGTGTCCCTGTTTGGTTTTTGAACCGTAAACAGGTTCGCTCTTTCGGATACAGGAACCTGTACAATCACTCCTTGATGCACTAAATGATGTAGTGCCTGAAATCATAAGTCTCTTTTTGGAGGATCCGAGGGAAAGCTGGATCTTAGAAACCTCTGAGGGAGAACCCCCCGCAACTCCAGCTTGTAACTGCAGGATATAGTTGAGGTGATACACTCGTCTTGAACTACTGTTCTCCAAATGTCCGCAAAGTGCAGCAGCCTTCCCCCCACCCGTTAGAGTGGGGTCTTCCCCTCAAAAGGAGGGCTTGGTGCTGGGTTTAGAACCCAGGGCTTTTTCTGGACCCAGGGCTTTTTCTGGCCCTGGCCTTGCATCTTGCCCTTGGCCTTAGCGCCCTGTTGGTGGAGGAAATGCCTTGGCGCTGAGACATTTGAGGAAGCAGTCCCTGAGTGCTTTTCTCCACAGGAAGTAGAGAACTCTTCCCTTGGATATATTTGTCCAAATGATCACCAAATAAACGTTCCCCTATGAAAGGGGAAACCTGCCAATAACTTTTTACAAGTAAGCTCGGCTGACCAGTTCTTAAGCCACAAAAGTCTGTGCATATGTACAGACAAGAGAGCCAAATGAGAAACCTGCTGTATTGAATCCTTTTAAGGCGTCAACAACAAAAACACAGCGCTCAAGGAATATCAGTCTTATTTTCAGCCAGATCATCCTCCCGGTTAGGCCCGTAAGGCCGTCTGATCTGATCCTTTACAGACTGGCAATACCAATTGCTGCAACAGCTGGCTGAATAGCTGAACTGGCCAAACAAAAGGAAGCTTTTCATAATGACTCCAATTTCTTGTCAACAGGGTCTTTCAAGCCCTGTGCGTTATCTACCGGACAAGTTAAGTTCTTGTTTAAAGGAAGAGACTGCTGCATCTACGGCTTGCATGCTCCACTTCTTAACAAATGTTTTATCCATGGGATATAAAAGGGAAAACCTCTTAAAGAGGAACAAAAATCCTGTCAGAATGTTCCCAATCAGTATACACCGCCTGTTCCAACAGAGGGTGTAAGGGGAAAGCGGCCTGAATAGGCCTCAGGGACCCCAAAGAGGACCAGGGGGGCTCAGTAACCTCTGCAAGAGGCAACAAAGGCAGAACGAACCATTTCGGTAAGAGTCAGGATCAAAAGCCTCTGCAACTGAGAGGCAGATGTCAACTGGATATCTTCTTGTACAGATTTCTCAGAAGCAGACTCATCCACCAAGCCCTCCACAGAATCCTGAGCTTTTTAGCTCTTCCCCATCCTCAACCCATTCCTGCTCCAAACTAGCAGGCTCCGGAGAGGGGGATCTGTCAGGCTTCTTACCACCTTGCGGAATGGAGGCCATCATGCCAGCAATCCTGTGCTCTAACCCAGCTAGGGCCAAGGACAGTTCATCCTTGGTGATAAAGGGTGAAGCAGCAGCCTTGACTGTAGGCACAATACCAGATAGGCGCAGCGGCTCAGATTGCTCAGAAGCCCTTGGTCTTTCAGGGGATACAACACTAGGGATACGACTAGGTTCATCAGGAACTACTGATGACATAGGTATGACCTTCCCTGTAGTGTTAGTCCCGCTCCTTTTTTTTGAGGACATTTACTAGCCACAAAAATAGAGAGTATCTGGGTGTAGTATTAACACACCTCAGAAGGGAGATCCTTTAATAGGACTCACCAAGCCCCCATGCAACAATCCTGCTAAGCACCTTTAGCCTGCCCAGCAACACCTGGTGACTCACGTGACCCGGGTAAGGAGAAATGCACCGCTGCAAATGCCTGGTTCAGAGCCTGCGCTGTATCCCACAGCTGCTTTCTGGAAGCACTGCATGCTTGGCATACACAGCTTAAATAAGCTGGCTGTGCACCGGAAGGTTCTGTGCATGCGTGCGGACACACGAGTGGTCCCAGCGAACGGGCTAGGCTGGATTCATGTATGATGCAAAACTTCGTATGCCCAGATAAAGGCTACGGCGCATGTGTGGGGAAGCCGTGTGCACCATGGCCGCCAAACAAACCGCTAAGCCCAGCGGTGCTCTTGCGAACGCACATGCGCCATGGTGAACCAAGGCGAAATGGCGCACAATTGTGCGCCATCAAACAGGTAAAAAACAGCCAGGCAAAAGCAAAAAATTACACTTTGCAAACACCCACAGCTAGCCCAAACTCCCCCGTATGGTAACCGCACACAGGTGTCCAGTCTCTAGCTAGATTGACTGATTGTTACAATCACTGGGACACCCCACAATAAATAAAGAAGTTTCACTTACCGGTCCAGGCACAGGGCAGCTTAGAAACTAAGAGCCCAATCTTCACCCTTCACGATGGGTTCCTGTCACTTGAACCGTTTGTGGGACTAGAGACCTGGCGCTCAGAGAGATCAAACAACCATGCCATCCACCTTGCAGACACTGCTAAAAAACTGAAGTACTTCCTGTATCAGAGGGGTTATATGGGGATCACTTCCTGTCTAAAGACCTTTGGTCTACCAGTGTTCATTCCCCTGGAGATGAAGTATAACCCAGCAGGTAATGAATATAAGCCTAACTCTGTCCCATGATGTATGAAAAAGAAAAATACAAGGCTGAGGGATCATCATCAGCTTTCTAACTTTACAAAGAATGCAACAATAAATGTAAGGGTGCAATCAGGGCGGCTAAGATAGAACACGAAAGGCAGAAGAGAGTAAAAAAAATCCCAAGAAATTCTTTAAGTATATAAATAGTAATAAAGGGAGGTCAGATCATATTGGTCCCATAAAGAATGATGAAGGGAATCTGGTTACTAAGGATGGCGAAGGTATTAAATTATTCTTCTCCTCAGTGTTCACGAGGGAAACGGGGGGCTTCAGTAACCAAGACTGCAATGTTTATCCTCATGATGTCACAGGAAGCACCCTCATGGCTAACAGAGGATAGAAATAGAAATAGACCTGAAAAACTTAACATTAATAAGGCACCGGACCAAATGGCTTGCACCCGAAGGTCTTTAAGGAAGTCAAGTAAGTGCCAGACCATTCTTCCTAATTTTTACGAACAGTCTACTGACTGGAATGGTACCAGCTGATTGGAGAAAAGCCAATGTAGCACCAATATTTAAAAAAGGGCCAAGATACATCCCTGGGAATTACAGACCAGTTAGCCTAAAGTCAATAGTATGCAAGTTCTTGGAGGGAATGATAAGGGGCTATATACAAGATTTTAGTAGTGAAAATTGTATCATTAGCAGTAATCAGCATGGATTCATGAAGATTCGTTCTTGCCAAACAAATCTATTAACCTTCTATGAGGAGGTGAGTTGCAAGCTAGATAAAGGAAGCCCCGTAGATGTGGTGTATCTGGATTTTGCAAAGGCATTTGATACAGTTCTCCATAAACGCTTACTATACAAACTAAGATCTGTTGGCATGGTCCATAGGGTGAGTACATGGATTGAAAACTACAGGGGCAAGTTCAGAGGGTAGTGATAAATGAGGAGTACTTGGAATGGTCTGATGTGGAAAGCGGGGTCCCCCAGGGTTCTGTCCTGGGACCAATCCTATTTAATTTATTCATTAACGGCTCAATCTTAGTATTTGCAGATGATACTAAGCTAACAGGGCAATAACTTCTCCGCTGGATGTGGAAACCTTGCAAGAAGATCTGAACAAATGAATGTGGTAGGCAACTAACATGGCATGAGGTTTAATGTAGAAAAATGTAAAATAATGCATTTTAGTGGCAAAAATATGAATGCAATCTACTCACTAGGGGTTGAACCTCTGGGGGAATCTAGGATGGAGAAGGACCTGGGGGTCCTAATAGGCTCAGCGGTGGCATGCAATGCCAAGCTGCTGCAAGCAAAGCAAACAGAATATCGGAATGCATTAAAAAGGGAATTAACTCCAGCGATAAAATAATTCTCCCACTCTTCAAGACTCTGGTCCGGCTGCCCCTGGAGTATGCTATCCAGTTCTGGGCTCCGTCCTCAGGAAGGATGTGCTGGAACTGGAGAAAGTCCAGAGAAGGGCAACAAAGCTAATAAAGGGACTGAAGGACCTTAGTTATGAGGAAAGGTTACGAGCAATAAATTTATTCTCTCTGGAGAAGAGACGCTTGAGACGGGATCGATTTCAATGTACAAATACCGTACTGGTGACCCCACAATAGGGATAAAACTTTTCCGCAAAAGGGAATTAAAAAAAGACGAGCGGCCATTCCCTAAAATTAGAAGAGAAGCGGTTTAACCTTAAACTGTGTATAGGGTTCTCTACTGTAAGAGTGGTAAGGATGTGGAATTCACTTCCACAGGCAGTGGTTTCAGCAGGGAGCATCGATAATTTCAAAAATCTATTAGATAGACAACTGAACGACCACAACATACAGGGATATACAATGTAATACTGATATATAATCACACACACAGGTTGGACTTGATGGACCTTTTTTTTTTTCAACCTCACCTACTATGTAACTATGTAAGTATCTCACAAAAGTAAGTACACCCCTCACATTTTTGTAAATATATTATTATATCTTTTCATGTGATAACACTGAGGAAATTACATTTTGTAACAATAGAAAGTAGTGAGTGTACAGCTTGTATAACAGTGTAAATTTGCTGTCCTCTAAAAATAACTCAACACACAGCCATTAATGTCTAAACCGCTGACAACAAAAGTGAGTACACCCCTAATATGGAGTTGGCCCGCCCTTTGCAGCTATAACAGCCTCAACTCTTCTGGGAAGGCGGTAAACAAGGTTTAGGAGTGTGTCTATGGGAATGTTTGACCATTCTTCCAGAAGCACATTTGTGAGGTCAGGCACTGTTGTTGGACGAGAAGGCCTGGCTTACAGTCTTCGCTCTAATTCATCCAAAAGGTGTTCTATCGGGTTGAGGTCAGGACTCTGTGTAGGCCAGTGAAGTTCCTCTACCCCAAACTTGCTCATCCATGTCTTTATGGACCTTGTTTTGTGCACTGGTGCGCAGTCATGTTGGAACAGGAAGGGGCTATCCCCAAACTGTTCCCACAAAATTGTGAGCATGAAATTTTCCGAGCCCAACCCTTGCAAAACAACCCCACACCATAATCTCCCGTCCACCAAATGATATACATATATATTTTTTCTTTTTTTTTAATGTACCCTTATCTATTATGGTTTGCAAAGAACACGTCTTTTAAACGCTTCCCGCCCGCCGTACGCCAAATGACGTCCTCGGCTTTGAGCGGGGATAGCTGAATGATGTCTGTAGCTACAGGCATCATTCAGATGTTGTCTTTTAGAGCCGGCGAATCTGTGCACCATAAGAATGATCATAGCGGCTGTTCCGCCGCTTAATCGTTCTTACGGGAGGTGAGAGGGGACCCCCCCCCTTCCGCCGCCCTCCAGTGCTTCTACCGCTACGATCAGTGAGTCGGACACAGGATCCGCCGGCCCTGGATGTTCAGAATAGAGATTTCCGGTGGGCCAGATAGTTGCCAGAGTCTCTACGATCGTTCGGAGGCTGGGCGCAATGTTATGACATCACTGCCAGCCTCTGTATTCAAAAAAATGGCGCCGCTTTTTTTTTCATTTCAGGCTTCCCAGCCTAGAGGTGAGATATGGGGTCATATTGACCCAATATCACACTGTAAAGAGCACCTGTCATGCCATATTCCTATTACAAGGGATGTTTACATTCCTTGTAATAGAAATAAAAGTGATCAAAAAAATGTTTTTGGGAAAAAAAGTGTCAAGCTAGAATAAATAAAGTAAAATTAACAATAAAAAAAAATTTTTTTTTTAACCACTTGAGCCCCGGACCATTATGCTGCCTAAGGACCAGAGGTCTTTTTCCAATTTGGCACTGCGTCGCTTTAACTGCTAATTGCGCGGTCATGCAATGCTGTACCCAAACGAAATTTGCGTCCTTTTCTTCCCACAAATAGAGCTTTCTTTTGATGGTATTTGATCACCTCTGCAGTTTTTATTTTTTGCGCTATAAACGGAAAAAGACTGAAAATTTTGAAAAAAAATGATATTTTCTACTTTTTGTTATAAAAAAAATCCAATAAACTAAATTTTAGTCATACATTTAGGCCAAAATGTATTCGGCCACATGTCTTTGGTAAAAAAAATGTCAATAAGCATATATTTATTGGTTTGCGCAAAAGTTATAGCATCTACAAACTAGGGTACATTTTCTGTAATTTACACAGCTTTTAGTTTATGACTGCCTATGTCATTTCTTGAGGTGCTAAAATGGCAGGGCAGTACAAAACCCCCCCAAATGACCCCATTTTGGAAAGTAGACACCCCAAGGAAATTGCTGAGAGGCATGTTGAACCCATTGAATATTTATTTTTTTTGTCCCAAGTGATTGAATAATGACAAAAAAAAAAAAAAAAAAAATATTTACAAAAAGTTGTCACTAAATGATATATTGCTCACACAGGCCATGGGCCTATGTGGAATTGCACCCCAAAATACATTCAGCTGCTTCTCCTGAGTATGGGGATACCACATGTGTGGGACTTTTTGGGAGCTGAGCCGCGTACGGGGCCCCGAAAACCAAGCACCGCCTTCAGGATTTCTAAGGGTGTAAATTTTTGATTTCACTCTTCACTGCCTATCACAGTTTCGGAGGCCATGGAATGCCCAGGTGGCACAAAACCCCCCCAAAATGACCCCATTTTGGAAAGTAGACACCCCAAGCTATTTGCTGAGAGGCATATTGAGTCCATGGAATATTTTATATTTTTAAAACAAGTTGCGGGAAAGTGACACTTTTTTTTTTTTTGCACAAAGTTGTCACTAAATGATATATTGCTCACACAGGGCATGGGCATATGTGGAATTGCACCCCAAAATACATTTAGCTGCTTCTCCTGAGTATGGGGATACCACATGTGTGGGACTTTTTGGGAGCCTAGCCGCGTACGGGGCCCCGAAAACCAAGCACCGCCTTCAGGATTTCTAAGGGTGAAAATTTTTGATTTCACTCTTCACTGCCTATCACAGTTTCGGAGGCCATGGAATGCCGAGGTGGCACAAAACCCCCCCAAATGACCCCATTTTGGAAAGTAGACACCCCAAGCTATTTGCTGAGAGGCATGGTGAGTATTTTGCAGCTCTCATTTGTTTTTGAAAATGAAGAAAGACAAGAAAAAACTTTTTTTTTTTTCTTTTTTCAATTTTCAAAACTTTGTGACAAAAAGTGAGGTCTGCAAAATACTCACTATACCTCTCAGCAAATAGCTTTGGGTGTCTACTTTCCAAAATGGGGTCATTTGGGGGGGTTTTGTGCCACCTGGGCTTTCCATGGCCTCCGAAACTGTGATAGGCAGTGAAGAGTGAAATCAAAAATTCACGCCCTTAGAAAGCCTGAAGGCGGTGCTTGGTTTTCGGGGTCCCGTACGCGGCTAGGCTCCCAAAAAGTCTCACACATGTGGTATCCCCGTACTCAGGAGAAGCAGCAGAATGTATTTTGGGGTGTAATTTCACATATTCCCATGGCATGTTTGAGCAATATATCATTTAGTGACAACTTTGTGCAAAAAAAAAAAAAATAAAAAAATTTGTCTCTTTCCCGCAACTTGTGTCGCAATATAAAATATTCCATGGACTCGACATGCCTCTCAGCAAATAGCTTGGGGTGTCTACTTTCCAAAATGGGGTCATTTGGGGGGGTTTTGAACTGTCCTGGCATTTTATGCACAACATTTTGAAGCTTATGTCACACATCACCAACTCTTCTAACCACTTGAAGACAAAGCCCTTTCTGACACTCATTGTTTACATGAAAAAGTTATTTTTTTTTTGCAAAAAAATTACTTTGAACCCCCAAACATTATATATTTTTTTAAAGCAAATGCCCTACAGATTAAAATGGTGGGTGTTTCATTTATTTTTTTCACACAGTATTTGCGCAGCGATTTTTCAAACGCATTTTTTGGGGAAAAAACACACTTTTTTAAATTTTAATGCACTAAAACACACTATATTGCCCAAATGTTTGATGAAATAAAAAAGATGATCTTAGGCCGAGTACATGGATACCAAACATGACATGCTTTAAAATTGCGCACAAACGTGCAGTGGCAACAAAGTAAATGCATTTTTAAAAGCCTTTAAAAGCCTTTACAGGTTACCACTTTAGATTTACAGAGGAGGTCTACTGCAAAAATTACTGCCCTCGATCTGACCTTCGCGGCGATACCTCACATGCATGGTGCAATTGCTGTTTACGTTTGACGACAGACCGCCGTTTGCGTTCGCCTTAGCGCGAGAGCAGGGGGCGACAGGGGTGCTTTTTTTTTTTTTCTTTATTATTTTTTTGCTTTTTTATCTTATTTTTAAACTGTTCCTTTCATTTTTTTTTTTTTTAATCATTTTTATTGTTATCTCGGGGAATGTAAATATCCCCTATGATAGCAATAGGTAGTGACAGGTACTCTTTTTTGAAAAAATTGGGGTCTATTAGACCTTAGATCTCTCCTCTGCACTCAAAGCATCTGACCACACCAAGATCGGTGTGATAAAATGCTTTCCCAATTTCCCAATGGCGCTATTTACATCCGGCGAAATCTAAGTCATAAAATGCTCGTAGCTTCCGGTTTCTTAGGCCATAGAGATGTTTGGAGCCACTCTGGTCTCTGATCAGCTCTATGGTCAGCTGGCTGAATCACCGGCTGCATTCTCAGGTTCCCTGTTGAGACAGGAGAGCCAGAGAAAAACACGGAAGACGGTGGGGGGGGTCATTCCCTCCCACGGCTTGTAAAAGCAGTCTAGAGGCTAATTAGCCACTAGGATTGCTTTTACATGAAAGCCGACCGCTGGCTGAAAAGAATGATACCAAGATGATACCTAAACCTGCAGGCATCATTCTGGTATAACCATTCAAAGTCGTGAATGGCGTACCTGAAGACAAAAAAATGGTTAACAATAAAGTACAGTAAACGGTAAAGTATAAAAAATTGCATACCTGAAAAGCAAACATGATAAAACATAATAACAATAAAACATTGCAGAATAGAATACAGTAAAAAAGAGCAGAACAAGAGAGAGAGAACAATAAAACGACAACTATTTTTTTTTATTTTATATATATATATATATTTTTTTTTTTTACACTTTTTTTGTAACTAACTTTTATAAACGGTAACCGGTTCCAGGTTCGGGTCTCTCAAAATGCGATGGCATCTTGGGAGACCCTGTGAAAGTGTGCCTAGTCTGTGCAATGCTGTACCCTACGCTAATACTCAACTAATGAATGGTAGCGTTCAAAACATTCACCAATGCAAAGACCAGGATTGTCAGGACAGGAGGGACAATAATAGCGGGTGTCACGCCTATATTCGCGCTTGCTGCAGACACAACATCTTTTTTGGGGGGGTTCGTTGGGTAGGGGTACTCGGGAGGACATAAAGAAAATGCCTCTCATGCAGCCGACTGCATTTGGTTGGGGATGTGAATGGGGGAAGTACGGGCGCTGCAGAAGTGGTGGGTTCCCAATTAGGATTGGCGAATGCAGCAGGAAGGGCACTATGGGCACGACGGGCCTGTGTTTGTCTTCTTGGTGGCAGCGGGACACTACTTGTGCTTGCCACCTCACCAGCTTGAACTGCACTTATGGGACTCGCCACGTCACCAAGTGTTACTGCAGTGCTGGTTTGACTACGACCGGGGTGTACTAGGCTGCTGGTGCTTGACAGTTCAATAAAAAGCTACCAAAAAAACTGTTAGCGATCGCAGGGATCAGGCCTGACTCTGTGAACGCTGCAGTTATGCGTTAAGTGTTTTGTAAGTGACAGTGATCGATCGATACTGCACTTGGGTGGGCTGGGCCGGGCGAAGGGGCAAAATGCAGGTGCTAGCAGGTATCTGGGCTGATCCCGCTAACACTGCATTTTTGGGAACCCTAAACTGCTGGGGACGCCAGTATAGATCTGATCGGATCAGATATTGATCCGTTCAGATACTATACCACTAAGGGAGGTGTACGGTGCGTGCGTGGGTGTTAGCGGTACTGGCGCTAATCTGACGCTGCTTGGGGCTGGTGCTTGCCAGTTCACCAAAATACTACCAAAAAAACTGTTAGCGATCGCAGGGATCAGGCCTGACTCTGCGAACGCTGCACTTATGCGTTTAGTGTTTTGTAAGTGTCAGTGATCGATCGATACTGCACTTGGGTGGGCTGGGCTGGGCCGGGCGGAGGGGCAAAATGCAGGTGCTAGCAGGTATCTGTACTGATCCCGCTAACACTGCGTTTTTGGGAACCCTAAACTGCTGGGGACGCTAGTATAGATCTGATCGGATCAGATATTGATCCGATCAGATACTATACCACTAAGGGAGGTGTACGGTGCGTGCGTGGGTGTTAGCGGTACTGGCGCTAATCTGACGCTGCCTGGGGCTGGTGCTTGCCAGTTCACCAAAATGCTACCAAAAAAACTGTTAGCGATCGCAGGGATCAGGCCTGACTCTGCGAAAGCTGCAGTTATGCGTTTAGTGTTTTGTAAGTGACAGTGATCGATTGATACTGCACTTGGGCTGGGCCGGGCGGAGGGGCAAAACGCAGGTGCTAGCAGGTATCTGGGCTGATCCCGCTAACACTGTGTTTTTGGGAACCCTAAACTGCTGGGGACGCTAGTATAGATCTGATCGGATCAGATATTGATCCGATCAGATACTATACCACTAAGGGAGGCGTATGCTGCGTGCGTGGGTGTTAGCGGTACTGGCGCTAATCTGACGCTGCCTGGGGCGACGCATATCACCGCCGGGCGATCAGGGGGCTAAACCTTTATTCGGTAATAAACGGCGGGTGCCCTGACACTATAAAAAATAAACAAACTAACCAGCGTCACCCGTAACAGTTATACGGTGATCAGTGGTGAAAGGGTTAACTAGGGGGCAATCAAGGGGTTAAAACATTTATTAGATAGTATATGGGGGTCCCTGACGCTATAAAACGCTGACGGCGAACCTAAATATTTACCTCACTAACTAGCGTCACCAGCGACACTAATACAGCGATCAGAAAAATGATCGCTTAGCGACACTGGTGACAGGGGGTGATCAAGGGGTTAAAACTTTATTAGGGGGGGTTAGGGGGGTATCCTAGACCTAAAGGGGGGTAATACTAACTGTCCCAACACTGTAACTGTCACAAACTGACACCAATGCAGTAATCAGAAACAAAAAAAAAAAAAAAAAAACTGCTGGTGTCAGTTTGTGACAGGGGGGGGGGGGGGGATCGGGGTGTTTAGTGTGCCTGGCATGTTCTACTGTGTGTGTGTGTTGTGCACTCACATACCTGTCTTCTCTCCTCGGGCCGGAACGGAAATTACCGAGCCGAGGAGAGATGACATCATTTCCTTTGCTGCTGTTTAGCATACAGCAGCAAAGGAATGTTCTCATTGGCCGGCGGCGATCGCGAGGGGGGGGCCACGAACGGATGGCCTCCCCCTCACCTCCGATCGCCGGGGGACAAAAGACGACCGCCTCGGGCACCGGGGGGGGGTCCGGTAGGACCCCCCACCCGCGGAAGGCAAATCACGTATATGTACGTGATTTTGCCTGTCCGTGCCACCTTGCCGACGTAAATCGGCGTGAGGTGGTCGTCAAGTGGTTAAAGAGCGCCTGTCCCTGTGAGCTCGCACGCAGAAGCGAACACATACGTAAGTCCCGCCCACATATGAAAATGGTCAAACCACACATGTGAGGTATCACCTCGAACGTTAGAGCGAGAGCAATAATTTTGGTCCTAGACCTCCTCTGTAACTCAAAACATGTAACCAGTAAAAATTTTTCAAGCGTCGCCTAAGAGGATTTTTAAGTAGCAAAGTTTGGCACCATTCCACAAGCGTGTGCAATTTTGAAGCGTGACATGTTAGGTATCTATTTACTCGGCGTAACTTCATCTTTCACATGATGCAAAATCATTGGGCTAACTTTACTGTTTTGTTTTTTTTTCCAAAAAAAATGCATTCGAAAAATTGCTGCACAAATACCATGAGAGATAAAAAGTTGCAATGACCGCCATTGTATTCTCTAGGGTCTTTGCTAAAAAAACATATATAATGTTTGGTGTAATTTTCTAGCAAAAAAAATGATGATTTTTACATGTAGGAGAGAAATGTCAAAATTGGCCTGGTACGCAAGTGGCTAAAAAAGAAAAAAAAAAAAAGGTAAAAGAACCTAGGACCATAAACATCTACCCCCACAGGGTGAGGGGAAAAAAAATAGGATTTTTTAAAACAGCTTACCTGTAAAATCCTTTTCTTTCGAAGGACATCACGGGACACAGAGCCACAGTAATTACTGATGGGTTATATAGGTATCACTGGTGATTGGACACTGGCACACCCTATCAGGAAGTTCAACCCCCTATATAATCCCTCCCCCTTGCAGGGATACCTCAGTTTTGTAGCCAAGCAATATAGTGTATTAGAAGAGGGGCGGGACCTCTGTGTCCCGTGATGTCCTTCGAAAGAAAAGGATTTTACAGGTAAGCTGTTTTAAAAAATCCTATTTTCTTTCTTGAACATCACGGGACACAGAGCCACAGTAATTACTGATGGGATGTCCCAGAGCAATGCTACCTGAGGGGGGGGGAACCACGACCAAGTAGGGTGCAATCAGACCTGAGGACCCTGTACCGCTGCCTGCAGCACATTACGCCCAAAGGCGATATCCTCATGCCTTCTCACATCCACCTGATAGAATCTGGTGAATGTATGAACTGAAGACCAGGTTGCGGCCTTGCAGATTTGAGCCATAGAGGCCCGGTGATGCACTGCCCAAGAAGCACCAATAGCCCTTGTGGAATGTGCCCTGATCTGAAACGGAGGAATCTTCTGTTTCAAACCGTAAGCTTGAATGATCAACTGTCGAATCCATTTAGAAATGGTAGCTTTTGACGCTGCCTGTCCTCTATTGGGACCCTCTGGCAGCACAAACAAAACATCCGTCTTGCGGATCTGAGTAGTTGCCCCTAGATAGGCCTTAACTGCTCTTACTACATCCAACGAATGTAGAGATCTCTCTTCCGGAGAACAGGGATCTGGAAAAAAGGAAGGTAGAACAATGTCTTGGTTTAAATGAAAATCAGAAACCACCTTCGGTAAAAAACTAGGATGAGGGCGTAGTACCACTCTATCCTTGTGTATAATCAAATAAGGCTCCTTACAGGAAAGAGCTGCTAATTCTGATACTCTTCTAGCAGAAGAGATGGCCACCAGAAAAATTAATTTCCTTGTCAACAAGACCAAAGGAATCTGACTTATTGGTTCAAAAGGCTGTTTCTGTAACACAGCCAGGACCAAATTCAAGTCCCAGGGGTTTAGGGGCGCTTTAACCGGAGGATTAAGACGCATCACCCCCTGCATAAAGTTTCGGACCAAAGAATGCGAAGCAAGTGGCCGCTGAAATAATACTGATAAAGCAGAAACCTGGCCCTTGATGGTACTCAAGGCCAGCTTCATCTCTAATCCCATCTGTAGAAAATCAAGGATTCTACCTATGACATATTTCCTGGGATGCCAACCTCTGGATTCACACCAGGTTATATAAGCCTTCCAGACTCTATGATAAATCATCCTGGAAGCTGGCTTCCTTGCATTAATCAAGGTAGATATGACAGGACCTGAGAGCCCACGACTCTTCAGAACGTGGGTCTCAATAGCCAAACCGTCAAATTTAGCGTTTGTAAGGCAGGATGGAACACTGGACCCTGAGATAACAGGTCTGGGCGTACCGGTAGGGTCCACGGGGAACCCACCGTCATCCTTACTATTTCTGCATACCAAGTCCTTCTGGGCCAAGCGGGGGCCACCAGAAGTACCGACTTCCTTTCCTGCCTGATCCTGCGAAGGAGTCGTGGTAGTAGCAGAATAGGCGGGAATGCGTAAATCAGTGAGAACCGATGCCACGGAATCACCAACGCATCCGTCCCGCATGCAAGAGGATCTTTTGTCCTTGCCACAAATCTGTCTATCTTTTTGTTGAATCGGGATGCAAAGAGATCTACATCTGGAACCCCCCATCTTTGGCATATGGCCCAAAAGACGTCGGGATGCAGAGACCATTCCCCTGGAAGTAACTGCTGGCGACTTAGATAGTCCGCCTGCCAATTCTCTATTCCCGGGATGAAAACTGCCGATATGCATGGCACATGCATCTCTGCCCAGACTAAGATCTGGTTCACCTCTTTCTGAGCAGCTCGGCTCCGGGTGCCTCCCTGATGATTGACATAAGCCACTGCTGTGGCATTGTCGGACTGGATCCTGACCGGACAACCCTGTAGCCTGATAGTCCAGGCTTTTAGAGCTAGATGTATCGCCCGGATCTCCAGAATGTTGATGGGTAAGGTCCTCTGTCTTGGACCATACCCCTTGGACCGCAGCCTGTTCCAGAACTGCTCCCCAACCTGACAGACTGGCATCTGTTGTTACCACCGTCCAGGTAACCGGTAGAAAGGATTTCCCCTTCTGCAGGTTTTCGGGTATGAGCCACCAATTGAGGCTCTGACGCACCGCATGCGACAGGTGCATCGGAAAGTCTAATGCCTGAACCTTCTTGTTCCAGGTCGACAGAATACTGTGTTGCAGCATTCTTGAGTGAAACTGAGCATAGGGAACTGCTTCGAATGAAGACACCATCTTCCCTAGTAGCCTCATACAAAGGCGGACTGAGGGACCCTTCTTGGTCCTTACTGTCAGAATCAGCTCTCTCAAAGCAGTGATCTTTGCCTGGGGTAGAAATATTTTCTCCTGGCTTGTATCTATAATCAGACCTAAATACTCCAGTCTTCTTACTGGTTTTAGGAAAGACTTTTCTAAGTTGAGGATCCAACCCAGGTGTTCTAGATACCTGACCGTGGTCCTCAAGTTTCCATTCAAAGAGGCTACCGACCGGTCTATCAAAAGCAGGTCGTCTAGGTATGCTATGACAGCTATACCCTGAGCCCTTAATCTGGCCAGAGGAGGAGCCAAGATCTTTGTGAACACTCGAGGTGCAGTGGCTATCCCGAAAGGCAGAGCCACAAACTGGAAATGGCGCCCTCCTACCTCGAAGCGCAGAAACTTCTGATGAGCAGGAAAAATGGGCACATGCAGATATGCATCTCTGATGTCTATTGATGCCAGAAATTCTCCTCCCTGCAGGGTGGGAACTACTGTTCGAATTGATTCCATGCGGAAGGATTGAATCCTTATGCCGCGTACACACGAGCGGACTTTCTATCCTACTTGGTCCGGCACACTTTCCGACGGACTTTGTCCGCCAGGTGCGCCGGACTTTAAAACGGACGGACTTGCCCACACACGCCGGGACTTTCCGGCGGGCTAAGTCCGCCCGTCTTTCCGACGGACTTTCGCCGGAGTTCCGGCGGACTTTCAGAATGAACGGACTTGCCCACACACGGACAAGTCCGTTCATTTTGAACGTGACTCAGGTGCGACGGGACTAGAAAAGGATGTCAATCTTGCCGCTTTTATCGGCGAGATTGACACCTTGCTAGCCCCGTCGCGGGGCATACCAGGCCCTTAGGTCTGGTATGGATTATAAAGGGGAACCCCGCTACGCCGAAAAAACGGCGTGGGGTCCCCCTAAAATCCATACCAGACCCCGATCCGAGCACGCAGCCTGGCCGGTCAGGAAAGGGGGTGGGGACGAGCGAGCGCCCCCCCCCCCTCCTGAACCGTACCAGGCCGCATGCCCTCAACATGGGGGGTGGGTGCTTTGGGGGAGGGGGGCGCCCTGCGCCCCCCCCCCAAAGCACCTTGTCCCCATGTTGATGAGGACAAGGGCCTCTTCCCGACAACCCTGGCCGTTGGTTGTCGGGGTCTGCGGGCGGGGGCTTATCGGAATCTGGGAGCCCCCTTTAATAAGGGGGCCCCCAGATCCCGGCCCCCCACCCTATGTAAATGAGTATGGGGTACATGGTACCCCTACCCATTTACCTAGGAAAAAAGTGTAAGTAATAAAACACACTACACAGGTTTTTAAAATATTTTATTAAACAGCTCCGGGGGGGGGATCTTCCTCCGGCTTCGGGGGTCTTCTTCCGGCTTCGGGGGTCCCTCCGCTTCATCTTCTCCCGGCGTCCGGTTGGTTCTTCTCCGCTCTCCGGCCTCTTCTCCCGGTGTCGCAGGTCTTCGGCCGGCCCCTCCGCTCTCTTCATGTAGCTCTATTGCGAGCGGAGGTCCGGACTTCTGGGCTTCTGGGCTTCTGGGCTTCTGGGCTTCTTGGCTTCTCTTCTCTTCCCCCAGATGTTGACACGACGCTCTCTCCGGCTGGACTGGTCTCTGAGGGCTGCGTTGTGACTTATATAGGCGGAGACCCCGCCCCCATATGATGTCACAGTCCTTGGGCATGCTGGGACTGTGACGTTTTAGGGGGCGTGGTACACTAATACACTTATTAGTGTCTAGTCATTTTCAACCAAATTTGAAGGGGGATCCATGTGGCTCTCTCCCTCTGGGTAAGTTTCCCTGTGGGAGAGAACCACTCCATATATTCTATCAAATGTGAAACAATTTACATTACGGCATTTTGTGAACTGCCAGACTGTGGGCATTGTGTACATGTTGAGATGTCTGACTCATTTGTTATAGGTGTAGCACACCCCCTAAAGAGCTGTTGGTGAATTTGGTCCTCTTCCCCCCTTTGTTGCACACACAGCTAGTTTTTTCATTGGCTCAGGAAACAATCTAGAGGTTCTTTTTAAGAGTTTTTTTTGTATTGGAGAAAGGAACTTGGATAGGGATGGGGAGTATGGAATACCCCTGGTAAACTTTAACTGGAACAAACTTGAGAACTAACGAAAGGCGTAGATCCTGAAAAAGCAATTTAATTGCGAAACGCATTGATTTTAGACACCATACAAGGGATTGTTTCACATGTTGTTTCTAATGAATCTTAGCACAATTAATCTAAAGATGTTTACATTTTAAGAATCTGTAACAGATTTTGTTTTTAATTGTATAATGAAGATGTTACTGATTTTATACATATGTGTTTGTTCTCTCTGGTTGGCACATTAAAGTCCCATTTTCTGTGATCCAATTTTTATGAAGGGATGGTGCCCACAGAGTAATTAAGAACAAGACACACCCACACCCACACAGATTTCCCCGGGAGCCCTTCTAAATTAGAAGGCAGCCACCAACTCCCTAAAAGTCAGCACATTAGACCCCTCCGTATCCTACTATGAAATAGCCAGTGCCAGTCACCTACTGTAAAGCCAAAAATTACCATCTGGGATATCTATGAATCAACTTTATTAAAGTTGCTTTTTGTATGGAAAGTCTCTGAGGGCTTCCACAAAGCTGTAGATATGGTATGAAAAACAAGGAGCGCACTGGTAACTTATAGTGACTGCTTCTATGAAAATATTTATGCATTTGTTTGTAATGTCATGTTCATTTTAAAATGATTCTGAAATCAAACATTGATAGTGGCACTTGTAAAAATGGTAGTGACAGGTGAACTGTGCTGGGAATGCAAGAAAAGAGATAGATATTTCTGTTATAGTCCCCATACAGCTAATTAAACCTGTCACATCTGCTCAAAATCTGAACTGTGTTTGGTGGGTTGAGATTTTAAAGCCCTCCAGGCAGAATTTTTTTTCCCCATACAATGGGGCTGTGCCCACACTCTATGGGTAACTGCTCATTTTGTCTAGTGAGTGAACACAGCACCTATACTCACCCAATACTCCTTCAATCCTCTGGAAAATGGTGCTCCATCACCTCCAGAAGTGGACTGTTCCTGATGTCTTCACGTCCAGAGCTGGTCTCAGGGAGTGATGATGCCAGGAACAGTCCACCGCATAAGACCGCTGGACCGTAGAGGGCAGGAACTGAAGGGATTGCTGTTGCACTGGGAGGATTGGAGGATTAGGTGAGTATATCTTGGCTCTCTACTGCATGGTAAAAAAAAAAAAAATTGCCCTGAGTTCTGCTTTAGGAATAAGTTTAGCAATCCTTTCAGTGAATAAACACGTGAACTAAACTCAGTACTGTGGCCATCTGAAGGTGTTCTTTGAGGCAGTGTTTGTGGTGCTGTACTTACGGCCTGGAATGGGCAGTTTCGTATCTCTCAAAGGCATGGGAAAGGTCGTGCTTGTTGTTCATGTAACACTGCGTGCACAGATCATAGTCAAAGCAGACTTTACACTTCCAGCGCATGCCACGAATTCCATGCTTCTTACAGCAGTCACAGATGATATTTGGATGGCGGACACCTGAGGAACAGGAAAACCTGTTACAGCTGGGACATGGTTACTGGTGGCACCATACAAAATAGTGGACAATAACAACACAATCTTCTTCGAAGGCCAATATCCCTGTACCTTTAGCTTAAAAATGGTTTAAAAAGAACAGATGGCAGAAATCTTGGATGGGATTACTGGGCAGGATGTAAGATATGTGATGGAAACCATCCTTCTTTACTAAACCTCTTTCATTCTATAGATCTTCTAATCTGATAAGATTCTAAGACATACTGACCAAGAAATGCTCCTCATGTTCCTTAT
This sequence comes from Aquarana catesbeiana, assembly GCF_042186555.1. Classification (NCBI taxonomy): domain Eukaryota; kingdom Metazoa; phylum Chordata; class Amphibia; order Anura; family Ranidae; genus Aquarana; species Aquarana catesbeiana. Next base: position 167,866,731 of record NC_133333.1, on the reverse strand, counting down.
GGATATACTTTTAAAGGTTAGGCTAGCCATACATTATACAATTTTCCTTTACAATTACCAAAACCATATCAAATGGGGTCAAACCTAAACACGTTCAATTTGTATGCAATGAGGCAGGCCCTTACACTACATAGCTGAAGGTAAATCTAAGGCCGGTCATAGACGGTTTAAGATTCGAACCAAGCATGGGCAGGCTGAATGTACCAAGTTGATCGATATATATACTTGGGTACAACCAGCCTGCTGGATTTTACTTGTGATTATTGCTAGTGGCTGCTACAGCCACTAGCAATATTCACTGTCTCAGTGGGAGGGATTCCCCTATCAGATCTGTCTGTGTTGATGGAGGAATCATGTGAATTGCGTGCGAATGCAAAGAAATTTGCATTGTGTATGCCTTGTTAAAAAGAAATTGAAAAAGAAAATTGTATAATGTATGGCCAGCTTAAGCTAATTAACCAACCAGCATGTTTTAAGTTTTTGGGTGGAAGCCAATGCAAACTTAAAGAACATACAAAATCCATGCGGATAGTGTACTTGGTAGACCTTAAAATCAAGACCCCAGTGCTGTACATAAAGAAATCCAACCACCACAGATGCCAAAGCTATTTAGTTTAGGCAACCTAAAGCTGTCATGACACGTCAGTTGACCCAAAGCTGCTACGATTGGTCACACAACCTGCAGCAGTTCTGCATGGTGGGAACCAACGTCAGCAGATTTGTCATTCATGTTAAAGATAGGCCACATGATCTGAACCGGTACGCTACATCTCCCCATGAGTGCTACATCTCTGTCTCTTTCATTTAACTGGAACTAACTCCACAGTGTACATCTGATATAAAGTGGAGATCTTATTTAGGCTATTAATATGACCCAACGAGCATTATCATTACATACCTGTCTGAGCATTATCATACAGCAACAGATCGTAGGAGCCTTGGAATCCAGTGCGGTAGTTTGTTCTTGTGCCATGATCCCACTGAACCACTACAGTTTTATCAGGTGTTGTAGGGCTGCCTTGGCGTCCAATTTCTACCACAGTACCCACGCTGCCCTCGCCATTGTCCTGGTTAACCCATTTCCAGTCAATGCCTCGAACCACACGCATTCCCACCTGCATGGCTGCAGTACAGTCCCAGTCCATATTATCCCTCCAGGGTAAGTGTAGAGCACATTAGGAAAAACGTTTGTCCCTCAAGCCGACGGCCAGGACAAAATTCCAGCGTAGAAGTGTCTATTTAGCCCTGAAAAAACAAATATTTTAAATAAGTGCACTTTTAATGCATTTGTACATATTTTGGAAAGGTACATAAACCACCTACAATTTACAAAAACACACCGACAATGAGACATGTGTAAGCTAATCTGTGCCCACAACAACTCTGCTACAGAGACCTGCGCTGCGACAATGAAAGCAGGTTCTGGCCGCTACACCTGTGGATGTGTCCCCCATGGAGAAGAACACTTTGCTGTAAGAATTTCACCCTAGCCTAGGTCCTTAACTAGTTATATAGCAATTCCAAGTAACAAATTAAGATGGTATTAAACACAAAAGTAAACATTTATTATATTGCAGCTTATCAATCCTCAGATGTGAAGGCTGCATTCGTTTTCTTTTTTAGGCTTTCTTTCTTCGATTTTTACCTGTTGATCCTGCCAGCAAGTCTGTTATTTTTTCAACAGAACAAGCTCTCCTGAAAATGCATTAGTTAGAGCAGGGGCCCCCAGGCCATGGCCCAGTGCCAGTCCGTGAACTGTTGGGGGTTGGGGGCTGACGGCAGCTCCATCTTTATTGACAGCTGCTTTTATTGCTGCCCGGGCTCCGCCTCTTGTTGTTTCTTTCCCTCTTCCCCTCCACAAGAACTGGTCTTCTCCAAAATTACAGCAAAGACTAAATCACCAGTGTCAACCCCGGACCTCTAGTGGCTGCTCTGGCGATACAGCAGCAGCACAGAGGTCTCATAATGGGCTATGCAGGAGACACCCTGCAGTCAGGCCACTCCACATCATCCACTCAGAGCCCGGCCAAATTAAGACCCAGGCGGGACTCAGCTGTTGTTAGTTGGCAGCAGGGGACCTCTATGTGTTTGCTGTGCCTTGGGGTGTCAGAAAGAGAGCAACCTGCACTTATTGACAGGGGGTGGAGCTTCACTTTCTCACCTGTTGCTTACCCCTTCCTGTACGGCAGTTTAATATAATAGTCCTTTATTGTAGCCAGCAGGGGGTGAGCGACAGGCGAGCGCAGCTCCGCCCCCTGTCAATAAGTGGTGGCTGCTCTCCTCCTTCTGACGCCCCGCAGCACAGCAAAAACTGCACGATTAATCATTTTAAAACATTGCGGTCTCGATTCAACCCCCCTCGCGATCTTAATCCGGCATTTCCTCAATTCTAAGTAACAAGTGCAGAGCCGTTCTCTGCTAAGAGCTGTCAAAAAAAAAAAAAAGGCAAATGTTTACCAACAACATGCGCTGAAAGAAATAACTATAAAATTATATTATGGTTCTTTTAGATCAAAAGGGACGAAGTTCGGTCTGTAAATGAGGGCAGTTTAACCACTTAAAGACTAAGCCTTTTTCTGACACTTGTTGCTTACAAGTTAAAATCAGTATTTTTTGCTAGAAAATTACTTAGAACCTCCAAACGTTATATATTTTTTTTTTTTTGCAGAGACCCTAGAGAATAAAATGGTGGTTGTTTCAATATTTTATGTCATACTGTATTTATGCAGCGGTCTTTCAAACGCAATTTTTTGGGAAAAAAATACACTTACATTTTTTTGTATAATGTAAAAGATGATACGCCGCGAGAAACACCACCACCCCTGGAAAAACTGGCCACGTGATACCGGTCCCTGGCACCGAAAAGGTTGGGGACCGCTGAGCTAGAGCGCTGAGACAAACCATTTACCACTGGCAGGGGTGCTTACAATGACCTTTTTGAAATTCATGTAACACCTTTATCCCAAAAGGAAAAAAAAAACTTGCTGTAACTGCATATAAAGTGTTAGCTAGAGTTTGGCTTCAATGTATCAGTATATGTGCTAGTATATCTAACACTCCCTGAAGTGTGCCCCTTCATCCAGAGTGGGGCACTCTAATAAAGGTAATAAAGGAGATGTGTTACTGGCCAGATCACAAGATGAAAACAGAGGGAAAAAAAGCCTAAAAAAAAGCAATGCAGCCACCACATCTAATGATTGGTAAGCTGCAATATATTACTTGGGTATATTGCAATATATTATTTTGCTTTTGGGTTTAATATCACTTACAATTTTTGAGCAGTTAACATTATCCAGCAAAAACTGCAGCTGTGCTAATATAAAGCTTACTCATTTTACCCCAGTCTCAGTTTTCTGTAACCTATTTCAGCAAGTGTCCACATGAAATACAGTATATATGCATTGGATTCACACGAAAATAGTGCAGGAACCTTTTTTTTCCCACACTCCATTTCCTGTCCGAATTCACAGTTCACACTGCGATCTGCGAACCGATCTGGGGGTGTCATTAATTTTGTATTGACACCTGCAGCTGTTCAGTGTGAAATGCCTGATAGGGAGATGCAAAGCAGGAACTGGCACTGGAATCGTGCTGGTTCCTGCATTGCATATGTGTGAACTGGGGCTTAATGTGTTTTATGGATGTTATTTACCTGTAAAAGCCTCCCTTGTGCAGACTTCTAAAAGCTCTGAGACTGTTGTTGGGTGCCATCAAACTCAGAGTTGTCACTCACATACAACTTCCTTGATATGGGGGGCCTTGAGTATGGTCCTCAACATCATCAAAGGACCACACATAAAATTCAGTGAATAGTCACTGTCACAGTAGAAACACAATAAGATATAGTCAAAGACTATGAGCAGGATACAAGATATAGTAAGAGAATGAGGATACGGAGACTTCAGACATGATACAAGAGATAGTAAGAGAATGAGGATACAGAGACTTCAGACATGATACAAGCAGTGGCGGCCCATCCATAGGGGCGCACGGAAGCCTCCCCCCCATCCATGCGTCCGGCCCCCTGATCTACATACAGGGAAGGCAGGCCATGGATTAAAATGGGGGGGGGAGGTGTTTTGCGTTGAAGCATGTGATTAGAGCCTGAGGCTCTAAAAGGCTTTAAAATAGGTTGGGCTTGGGGCGCAGAGCACTGTGCTCCGAGCCCACCCAGATGTGTGACATTAGGGAATGAATATTCACTATTTCCACACTGATTCTCCTCCCAGCCAATCAGGAAGCGGGTCTTGAAACCCGTTTCCCAATTGGCTGAAAGAAGCTACGCTGGCCACCGGGAGGAGGAGGGAAGAGCTGCAAGGAGAGGAGATGCAGGGGAAGCTAGAGGGCCCCCCTTCTGTCACCCAGAGGGAAGCTACGCTGGCCACCAGGAGGAGGAGGAGGAGGGAGGAGACCCGCCACTGGAGGAGATGCGAGGAGAGGAGATATAGAAGCCGGTCGTCTGGAGGGAAGCCGAGACTTCAGACATGATACAAGAGATGGTAAGAGAATGAGGATACAGAGACTTCAGACATGATACAAGAGATGGTAAGAGAATGAGGATACAGAGACTTCGGACATGATACAAGAGATGGTAAGAGAATGAGGATATGGAGACTTCAGACATGATACAAGAGATGGTAAGAGAATGAGGATATGGAGACTTCAGACATGATACAAGAGATGGTAAGAGAATGATGATACAGAGATTTCAGACATGATACAAGAGATGGTAAGAGAATGAGGATACAGAGACTTCAGACATGATACAAGCATAGGCGTGCGTACAGGGTGTGCCGGGTGTGCCCAGGCACACCCTAATCACCCCATGCACATTAGTGTTATCACTCTGTGTAGCAGCAGGAACATGGTTAAGATCTTCCTGTTACCTGCTCTGCCAAAACAAAAGTGTTTATGCTCTTCTCTTTCACTGTGCCGGAAGGGAGATCAATGTGCTGGGTTCATATATATGTAGACACATGCATGTGTGTTAGAGCTTAAGGGTGCACACCCTAATGCAATAGGCTGCGCACACCTATGGATACAAGAGATGATCAGAGACTACGGACATATTGAGGGAGATTGACAGACTGTGGACATGCTATAGGAGTGGTAAGAGAATGCAGACATGCTTCAGGAGACAGTCACTGACTGGAGACATTATATGAGACAACTAGAAATCAATGCTATAACAGGGCAATAGAGAAACACAAAATTAGTGTCGGCAGGGGCTCCGAGGGCTGCTAAAAAGTGCCAAAGGGCTGTATGTTGGGCACCAGAGCTCTATAGCATTCACCTTCGCTCTTCCCCTGGCAACTGCACAAAAGTTTATGCAGGAAGGTAGGCAGTGGAGCTGAGCCAACACAGAGAGAAATTAGGTGCTCCCAGAAAAGGAGGGAGCTAGGACATGCCAGGAGAGAGGAGGCTGCGCTAATGAATTGACTCTTCCTGGAGTAGTCAAGCTCCTTAGCAAGTTCAAAGGCACATTGCAAATGCGTATAAAAAAAGTTATGGAAAGGAAAAACACTGCTAGCAAGCATTGAAAACGCTCTGATTTTGACCTGAAAATTTTTAAAGTAGCTGACAGGGTAAATTGGGAAACTACAGTGGAGGAGGTGTAATTATGCCTCTTATAAGAGGTTTTAAATGTGGGTTACTATCTGTCAAGTTAAATCATTCAGGAGAGGTTGTAAAAACGTCCCGTCCCGTGTACATGAGGCTTTACACTACATACAAATGGGGGACCGCAACAACAGAATAGTGGATGGGAATCTGAAGTGCATTTGTAGAAAGGCTTCCATTTCTATTTCCTACGTGCAGAAATACTTGTGCTGTTTTCATCTGATTAGACATAGACAAGCCTGGGGACTAAAATAAAGCTGATAGCTTATTCCTATCAGGACTACTGGCTGCACAGATAATTCATTCATTTAAATGCATTACATCGGGGCTATGCTTGCTGTCAGTGGTTTAAAGATATATCAGCGAAGCAAAAGAAAAATATCAATGTAATTAGTATACATGTCTGGAGCAGTTCTGTAAAAATAGGCCATCTTAAGTAGAAGCAGGCAACATAAAATACATATTTCATTGTAAGATATATATTATTATATGTGAGTGTGTGTGTGATCTATATCTACGCATACACTATATATATATATATACACATACATATATATATATATATATATATATATATATATATATATATATATATATATATACATACATACATACATACTTATATATACACATATATATATATATATATATACACACACATATACACACTGACCACTTTATTAGGTACACCCTGCTAGTACCGGCTTGGACCCCCTTTTGCCTTCAGAATTGCCTTATTTCTTCATGCCGTAGATTAAGAAAGGTATTGGAAACATTCCTGAGAGATTTTGGTCCATATTAACATGATAGCATCAAGCAGTTGTTGCAGATTTGTTGAATTTCCCATTCCACCACATCCCAAAGGTGCTCTATTGGATTGAGATCTGGTGACTGTGGAGGCCATTGGAGTACAGTGACCTCATTGTCATGTTCAAGAATCCAGAGGTGAGATGATTTGAGTTTTGTGACATGGTGCATTATCCTGCTGGAAGTAGACATCAGAAGATGGGTACACTGTAGTCATAAAGGGATGGACATGGTCAACAACAATACTCAGGTAGGCCATGGAGTTTAAACGATGCTCAATTGGTACTAAGGGGCCCAAAGTGTGCCAAGAAAATACCCCCCACACCATTACACCACCATCACCAGCCTGAACCGTTGATACAAGGCAGGATGGATCCATGCTTTCATGTTGTTTACTCCAAATTCTGACCCTACTATCTGAATGTTGCAGCTGAAATCGAGACTCATCAGACCAGGCATAGGTGTGTGCGCAGGGGGTGTGCCTTGCTTAGATTTCCCTAAAGTCCACCACGCAACTGATACCATCCACTGCTCTACTGATAACATCCATGTTATAAAATGTTTGTTTACTTTAATTTATAAGATTGTCTGTATATGTATATATATATATATATATATATATATATATATATATATATATATATATGCGCACATATACACACACACAGGAATGTGTTTTTACAGTGGGGGAGGGGGGGGGCACCCTAATGCACACCTATGAGACCAGTCAATGTTTTTCCAATTTTCTATTGTCCAATTTTGGTGCGCCTGTGCAAATTGTAGCCTCAGTTTCCTGTTCTTAGCTGACAGGAGTGGAACCCGGCGTGGTCTTCTGCTGCTGTAGCCCAGCTGCTTCAAGGTTCGATGTGTTGTGTATTCAGAGATGGTATTCTGCATACTTTGGTTGTAACGAGTGGTTATTTGAGTTACTGTTGCCTTTCTATCATCTCAAATCAGTCTGTCCATCCTCCTCTGACCTCCGACACGAACAATTAATTTTCAATTCAGCATTTTCCTATACACAACTGCTACTCACTGGATATTTTGTCTTTTTTCGGACCATTCTCTGTAAACCCTAGAGATGGTTGTGCATGAAAATCCCAGTAGATCAGCAGTTTTTGAAATACTCAGACCATCTGGCACCAACGACCATGCCATGTTCAAAGTCACTTAAATCCCCTTTCTTCAGTCTGATGCTCGGTTTGAACTTCAGCAAGTCGTCTTCACCACGTCCAGATGCCTAAATGCATTAAGTTGCTGCCATGTGATTGGCTGATTAGCAATTTGTGTTACCAAGCAATTGAACAGGTGTACCTAATAAAGTGTCCGATGAGTGTATATACCTGTATACCCAAGGTATAAGCTGAGTAATGAGTCAACATGCGCAACAGCAGTTATACTGTAATATTTTTGGGAAAAAACTTGCATTGATCCTTAAATTCAGTACTATTAATGGTAACCTTAATCCAAATAACACCTAAGGGTCAAGTGACTCCATATGAAATAATATAAAAAAAAAAGAAATATATATATGAATATACAAAAAATTACGTGTCAGTAGATAGTTAAATCAACCTTAATACATATTAACACAATATAAAGTCCATCAATAATGAGTGTCATGTACTCCTCAGGAATGGCCCATGATGACATAAGAATCAAATGGATCTCAAAAACATAGGTGGTAATCTTCCAATATTCCTAAAACACCCAGGACTGTGCTTCCACCATCCAAAGAAGGGGTAGGTACACTTACCATAAAACGTGGACACACACACCAGCGGCGGTGGGTCAAACAGGCATGTATGGAAACCCAGATCTCAGGTCACGAACTCCAATAGTTGAAAAGGTATTCTCAGCAATGGAATAAACAGGTGAACCGGAAGCAGGAAAGCGATCACAACCTCCTGATCTATATGATATCTTTAAGGATTTCCTCCAGCAGTAGGTAAAAGGTGATCATACAAAAAAAAGGAAGGCTTCCACATGGCGTAGATCAAATGTATGGATTTAATGATTTGTTAAAAAGTACAAACATCCTTCAAGATGTGTGCATTTATAATGTGATCACGAAAAATTCATAAAACAGGCGCAGTGTGCAGAGCTTAGCAGGCAAGAAACCAACACGTTTCGTCCTATGGTACTTCAACTAGGGTATGATAAGGCCTAATGTACATGGAACGCTGAGGCAACCTCTTCTGAACGATTTTTTTTGACAGTTTCAAACCGGCGTTTAATAACGCCGTTAAGCCATGTTTGCATGCCGTGTTCGCATCTGAAGCATTTATTTAAGATAACATCATAAGGCCCTCCCAAAGCACAAAAAACAGTATTATTTAACTATTTCAGCCATTCTTTGAGACCAGAGTGCGTAGCAGCAGCTGAGAGAGCAGCAGTGTACTTGTATCTACCTTAATTTCGGTGTTTTTACTATGGATCCCATAATGAGCATATGTGAGGAAATGCTCCTGACGTTGCTGTTGATGAGGCTGGAAAGACGTTGGAAATTGTGTGCGAGGACCAGAGTTTGTCGCTACTGGACTCATCCATTGATTGTACAGTGCATGTCTGTAGGATATTTTTCCAACATGTATGTACAGCTAGTGGTGTATTGGATTGGATTATGGGCTCATTAGGGGTATATAAATGGTCTATGAAGCATTGCAAGAAATTACAAGTTTAAAAAAAAAAAAATTTAGTGTCTTTTCATCATTTGCTATCGTTTTTAAGTTTTGTAATGTAAAAAAAAAAACGTTTTCAGCAGACAGCCGGCTGAAGTCCGCTCTCTGCTGACGTCACAGAGTCGGTCTAGGCACAGCGCCATCATGACCACGGAGTCGGGATCGCCTACATCCCTGGACCGATACCCGGCTCTGCCTCTCAGCGAGCCACTGAGAGTCTGAGACGGTCGCTCCCACCCCCTCCACAGGCCATCGCTCCAGTGAGTGAGGAGGGAGCAGAGCACAGAGCTATGACTGACAACCGAGTGACCGTCAGTGTTCGATCGCTCGGTTCTCAGTGTAGATGCGACGGGGGACAGATGCAGCATCGGAGCGATGCTGTATCCACATAGGTATATATAAATAAAAAAAACATACTGTACAGTACTCTACAGCAGACACTACAGTGTACAAAAACTGCCACGATTTTTCCTCTTCTGTACTGTGCCCTGCAAACACTGCAACACTTCACATGACATCAGCATCTCTGCAAACAACAGACACAGATAGGCAGAGATAGATTAAATAATATACAGTTCACTGAAGCAATAAGGCTTAAATACACACAGGCAGACCAATACCAGGAATGTCATTTCAGAGTGTCTTCCTGTATGTAATCTGTGGCAGAGCAGAACATCATATAGTCCCTGTCTGTGGTTGAGGGGTGTTCATTTAAGGGAAAAACAAAAAGTAGATTGAAAAATTCACAAATTAAAAATGAAACCATTTGTTGCCCTTGTGAATTTCTGGTTAGGTAGTTTTGGCAAATGTGGTGTGAATAACCACTCTTCTAAACAGTTCCCTGCAACAATATTTTCAGGCATAGCAATTATGGATGGAGCCCAATGTAATGCTACACTATATATTGTATTCAAAGCTGAGCTGCAGGTAAAAAGCTACATACAGACATACAATAGATACAGTGCCTTGAAAAAGTATTCATACCCCTTAACATTTTCCACATTTTGTCATGTCACAACCAAAAACGTAAATGTATTTTATGTGATAGACCAACACAAATTGGCACATAATTGTGAAGTGGAAGGAAAATGATAAACGGCTTTCAAATTTTTTTACAAACAAATATCTGAAAGGTGTGGTGTGCATTTGTTTTCAGCCCCCCTGAGTGAATACTTTGTAGAACCACCTTTCATTGCATTTATATATTTTCAATTAGATTTAGGTCTGGACTTTCACTGGGCCAGTCTAACACATGAATATGCTTTGATCCAAACCATTCCATCGTAGCTCTGGCTGTATGTTTAGGGTCGTTGTCATGCTGGAAACCTCCGCCCCAGTCTAAAGTTTTTTGCAGAGTAATGCCGCATACATGACTTTCCGTCAGAATAGACTCCGAGGTCTTTCCGACGGAGTTCCGCTGAAACGGACTTGCCTACACACGATCACACCAAAGTCCGATCGCTTAGAACGCGATGACATACGACAGGACTAGAAAAAGGAAGTTCAATAGCCAGTAGCCAACAGCTGCCCTTGCGTCGTTTTTGGTGCGTCGGAACAGCATACAGATGAACGGTTTTCCCGATAGGAAATGATTCCGTCGGAAAGATTTGAAACATGTTCTATTTCTAGGTCTGTCAGAATTTTAGAAAGAAAAAGTCAGATGAAGCCCACACACGATCGGAATGTTCCGTCTGACCTTTTCTGCCGGAAAGTCCGGTCGTGTGTACGCGGCATAACAGGTTTTCTTCTAAGATTGCCCTGTATTTGGCTCCATCCATCTTCCCATCAACTCTGACCAGCTTCTCTGTCCCTGCTGAAGCAAAGCATCCCCACAACATGATCAATTTTGGTCTCATCTGACCAGAGCACCTTCTTCCACATGTTTGCTGTGTCTCCCCACATGGCTTCTCGCAAGCTGCAAATGGGACTTCTTATGGCTTGCTTTCAACAATGGCTTTCTTTTTGGCGATCTTCCATAAAGGCCAGATTTGTGGAGTACACGACCAATAGTTGTTCTGTGGACAGATTTTCTCATCTGAGCTGTGGATCTCTGCAGCTCCTCCAGAGTTCCCATGGGCCTCTTGCCTGCTTCTCTGAATAATACTCTCCTTGCCCGACCTGTCAATTTAGAAGGACGACCATGTCTTGGTAGGTCTGCAGTTGTGAAATACTCTTTCCTTTTTCGGATGATGGATTGAACAGTGCTCCGTGAGATGTTTAAAGCTTGGAATATTTTTTTTATAACCTAACTCTGCTTTAAACTTCTCTACAACTTTTTTCCTGACCTGTCTGGTGTGTTCCTTGGCCTTCATGATGCTGTTTGTTCACTGAGGTTCTCTAACAAACCTCTGAGGGCTTCTCAGGACAGCTGTATTTATAAACTGAGATTTAATTACACACAGGTGGACTCTATTTACCAATTAGGTGACTTCTGAAGGCAATTGTTTCCACTAGATTTTAGTTAGGGGTATCAGAGTAAAGGGGGCTGAATACAAATGCACACCACACTTTTCAGATATTTAGTTGTAAAACAATTTTGAAAACATTTATCATTTTCCTTCCACTTCACAACTATGTGCCACTTTGTGTTGATCTTTCACATAAAATCCCCAAAAAATACACTTACGTTTTTGGTTGTAACATGACAAAAAGTGGAAAATTTCAAGGGGTATAAATACTTTTTCAAGGCACTGAATACAGGAGCGCTTTTACCTACCAAAGGATATGTAATTTTGTCAGTTTTAGGACCTACACAGCCCTGTCTGACAGCATAGTCCGGTTGGTGACTTAAGTTTTCTCTACTGAAGTTAAATACAGTGTTAGTGTGCAGCACAGCAGTGTTAATTTTGTGATTTCCATGAAAAAAACACTATTTTTGGTCGACTAAAATAGGATTAAAACTATATTGGCATTTTAGTCAAAAGACTCAAAACATAATCGAAATTTGACGTCAAAATTAACACTATCACATAAGAATAAGTAGAGGGAATCTACTAAGCTGCAGAAAGAAGAAAACATTAAGAAAAAGGCTTTTCTTATTTTTTATAATATTTTATCTTGGTAATATTTGCAATGGCATAACAACCAATCAAGTTTAAAGGTTTTTTACATTTTTTTTTTTTAATATATATTTTAAAGTTGCACTTCTGTTGGTCAAAAATCAATATATTTGTTTGTTTATGGATCTTAGTTTTATTTGTAAAGACGTTATATATCACAACAGCTAAGCCCTCATTCACACCGATGCGGCTTTGAAATCACGCTGCTTCAGCGTGATTTCAAGGCCATTTGACATCAAAATTAACACTGCAACACAGAAGTGTTAATAGGACCAAAAACAAACCTGTTATGAAAGAAATATGGAAGCCGCCATTACTGAGTTCCTTTTGGAAATACTTGCTGTTCAGATGTCATGTCTCTGGATTCAACACTTTTTCAGCCAACAGCCTAGAACTAAAAACTTCATCCTGACTTTACTTGCTTCCTGCTTGCTCATGGTTAGGGACTCCAAAAGCACTAGAGCAAGAACAAAATGCAGACCTGGACTCAGGAAACCTTATGCATTACACAGTGTAATCCAGGTCATGTACCATTGATGCATTACTCCTGATAGGTTACTGTGAGGTTACAGGAACATGGGGGGGGGGGGATTTACTAAAACTGGAGCACTTAGAATCTGGTACAGCTCTGCATGGTAACCAATCAGCTTTTAATCTCAACTTGTTCAATTAAGCTTTGACAATAAAACCTGGAAGATGATTGGTTAGTATGCAGAAGTGAGCCTGATTTTGCACTCTCCGACTTTAGCAAATAAACCCCATTGTGTACCTAGAGACAGTCATTAGTGCTCTGCTGCTTTAATCAGCAATTCTGAACTAAAAGAACAACTTGTTACTGACTTGCTTTATCCAATTAAATTTTGCAAATCAATCCATTAAAGACAGCCACATTTTAGATTTTGAGTATAATTTGGCTTTAACATGCCAGCCAGGCAACTAGCATTTTCAGAATTAAGCCCCCGTACACACTGGCCAAATGCTGGGAGACATCGGCAGGTTTAAAATAAAAAACGTCCGGTGTTCTGCCGAGAAAGTTCCACTCGGCGGATAAGGACCCCCCTTTACTGCGCAGGCGCTGTGTCTGCGCAGTAGGATCCGGCAGAAATAGCCGAAGGGGAATAGGTCCAAATAAACTGTAGACGGCGCCTGTAAGAGGGCCCCTCGCGGGCTCGCCACGCTTCGGGCATGGCTTCGCTTCGCTCGGCTCTTTTAGATTCCCCCTCTAGGTCCACTTGGATGGTAGGGAAGGAACCTGGACCCAGGGCGCAGGCGCCGTGTACAGCTGATTGTCGATCTTGAGCTTCGGCTATCTCCGGCGGCTGTTAGTAGTTCGCACTGCGCAGGCGCTGCGCCTGCGCAGTACAGGGGGGGAACTTATACGCCGAGGGCAGTTGTGTATCCCTAAAAAAAAAAAAAAAAAAAATCTGGACTGTTGAAACCTTGTTGATTCTTTTTAACTTGAAGACTGTATTCCAAGGACCCAGTGTCTTACCATGGCTTAAAGCGGAGTTCCACCTAAAAGTGGAACTTCCGCTTATCTGTCTCCCCCCCCCTCTGGTGCCACATTTGGCACCTTTTGAGGGGGGGGGGGAGTGGGTACCTGTTTTTGACAGGTACCCTGTCCCCACTTCCATCGGAGATCGCCGCGGCGAGGTACGTCAGAAGTCCGGCCCCCTCCTCCTCCTTCTCATACTGTCGGGCCAGTAGGAGAGTGCAGCTGACTGTGTAGCTTCTGCATTTTTATTTTTTTGAGGGGAAGGCGGAACTCCGTTTTAATAAAGAGTTGCTTGCACATAGAAAGACTCCTGTATTGATATAGGATGCCAATCTAGGATGGAGTTTACCACCGCATGTTTCTTCCTGAGGTTTATGTTAATGGCAACAATAGTCCTGTACTTTAATGCTGGTACAGAGGCAGCAGAGTGAATTCAGTACAGACAATCACTGTGACATTGGGGGACCAAATTTACAGAAGGATGATCCCTTACTTATATTTAAAAAAAAAATTTATTAGCCCTTTATTTTCTAACTTGACTGCTTTTCAATGATTATTGTCCACTTTTAACAGACATGCTAAAATACATGTACAGAGGGAATGTCTAGTTTTTTCTTGTGAAGGACAATGTCAGAAAATGATTGTACTGTGGCTTTGTAGTTACAACATTTTAGGATTACCGTAGGTAATTGTAGGTTTACAGCTGCATTTATATGGAAAAAGTAAGCAATTTTAGGCCACTTTAGTTCTAACAAACACAGCTGAATTTCACTGGAAAGAAAGGCGGCTGACCTACTAGCCTATGGGATGAAATAAAAAATCAGTGCTCTGTACACAATACATTTATCTATTGAAAACAAAGACTTGTAGCTAAAATAGAACCATGGCAGGAGCCAAACAACGCCTACAGGCGTAGAAGAAAAATGCCAAACTTCATTTGGCTTGTAATCTTGCAATCAATAAACAATACAAGGAAATTTCCCCGAGCCTGGGACATGGAAGTGTATTTTTATATGAACAAAAACTGGAAACCTAAACCATGGTCCGGCCCAAGAGAAAACTGGTCAAAACACTAAGCTGCTTGTTATATACGATCATAGACACTGCGGTGGTTAAACATACTACTGCAGATCATTTAAAAACAAACCAGCATTAAGGTGAACCTGTACTTTAACCATTCACAGGTAAGTAACAAGTTCACTTGATAGCCGATCCCCTGCCCTGCTGCTAGTTACCTTCCCTACGGCCCTATTTGCCCTCTAGAGCCCTGAGTGAAGCCCAGTGGAATATCTGGTTCAAGGATTACATGTGGTTAAGATCTCTACACCTGTTCTGACATGACAGCAGTTAGTCCAAGTAAATGCCAGCCATACTTTGAGCATTGCATTCTGGGAGAATGACGAGAAAGTTACATCTTCCCTATACTTGGAATCCCTATACTTATCAAGCATGCCTGCTATTTTACACTGAATGGGAAATGTAGAGGCCCACTGTAAACAAATGCTGATCATTATGCAATTACACTTTTCACAGTTGAAGGCTTTACTAAGGTGTAAGGGTTGTTTATATGGTGTTATTTATTTTATTCTACATACAGTAGTTACCAAAATGTAAAAAAAAAATTCCAGAGGCACTTTTTTTTTTCCTAACTGTATCCAGCAAACTGTTGCAGTTGGAGAATATACTTTAAATTGGGGGGGCATACATTTTAAACTGGGTGTGGTTTTACAAGAGGCATATCATACTTTACCTAAACACATAAAATATAAGGCTCGGTTCACACTGCAGTGATGCGGGAACCCTGCAAATCCACTGCGGGTTCCCACATCGCATTTCTCCCGCCGGCAGTCCCCACTGCCCTATGTGAACTGCTGGGAGTGTCAATTGAAAGTTAATGATACTCCCAAATCAATTCACATATTGCAGTGCGATCTGCAAATTCAGACAGGAATCAGATTGCATGGATGTGAACACCCAATGGATCCGATTCTGCTGCGGACCAAAAAAAGGGTCCTGTGCAAGTTTTGTCCGAATGCGATGCAAATTCAGCCATGCTATCTGTATGGCTGAAATCGCATCACACAGCAGTGCAGTGCAAATCACATCCGATGTTGGACATCGCACCAATGGGAACCGGCCCTAAGAGAAAAGCGGTAAACCAAACAACAACAAAAATTGGCAGTAATAGTAAACATATAAACACTGATCCCAAAAGCTGGCCACAAGGCTACTTTCACACTGGGGCGGGCGGCCGCCGGTGGTAAAGCGGCGCTATTTTTAGCGCCGCTTTACCGTCGTTTTAGCGTCGATATTAGGCCGCTAGCGGGGAAGTTTTAACCCCCGCTAGTGGCTGAAAAAGGGTTAAAACTGCCCGCAAAGCCCCGCTGCAGCGACGCTTTCCCAGCGGGTTTGCGGCGCTGCCCCATTGTTTTCAATAGGAAGGGGCGCTTTAGGAGCGGTGAAGATGCAGCTTGCAGGACTTTTTTGACCGTCCTGCATGCGCACTGCTCCAGTGTGAAAGCCCTCGGACTTTCACATTGGAGTCAATTGAGCGGCTCTTTCAGGGCGCTTTGCAGGCGCTATTTTTAGCGCTATAGCGCCTGCAAAGCGCCTCAGTGTGAAAGTAGCCTAAATAGGCCACAGATTCCTCCATCCACACAAGTGAGGCATATGAAGGGATCCCCCTGCCGGCATATTGTATTCCGACAGGAGGACTCTCCGTTGTCAGAATACACAGATCAGCAGCTGCAGCCAACATCAAATTCTAACGATCAACGCCTTTTGAACAGTTACGGCTACACATGGATTGAAATTCAAATATTCAAATTATCCCTGCTGAACCAGCCAAATTGTGATCCATCTATGGCCAGCTAGTTTGACAGTGATTTGGATTGTTTGTCCTGCATGATATACTGCTTGCTATGTTTTATATTCCTTCATTAACCACTTGCGGACAGCCAGCCCCATGCTAGAAAAGCAAAAGACCGTATGTTGCTACCAGCCTCCAGGTTTAGGACAAACCCCCGCTGACACCCGCTATGCTTATACACAGCAGGGGTCTGTCAGAAAGTCCCGACCAATGATTTCTTGGCCGGGACATGCTGATCGGCTGTGTCCAATCACAACCCAGAGGGCTCGGTACAGGGGGAATGATTTCCCTGCTTTTTATCTCTGCGAAGCAGGGATAAGAAACAAAGAGATCTGTTCATAAAAGCAGCACATATTACACATTTTTAGGCACACATTTAACCTCTTAATTGCCCTAGATGCTAACCCCTTCCAGCCAGTGTCTTTAGTACAGCGAGTGTATATTTTTATCACTGATCACTGTATTAGTGTCACTGGTGATGTCAGTGGCAGCCAGGGCCGGACTGGGAGTAAAAACCAGCCCTGGAAAAAATGTCATACCAGCCCTATAGCATTATTATACCAGCCCAACATCATAACGTCATTATTTTCTTGTTTTTAGACCCCCCCCCAGACTGGGCTGGCGGCACTGTCGCTGAACTCCTCTCAGGTGCACCATGCAGGGCTCAGTCAGTCGGCTTCAGCTTGGTTTTATACTATAGTCTCCTCTCCACAGTCCACACACATCTGACTTCTTTCATGACCCCCATCCCAGTGACACTCCCACTCTTGTCTCCTCTCCATACTCCCTCAGAGACTTCAGACATGATATAAGACAAGAGATGGTTAGAGGTTGCGGACATGATAAAAGAGATGGTTAGAGGCTGCGGACATGATACAGGAAATGGTCAGAGACTGCAGACATGATGCAAGGAATGGTCAGAGACTGCAGACATGGTACAAGAGATGGTCAGAGACTGCAGACATGATACAGGAGATGGTCAGAGACTGCAGACATGATACAAGAGATAGTCAGAGACTGTAGACATGATACAAGAGATGTAAAAGGCAGAATGAACCATCTCAGTAAGAGTCTGGATCAAAAGCCTCTGGGACTGAGGGGCTGATACCAACTGGACATCTTCTGGCCCAAATTACTCAGAAGCAGACTCATCTGCCTGGCCCTCCACAGAATCCTTAGCTTTTAGCGCTTCTCCTTCATCAACCCATTCCTGTTTCAAATTACGAGGACCAGGGGAGTGGGATCTGTCATGCTTCTTGCCACCCTGCGAGATGGAGGGAATCATGCCAGCAATCCTGTCCCCTAACCCGGCAGCAGCAGTGTTGGCAGTAGGCACAATACCAGACAGGCGCAGTGGCTCAGATTGCCTGGAAGCCTCTGGTCTCTCAGGGGATACAACACTAGGGTTTTGACTAGGCTCCTCAGGAGCTACTGACGACACAGATGTGGCCTTCCCTGCAGGGCAAGCCCTGCATGTATTTTTTGAAGACATTGCAAGCCACAAAAAGGGAGTACCTGGGTTTAGTATTTACACCACCCCAGAAGGGAGACCCTTTAAAAGCACTCACCAAGCCCCTATGCAACAATCCTGCTAAGCACCTTAGCCTGCCAACCAACACCTGGTGACATACGTGACCCGGGTAAGGAGGAATGAACTGCTGAAAGTGAATGACTCAGAGCCTGCTCTGTGTCCCACAGCTGTCCCTTGGAAGCGCTGCATGTGAGCCACCCTCTGCTTAAAAAAATGGCTGTGCGCTGGGATGCTCTGTGCATGCACATGCACGGCGGACGTGCGCAGCTGTGTACACGCACAAAGCTAATCTTTGTGCGCTATCCTTTAGAGCTACAGAGCATGTGTGGCTCTGTGTGCACAACGTTCTGTGTGGCGAAGCCGCGTGCGCCATGGCCCACCAACACAGCTGCGAACTCGCATGCACTATGGCGAACCATCATGTGCAATGGCGAACCCCTGTGCGCGGCAGCCAAGACAACAAGAAAAGGTACTCCTACCCAAACACCAGCAGCTAGCCCAAACTCCCCCTGTGGTCACTGCCACACAGGTGTCCAGCCTCTAGCTCATTTGACAGATTGTTACACACATGAGGCACCCCACAATAAGTAAATAAGGGGGTTTCACTTACCCATCCAGGTGCAGGGCAACCTTAGAAACTAAAAGCCCAATCTTCACCCTTAACAGCAGGTTCCATCACTTGGGGACCTTCAAGGACTAGGTACCGTTTTCATGTTTTAGGGTCCGCTCCCTTTGACCCGTACAGCACTCTGCAGGAATGCCTTAGCTCTGTAATGTCCAGGATTCCACTATGCAGGGTCTAGCTTATTGTACATCCTCTTTACTAATATCAAGTCAATTGAATCTGACACACCCCCGAGTGTGTAGGATACCTGGTCCCCTACTACACACTGGTTTCATTTGCTGTCCCCTACATCCCTAATGTGTCTTATAGCGAAATATGGACTGTCAAAAGGAACAACAAAGCAGAGGAGGACCAGGCATCAGACAATTCCTGTCCATCAAGCTTTGCCCTGCAACATAGTGAAGATTTGCTGAGCAGGCAAGTATTAACACTTTTCTTTACAAGCCAAGTGTTTTTATAAGCATTTTTGTTTATCAGCACAGTCGCTTCCAATCAGGATTTTGAAACATTTTATGAAGAAATAACGCCAGGAAATTTTATTTTTTTATTTTTAGGTACTTGTATAGCGCCGTCAATTTACTCAGCACTTTACAAAGCACCACCAAGTACTTGCACTAGGCCAGCTCATCCAAAAGTTGCCTTAAAAAGGCTCGGCCCACAACGTGTCACATAGGAGGTGACATACAGTGCATCTGGAAAGTATCCACAGCGCCTCACTTTTTCCACATTTTGTTATGTTACAGCCTTATTCCAAATTGGATCAAATTAATTATGTTCCTCAAAATTCTACAAGCAATACCCCTAAATGACAATGTGAAAGAAGTTTGTTTGAAATCTTTGCAAATTTATAACACAGATAAAAAAACGGAAAAAAAAAAACACACGTACATAAATAATCACAGCCTTTGCTCAATACTTTGTTGAAGCACCTTTGGCACCAATTACAGCCTCAAGTCTTTTTGAGTATGATGCTACAAGCTTGGAACACCTAATTTTGGTCAGTTTCTGCCATTATTCTGTGCAGGACCTCTCAAGCTCCATCACGTTGGAACTTGGATGGGAGCGTCGGTGCACAGCCATTTTCAGATTTCTCCAGAGATGTTCAATCAGGTTCAAGTCTGGGCTCTGGCTGGGTCTCTCAAGGACATTCATAGAATTGTCCGTAGCCACTCCTTTGTTATCTTGGCTGTGTGCTTAGGGTCATTGTCCTGTTGAAAGATTAACATTTGCCCCAGTCTGAAGTCCAGAGTGCTCTGGAGCATGTTTTCATCAAAGATGTCTCTGTACATTGCTGCATTCATCTTTCCCTAGATTCTGACTAGTATCCCAGTTCCTGCTGCTGAAAAACATCCCCACAGCATGATGCTGCCACCACCATGCTTCACTGTAGGGATGGTATTGGCCAGGTGATGAGCGGTGCCTGGTTTCCTACAGACATGACGCTGGCCATTCAGGCCAAAGAGTTCAATCTTTGTTTCATTAGACCAGAGAATTTTTTATTTCTCATGGTCTGAAAGTCCTTCAGGTGCCTTTTGGCAAACTCCAGGTGGGCTATCATGTGCCTTTTCCTGAGGAGAGGCTTCTGTCTGGCCACTCTACCATACAGGCCTGATTGGTGGAGTGCTGCAAAGATGGTTGTTCTTCTGGAAGGTTCTCCTCTCCCCACAGAGAAATGCTGGAGCTCTGTCAGAGCGACCATCGGGTTCTCGGTCACCTCCCTGACTGAGGCCCCTCCCCACTGATTGCTCAGTTTGGCTGGGTGGCCCACTCTAGGAAGAGTCCTGGTGGTTCCAAACTTCTTTCATTAATGGATGATGGAATGGATGTGTTCATTGGGATCTTCAATGCTGCAGAAATTTTTCTGTACCCTTCCCCAGATCTGTGCCTCGATACAATCCTGTGTCGGGGGTCTACAGACAATTCCTTGGACTTCATGGCTTTGTTTGTGCTCTGACATGCACTGTTAACTGTGGGATCTTATATAGACAGGTGTGTGCCTTTCCAAATCATGTCAAATCAACTGAATTTACCACAGGTGGACTCCAATCAAGCTGTAGAAACATCTCAAGGATGATCAGTGGAAACAGGATGCACCTGAGCTTAATTTTGAGTGTCACGGCAAAGGCTGTGAATACTTATGTACATGTGATTTTTTTTCATTTTTTATTTGTAATAAATTTGCAAAGATTTCAAACAAACTTCTTTCACGTTGTCATTAAGGGGTATTGTTTATAGAATTTTGAGGAAAATAATGAATTTAATCCATTATGGAAGAAGGCTGTAAAACAAAATGTGGAAAAAGTGAAGCACTGTAAATGCTTTCTGGATGCACTGTAACCCAGGTGTAAATTTAAGTTATTTTGCATTCATATGACAATTGATTTTTGATTGAATTGATTTTTAATCTCATTAATTTGTGGCTATATCATCCATGCTATTACATGCTAAATCCAGTTTTATTGTCCATCCTTGTTAAAATGCATAAACAGGACATCTATCAAAAAGTTCATGCACTAGATCTTTCACAAAACATCTAATCATATGCATGCTATAGGATCTGTTGTATCGTAAATCCTCTAGGTAAAAAACAGCCAATTTAGTATAAATACAGAACATCTCTCACAGTGGTGAATAGACATTAACGCCAATGATAAAGTGTAAATTGCAACTGAGAAGTGGGTCCAGCAAACCTGCCAACCACAAGGGAAAATTACAATAGTTGTGTCTGTAACATGCCACCAGGGAATTTGTCAAGCCCTTTGCAATTCAATAGTACCATTTCCACTACTGACTATTAAAGTCTGAGAACCACACAATAAGAACCAAAGGGCCACATGTTGGGAAACAGGGCTATACACAGACTGAGAATATTATCCATTCATTTTGACATGACTATTGGACAAGATCATAATACAATGCCCTCATACCCTATTCAGATAAGACTAGAGTATACAACTCCACCAATATGACAACCATTCTTCATAACCTGGCCATTGCTTATGATCATAATGTAATTCTTTTTTTTTTTTTAATTCTTTATTTATATTTTTTAAATACAAAAACAAAGGTCATACATTATTTGAAAGTATGATTACAAAATATTATCATAGAAAAAATACAAAAATCCCCTTCCGATATTATTACCCTCCCACCTCCCGATCCCCCCACCCCTCCCCCTTCCTGCAGGTAGTTACAGTTGAGCTAGCCAGGTTCTATATCTCCTTCCTTACTTTCCCGAAACCCAAACTCATAAATTTAACTAGTGATCTCCACTAGGTAACTCCATGATCTCTTGAAGTTCCTCCACCCTGCCCATTTATCCTTTCCAACAACCCCCTCATCTGACTCGTCTACAGAATAATCCATGTATTCTATATTGTTAATTTCATTTATGAAAAGGAGCCAGTCGTGGGGGTTTGGACTCTCCGACAGCAACCATTTCCTTGATATCTGTTTTTTAGCTGCATCTAATAATATTGGGAGGATGGATGATTGGTACTGCTTAATCGGCTTCTCGGTTCCATGGAATAAACATATCCATGGATCTTCTACTAAAGATTCCTTAGTTATTTCATTGATTAATTGTATAATTTTCTTTCAATATGCAATATGCTTTAATAACCGGGCACTCCCACCATATGTGAGCCATCGTACCTAAATTTGTACACCCCCTCCAACATCTGTCCGTTTTATCTGGATAGAATTTACTGAGTCTGTCTGGCGTGGCATACCATCTTGCTAGGCATTTAAAATTGGTCTCCGACTGCATAATATCGACCGAAGAACCGTGTAACATTTTCAAAATCCTCTCCACTGTGAAATTAATGCATTGTGACCCCAACTCCCTTTCCCATTCCTTAATATATGGAGGTACATCCAGTTCTTCCTTCGAGGACAGGATTTTGTAAAGATGAGAGATATTACCTGGTTTATCTCTCTTGCATAACTGCTCTAATGGCCTATACTCATCCTCTCCTCTAATTGGTTTCGGAAGTTTCTCAATAAAGAGCGATAACTGCGTGTACCTCCAAACATTGACCACCATAAGGTCTGTCTCCGCTTTCAAATCCAGATAGGGGCGTAATTTCCCCTCTATAGTTATGTCTTTTAATTGCGTGCTACTATTTTTTATCCAGTTCCCTCCCACCTCCCTCATCCCTGGTTCAAAGAATTTGTTGTCCTTGATATATATCAAAGGCGAATTGTAACTCCATTTATTATGTGCGTGTGCCTGATCCCATAATTTAAGCGTGTTACGTGAGTGAAGCTGTCTGAGTGCTAAGTGTCCTATATTTTGGCGGGTTCCAAATAATGTGGCCTAAATCAGTGCTACTTAAACTGTGTTCGATGTTAATCCACCTCCTATCTGTTGAGGTCTGGAAGAGCCAGTCCTCCTTTTTTTTTTCTCTAATCAAAACTGAGTGAGCTATTCGTGGCTTTTTGCCTCGCCAGACAAACCTTGATATTAATCCTCGTAAGGCTCTCAAAAAGTAGTGTGGAAGGGGAATTGGCAGCATCTGGAACTTATATAATATTTTAGGAATTAGCATCATTTTAGCTGCGTTAATGCGGCCAAACCAAGAAAGGGGCCGCAGTGACAAACTACTTGTTTCCTGTCTAATTTCATCTAACATGGGAATATAATTAATCAGGTACATCGTTTTCAGTGTGTTAGCCAATTTAATACCTAAATAGTTAATTTCCTTCCTCCAGGGGAAGGGGAGGGCCTTTGACAGACTCTCTTCTTCTTGTTTGCCCACATTTATATTAAGGACCTCCGATTTGCTCAGGTTTATTTTGAAGTTTGAAATATCTCCATACCTCCTCAGGATCCCGAGCAGATTCGGGATTGTAATCCTGGGGTTCGTAATGTAGAACATCACATCATCGGCAAATGCCGCTAATTTATGTTCTTCTTGCCCTACCGTCACCCCTCTGCAATCTAAATTGTTACGTATGGTCGCCAATAAGGGCTCCAAGGACAAAATAAATAATAAGGGGGACAGGGGACACCCCTGCCTCGTGCCATTCTCCATCCTAAACGACCTGGATAAGACCCCATTTACCTTAACGGAGGCCGAGGGGTGGTTACATATTTTTACCCAGGCAATGAACCTAGGGCCAATCCCCATCGCTTTCAGAGTTTTAACCATGAACCCCCAGTCTACCCTGTCAAACGCTTTTTCTGTGTCCATTGACAGAATTCCTCCACCTTCATACTATCTATTTGGTCGCCCCCTCCCTTTTGTCTAATGGCGTACAGGGCTTCAAAAAACATCCTGAACTCTTCTGCTATCCCATTGGTGGCAGCCACTATTTCACCTTTTTTATTTTGTATTTTCTCTATGAAATTCCAATCTCTTTTCTTTCTCAATAACCTTGCCAGATGTTTACTTGATTTATTACCATAATAGTATCTCTCTCGTTATTTTAGTAAATACCCTCCTGTCCTGTCCTGATTTTGTCCCTTGAACTTTTTATGGTTCACTTCTAACGAGGTGATTTCATCGAGAAGTTTTACCCTTTTTTCTTTTCTCTTTTTTTTCTCCCCTGCCCCAATGGAGATAAGGAGCCCCCTAATATACGCTTTATGCGCTTCCCAAAGGGTAGATGGAGAGATATCTCCTGTGTCGTTGACCTTAAAGAAGAAATCAGTTTCTTCCTGCACCTTGTCTGAAACTTGGGGAATTTTAAGAAGATTTTCATTCAGCTTCCAAGAAAATGGTTGTCTTTGCAACTCGGGGAACCTGACCTGCATTGTGACAGGGGAGTGATCTGATAGCGATGTAATCTCTATTCTGGTATCCACTACATAGTCCAATAAACTGTGATCTATCATAATGTAGTCCAGTCTTGTGTACGTCCCGTGCACAGGGGAGAAGGTGGTGAAATATTTTACTTTTACATGCTGCAACCGCCACACATCCATCAGATGGCATTGGTGCAACCGTCTCCTTATCCTTCCTAATTGAACCCTACTTGTCCCCTGTGCCCAGGATGTACTGTCTACAGGGGGTTCCAGACAGAAATTAAAATCTCCCGCCAGAACCACCTCCCCCTCTTTAAACTCCGTTAATTTAACCAGAACCTGTTCTAAAAAGGCAGTCGGATTTCTGTTCGGGCAGTACATGTTCGCTAAAGTGAGCGTTTTACTTCCCACATTGCCCTTGAGGAAGAGATAGCGCCCTTCTGGGTCTGATAACCTATTTAACAAAGAAAATTTTGATGTTTTGGAAAATCCAATTGCTACTCCCTTAGCTCTCCTGAGGAGAGTGTCGCTATAAAACCAAAAGGGCAATTTTGGAGAATAAAGCTTAATATTTGAATCCAGGGTCAAATGGGTCTCCTGGAGAAATATTATATCTGCTTGATAGCAATGGAGTTCCTTTATAATTTTATGTCTTTTACTCGGCAAGTTCAGGCCCTTCACATTGTAAGATAAAAACTTTAACTCTGACATTATAATTCCGGAAACATTTATTCAAACTCATCAGTCATCCACTGCACAGCTGTAACCTCCCCTGCAGGTTTAACTCCCCCCCTCCCTTCTCCCCCCACTCCCCCGCCCCTCCCCCTCGGCCAAACAACGGCCTTAAGCCAGCTAGTATGGAACATACCGAATCCCTACTGCAAGCTTCTTTTTTATTTTTTAGGGGTGAGACTCCAAAGACAGCCACTAGTGTCCCGCCTACCTCCTAAAACGGAGACAGGGGAGACAGGAGTGACGGAGACAGACCACCCAGCCCTATATTATGCCCTCCCCAGCTCCCCCCACTCAAAGAACTGCACCCGCCATACGTTTATATACCTAATAATTGAAAACCCCCCTCCCCCCTACACACCCCTTTGATCTTTCAATATAAACAATAAATAACCCCCATAGTAAACTCCCCATCTGGGGGAAAAAAAAAACAGTCCCTTATTTCGTTCGACATACACAGTTCCTTGATATCTTCTCGGAGGCCCCTCTTAATGTGTAATGACCAGGGTGGGAATGCCTAGCTTTTCACAGAAGTCCTGAATCTCCTCCGGGAACCTCATCCTAAGTGATCTACCCTCCTTCATTACTAGCAGGGATGTTGGAAACCCCCAACTATATTTTATATTGGCCCTTCTTAGTTGTTCCAGTAGCGGTCTAAATTGCCTTCTCCGAGCCAGGGTGCCTGCTGAAAGATCTGGAAAAATCTGTAGGTCTTTGTTTTCAAAGCGGACTGGAGGGATACTCGTAAGTTGTTCCAAATCTTCTTCTTGTCCTCATATGAATGGAATTTAACTATCACGTCTCGAGGAACATCTTCCCTCAAATTAGGAGGTTTTCTGATCCTATGTACCCTGTTAATCCTTAGCGTCGCTTCATCCTCTCGACCCAAGATCGGGTTGAAATTTTTTTTCATCTTGATCACCAAGTCCTCATTTTGTTGTTCAGGGAGAGATCTGATGCGCAGATTCTGACGGCGGCTTTGATTTTCCTGTTCTTCCAGCTTGTAAGACAGTGTGCGATAGTCGCTCTGCAATTTACTCATCAGCAATTTAAGCTCCGATATCTCCTTAGCCTGATTACCTGACGTCTCCTCCACCTCCTCAACTTTGCGCAACAGAAGACCCATATCCGTCCACACGTTTAGCATTTCTGACTTTATAGCGGTTTCAAGATTTGAAAACATCTCCAGCATTTCTACCTTAGTGGGGAGTGAGACAATATTTCTTTGGCCCTCCATCTCACTAGTAGCAGGACCTCCTTCAAGCTCCGGGTCTTCTCTGGACCTCTCCCCCTGATCCCCCTTTTGTTTCGACTGATCTTTCTTTTTGTCTTTCGTTCCCACTTGTTTCGTATCTGTACCAGGGCTCTTTGACCTCGTCTCCTTGAGGTATTTTTTAATTGAACTCGAGTTTAGACTCTCCCTAGGGGTCTTGGGTTTGGCTGATTTGTGGGTGCGACCTCTCATGCTCATACCAAAATTTCGCGCCGCCTGTTGTAAAAAAAAAAAAAAAAAAATGCCTAAGCCTACCAGATCAGTCCCTCAGGTTCGCAGAGCATCCGGGCTCCTGCGACCCTCAAAAACCGCAGCCCAAAACGGGTGAACTCTGGGCTTGCTAATTTTATGCTTAAGTGTGTAATAATTGGCTTGTAGTCCAGTCCTCATGTATCCCACCAAGAGGGTTTCAAGAGCAATACCGTGGCTGTCCTGTTCCCGGGGATGCTAAGCTTTGCTTGACAGGCGGGGAGTGAGCCCCTCAGACAGCACGCCAACGGGGATAACGCAAGCTCTCCCCTGGGCACTCAGTACCTCAGTTTTCTTTTCCTTTTTCCCTTTTTTCCTTTCTCTCCCTCTTCCTTTGTAGGCAAATCTCTATAACATCATTTATTGGCTCCTGTCCCCGCAGTTCTTCAAAAATAGAATAAGAAAAAAGTGTAGTTCATACCTGATGGGGGTGTCTTCATGCGGCTCTATCTATCGAGAGGTTTGTCTGATAACCTGCAGGTCCTGGGCTGTTGCTGTCTTGTTGCTTCAACCTCCAGTCCACCCAGGTGGATCCTGCTGTAATATATGAAGAACCGCTGGAAGGGGGGTCAGCCGAGGGGGGGCGCTCCACCCTGTATCTAGGAGAGATCTGAGTATCGCTCCGAGCCCAGGGCCAGTACAGCCTAATACCGGTGTGATGCGAGGTGGCTCGCGCTTCTTATGCAGACAGACTTCGTTCGCTCTAGCCCACGCTCGCCTCGAAATCCGCACCGGGGGGGGGGTACTCTTCTTTTTCGCGGAGGCACAGAAGCAGGGGGACCCGGGGCATCTTTCAGGCTCCTATCCATGGAGCGGCATCGGGCTCTCACCCTGCGCCACACTTAAGCTGCCTGGGCCGTCCAGCCTGCCTCCAATCCCTCACTCCAGCGCTGCCCACGGGCCCCTCCCCCCACTCAGACGTCTCACGTCTGCATCCTGCGACCATAATGTAATTCTAATACAGTCTATACAGAGAGCTATCCATCTCCAACATGATCTGGCCAAGAAATCTAACTGTAATGCAATTTTGTTATCTTCTATACAAACATATTTACTAAACCTATTAAATGAGTTGTAGGTTAAACTAAGACAACACCTATATAAAAATGGTGTTTATGACAGTATCTTTCACAATGACACAATTTGGGAGAAAATTTTTTTTTATCTATTTATCCCTTGCAAAGCTACCATATAATTATGATAACACTCTTTTGGCTTAGCCAAGAGACACATGCTTTGTAAATAAGGCTTTGCCCTAGCCGATGCAGAAAAAATATTAGATATTAAATCATATTGAGATCAGACATATTAAAATTGTTTAACAAACAAAACTTTATTACTAGTTTTGAATAGAATGGTGAAGGGCTAGAATTCCTCTCGTTTTTTTTTATTGCTGTCTGTGTACCGGTTGAGGACATCCTTCCCACCTCCTGTATGGTCCCTGGGACAGAAGTGAGAGGAGCACAGGCAGCAATAAAAACCTGACAGAAGTTTAACACTTGCATACTGTATAAAAAAATTACAAGACATGCTCAAGGCATCCAAAGGACTGGAAATCATGTATTACAATATTTGTGGCTTAGGTTTTAAGGTATATCTGCTCTTTAATAGAACCCTGTCAGCAAAGTTGCGATTGCCGATTTGCTTCTGAAAATGATGGTAGCCACAATGACATCATGATACTGTTACTTGTAATATTGCAATTGCGACCGACAACAAATTACACCTCCTAAAGGTGTCTGTAACATCAAAAATACTATTTAGAGTTCACACTGCCATCATAATACTGACTGGCACCATGGTATTGACTGTGACATCAAAATTATAACTGTCGACACAATGCCTGAAGCAACAACACAATGGCTATTTATTACTATGACAAATCCTGATATGCAGTAACATGTTAAAACTGTGCTGCACAATATATAGCCTGCTCTGTATATTGTGCTGTGCATTATATATTTCAAACAGTTTTTTACTGTTCTACTGTACAGTATATGATATACTCCACTCTTTATATTGTTCTGTGCATTATGTAGTTGAAACAGTTCCACGTTGTATACAGTGCAGTACAACTTACAGTATCCTCCACTCTGTGGATTGTGATTATGGCGGAGCTTAACATAAGACGAACATTCACCCATTCAGCGGGAGCCGTACATCATGTATAATACAGTGCCTTGAAAAAGTATTTATACCCCTTTACATTTTGCACATTTTGTCATGTTACCAAAAAAAAAAACCTTAAAATGTATTTTATTGGGATGCTATGTTATAGACCAACACAGAGTGGCACATACCGCATATACTCGAGTATAAGCCGACCCGAATATAAGCCGGGGGACCTAATTTTACCACAAAAAACTGGAAAAACTTATTGACTCGAGTATAAGTCTAGGGTGGGAAATGCAGCAGCTACTGGGTTAACAATGCCCATCTGCAGCCTCATTGTGCCCATCTGCAGCCTCACTGACCATCTGTAGCTGTACCCTTGATAACCAAAACAACGGGTGTCTCCCGCTGTGTCATGCAGTCTGTTTGGCGGCCGAACACTGTAACAAAGCCCTGCCTCCTTCTTGTCCGTGATAGACGGAACACTGATTCAGTTTCCCAGCATTGTATCAGTGTTCCGTCTATCACGGACGAGGAGCAGGCGGGGCTTTGTTACAGTGGACAGCCGCCGAACAGTTAAGACTGCATGACACAGCGGGAGACACCCGCTGTTTTGGTTATCAAAAGGTACAGCTGCAGATGGGCAAAGTGAGGCTGCACCCTCACTCGAGACACTCACTTGAGTATAAGCTGAGGGGGGCTTTTTCAGCATAAAAAATGTGCTGAAAAAGTTGGCCTATACTCGGTAATTGTGAAGTGGAAGGAAAATGATAAATGGTTTTTAAAAATGTTTTACAAATAAATATCTGAAAAGTGTGGTGTGCATTTGTATTCAGCCCTCCTGAGTCATAACTTTGTAGAACCACCTTTCACTGCAATTACAGCTGCAAGTCTTTTTTGGGGATGTCCCTACCAGCTTTGCACATCTAGAAGAGTGACATTTTTACCCATTCTTCTTTGCAAAATAGCTCAAGCTCTGTCAGATTGGATGGAGAGCGTCTGTGAACAGCAATTTTCAAGTCTTGCCACAGATTCTCAATTGGATTTAGGTCTGGACTTTGACTGGGCCATTCTAACAAATGAATATGCTCTGATCTAAACCATTCCTTTGCAGCTTTGGCTGTATTTTTAGGGTCGTTGTCCTGCTGGAAGGTGAACCTCCACAACAGTCAAGTCTTTTTGCAAACTCTAACAGGTTTTCTCTTAAGATTGTCCTGTATTTGGCTCCATCCATCTTCCCATCAACTCTGACCAGCTTCCCTGTCCCTGCTGAAGCAAAGCATCCCCACAACATGATGCTGCCACCACCATGTTTTACGGTGAGGATGGAGTGTTCAGGGTGATGTGTAGTGTTAGTTTTCTGCCACACAAAAAGCATTTTGCTTTTAGGCCAAAAAGTTCAATTTTGGTCTCATCTGACCAGAACACCTTCTTCCACATGTTTGCTGTGTCCCCACATGGCTTCTCGCAAACTGCAAATGGGACTTCTTATGGCTTTCTTTCAACAATGACTTTCCTCTTGCCACTCTTCCATAAAGACCAGATTTGTAGAGTGCACGACTAATAGTTGTTCTGTGGACAGATTCTCCCACCTGAGCTGTGGATCTCTGCAGCTTCTCCAGAGTTAACATGGGCCTCTTGGCCGCTTCTTGATTAATGCTTTCCTTAACCGGCCTGTCAGTTTAGGTGGACGGCCATGTCTTGGTAGGTTTGCAGTTGTGCCATACTCTTTCCATTTTCAGATGATAGATTGAACAGTGCTCCGTGAGATGTTCAAAGATTGGGATATTTTTTTTATAACCTAACCCTGCTTTGAACTTCTCCACAACTTTATCCCTGACCTGTCTGGTGTGTTCCTTGGCTTTCATGATGTTGTTTGTTCACTAAGGTTCTCTAACAAACCTCTGAGGACTTCACAGAACAACTGTATGTATACTGAGATTAAATTACACATAGGTGGACTCTATTTACTAATTAGGTGACTTCTGAAGGCAATTGGTTGCACTAGATTTGAGTTAGGGGTAGCAGACTAAAGGGGGCTGAATACAAATGCACGCCACACTTTTCACACATTTATTTGTAAAAATAACTGAAAAACATTTATCATTTTCCCTCCACTTCACAATTATGTGCCACTTTATGTTGGTCTGTCACATAAAATCCCATTAAAATACACGTATGTTTTTGGTTGTAACATGACAAAATGTGGAAAATATCAAGGGGTATGAATATTTTTTCAAGGCACTGTAGCAGTATTACTTCTGTCAATTGTTATTAAAAGGCCTTAACAACCAGTGATATCATTGGCTCTTATCCTTTTACATGACCAGGAATCCCTGTCCATGTAAGCAATGGGGTGGGGGTAGTTTAAGAAAAAAATATTCATACGAGGACTATATATATATATATATATATATATATATATATATATATATATATATATATATATATATATATATATGGTCAATGACATCATGGGGGCATACTTATCTGTCTTCCAGATTTCAATAAGTCCCCCACCAACTACCCTGCCCCCTGTTGAAGGCATGTGATCTGGTATGGTTCAGCAGAGGGAAGGGGATCCCATGAGTTTTTTTATTTCTTCATTTTGTGTGGGGTTCCTTCTTAAAATGCATGCCAGACCCAAAAGGGACCTCATGCTGTTTGTTTTAACACGGGGTTCCCATGAAAATGCACACCAGACCTAAAGGGCCTGGTAGGAATTGCAGAGGACCCCATGCTGTTTTTGTTACATGTGGAGGTCCCCCATTGACATCAATACAGGCCCCCATTTAAGAAGGTGGTTGGTGGAGATGACAGAAGGAAGTGGCCCGGAGCAGTCATCATTTTACCAGTGATTTAAACACACCTTTTTCTTTGTATATGCCAGTTTTGCTGCCGAAAACGGTATACATTGCACAGATGTTCCGCTTCACCCCCCCCCCCCCCCAAGCGTGTTATTTAAAGCAGAATTTCAGTTAAATGTCAAAATGTGCCCTTGTTTAGTATGTGTAACAACTAAACCTTATGTACTACTGTATTTTGCATTATATTATTTTCTGATCATCTAGTATAGAAACAGCAGTCTAAAGCCAGGTACACACTACAGTTTTTTTTTTCATGCAACCCTGCGGGGGTCACATTGACTTCAATGGGGTTCGGATTCACCACCTGAATTTTAGCCATGCTTACCAAACCCTGCTAAGTTTGTCTCATTGTGATTTAAATACAGTATACTTATACTTCACCCAGCTCTACTCTGTATACCGTGCTGTACATTATATACTCCTCACCACTTCCCTCTATATATGTGCTGTGCAGTATACAGTATATGATACCCAGCTCTGCTCTGTATATTGTGCTGTACATTACATACTCCTCACCACACCACTCAGCTTTATATTATACAGTCTTCTGTATGGTATATCCTCCGAAATTCTCCTACAGTATAGTATATACCCTATAACACACACACACACACACCTCCTTTTCAACCTCCAAGAAATGAGATTGCAATAAAGTATAACATTACTAATGATTCTCATTAATCTTTAACAAAGAATCTTCAAATATTTGAAAAAGATGATGAGAAGGTTTACATTCACATCTTACAGATCCAATAGGAGGGATACAAAAGATGCTCAGTAGGCATATTCTACCAGCTTTTAGATGTCAGTTGCCAATCACTACAGAGAAACAGACCCCATAAAATCACTGTAAACTACAGTAAGACGATGACCTTAAGATTAGGCCGAATTCCGGTAATGGTCTGTGATGCACAGGCTTCTGCCACGTGTTGCCTTGTTACATCACGTAAAACATAATATCCAAATACCGGTGTCCATGTGCAGGCCTGTAATCCCCAAACACCGTGTAGACCAAGCAATCTGGTCTCACTAGATAATACTCTGAGATCCAATGCAGGAAGGTCTTTGAGTGGAATTTGTCTTTAGTATACATATACATACAGTAACGTGCAAAGGAAAACCCATGCAAGCAACTATGAAGGGAGTAATCTTGGAAGAAAAACAAAACGGGTAAATCATTTTTGGGTTTGACTGAGTAGATCATACTCTATTAATGTACATCACTACACAGAAGGAAAACAATCACAAGAGTTGGGGGGAGGAGGGGCTGTAGTGTGTAATTACATCATCAGTGATGACAACATGACAGATGCTTTGTAGGCCTGGAGAATGCAAAAACGTTTGAGATATAGGAGTGCATGTATGAAGGAACTAAGCAGGTCATGTCAATGTAGTGCCAAAAAAAAAAAAGAAAGTGTGTGATATTGGGGGGGGGGGGTTAGTGGAAGTGGAGAGAGGTCATGGGACTAAACATAAGGAGAATGGTTGAGGGAGCGTGGAGGTTTAGTTGCAAAGATAGGTAAGAGGATAGCAGGATACATGGGTATGGGATGGAGAGATAATCACTGAGCTGTAGATGGAAAGAAGTGGTAAGCAACGAATTTCAGATTCATTGGCCGAAAAGGGAGAGCCAAGATGTCTGCAGGACATAACATAACTTGACATAAGTGCCTAATGTGGAGCTTCAATCATTTTTGTGTTTATTAAAAGCCAGTAGCTACAAAAAGCGATGTGGTCACCTGAACCGTCGCTTCTCTCTCTCTCTCCTCGCCCTGGAGCTGGCATTTCTACTGTGGGCACCCAGTTGTGACAGCTTGCGACTACTGAATGGTCCAGCAGTCTAGAAGGGAGGGAGGGGGAGAGGAGAACTTCCGCTCGAATCACCTAGGAGATCCAAGTGGAAGTGGGAGTGGGTGCCTGTTAAAACCAAGTACCTGCTCCCCCTCAAAACAAATAATATGCCTAATGTGGCGGGGGGGGGGGGGGGGGGGGGGAGTGCTTAAAGTGGAACTTTCCCCTTTGGGTGGACCTCCACTTTAACCACTTGACACTTAATCACTGGGCGCTTAAACCCCCTTCCTAACCAGACCAATTTTCAGCTTTCGGTGCTCTCACACTTTGAATAACAATTACTCAGTCATGCAACACTGTACCCATATGAAAGTTGTGTCCTTTTTTTCACACAAATAGAGCTTTCTTTTGGTGGTATTTAATCACCGCTAAGTTTTTTATTTTTTTCGCCTTTAAATCTTTAAATCAAAAAATACTGAAAATTCTGTAAGAAAAAAAAATGTCTGTTTCTGTTAAAATTTAGTAAATTAGTAATTTTTCTTCATAAATTTTGGCCAAAATGTATACTGCTACATATCTTTGGTAAAAATAATCAAATTTGGTGTATATTATTTGGTCGGTGAGAAAGTTATAGAGTCCACAAGCTATGGTGCCAATCTCTGAAAATTGATCACACCTGAAGTACTGATGGCCAATCTCATTTCTTGAGACCCTAACAAGCCAGGACAGTACAAATACCCCCCAAATGACCCCTTTTTGGAAAGTAGACATTCCAAGGTATTTAGAAAGAGGCACAGTGAGGTTTTTAAAGTTGTAATTTTTTCCCACAATTCTTTGCAAAATCAAGTTATTTTCTTTTTTTTTTACAAAATTGTCATATTATCAGGTTATCACACACAGCATATGCATACCATAAATTACACCCCAAAATACATTCTGCTACTCCTCCTGAGTATGGCAATACCACATTTGTGAGACTTTCACACAGCGTGGCCACATACAGAGGCCCAACATGCAGGGAGCACCAGCAGGCTTTCTAGGGGCATAAATTTCAAGTCTAATTTGACTATCTAATTACACTTTGAGGCACTGTAGTAGCATGGATGCAAACTGATGTGGCATGGATGAGCCGTGGATGTGGATGGCTGGGTATGGCTGGGTGGGTATGGCTGAGTATAGCTGGGTATGGTTGAGTATGGATGGATGAGTATTGCAGAGTATGGATGGATGGATGAGTATTGCAGAGTATGGATGGATGGATGAGTATTGCAGAGTATGGATGGATGGATGAGTATTGCAGAGTATGGATGGATGGATGAGTATTGCAGAGTATGGATGAGTATTGCAGAGTATGGCAGAGGATGGCAGAGCATGGCAGAGTATGGCAGAGTATTTCAGGGTATGGCAGAGTATTGCAGAGTATTGCAGGGTATGTCAGAGTATTGCAGAGTAATGTATGGCAGAGTATTGCAGAGTATTCCAGGGTATGGCAGAGTATTGCAGGGTATGGCAGAGTATTGCAGGGTATGGCAGAGTATTTCAGGGTATGGCAGAGTATGGGCAGGGTATGGCAGAGTATGGATGTGGCTGGAATGGGCACTGAGCAGAGTATTGCAGGGTATGGCAGAGTATTGCAGAGTATTTCAGGGTATGGCAGAGTATTGCAGAGTATTGCAGGATATGGCAGAGTATTGCAAAGTATTTCAGGGTATGGCAGAGTATGGGCAGAGTATTGCAGAGTATGGATGTGGCTCGAATGGGCACTGAGCAGCGCTGTTTGCACTACACATCCAGCCCACAGCCCTGCTGCAAACGATCTCTCCCACTCTCCCCTCACACTATACCTTTCCCTTCAGAGAGGGGAGGGAGGAACCGGATGTGACGCCGGTCTGTTGTTGTGATCGCTCCGTCATGTAAACCCTAGCAATAAACTTTTATTTTCTACCTTTTGCTCTGATAAATATAAATTTTTAAGATTTTTGTTATTATCTGTTGGATAAGTATAAAAAACGTGTTTATCATGTCTGAAAATCAAAGCGGTCCTGTGTCCAGTGCTCACTCTCTGTTATGTTAAAAAGTCTAATTAGCCCTCCTAGTTCTTATCCTGAAAAATATATATGGAAGAAAACCACCTATAGATATGGTACTGGAAACCTTCGCCACATCCCAAAACAAAAGAGAAAATTGCAAAAGGGGGTGCCCCAGGGATTTTTTGGGCAAAGGGTAGTAACCAGAAAGGGGAGTAACAAGCGTATAAAAATATACAAAATTTATTGAGTACAAAGCAATAACAGAATTGGTACACAAGGTATATAAACCTAAAAACAAATTAGTCAGACTGAATAGTTACATAACAGCTAGATTCTGAGGCACACAGTTGATCTCATAATGAGAGGCCAAACAATGTGCGTGTACACAGGAGTCCCAACATGTTGCGGAATATAAATAATTAATTCCTTCTTCAAGGGCTGGTTTGAGACAAGCTGTTTTGTCTGGTAATAAAACAGCAAAAATATCAAAAAAAGTATAGGAATAAACAAATATGCAAATGTAAGAACACAGTAGGTAATAGCATGGCATATAGAGATGGCAGGTAATAAAAACAGGTAATACTCACAGTATAACTAACTTTTGTGGTTTAAAGTACACATTAGGGTTTACACAGAGAAGGGGCTTCCATCTCTAAGCTGTTCCATCGCACAGTGAAATGCTCTAGATCACAAGTGTCAAACACAAGGCCCGCGGGCCGAATCCGGCCCTCCAGGCCATTTCATGTGGCCCTCACACCTCTCCTGCAACTGCAGGAGAGCTCCAGCCCTCCCCTGTTCCTCCTCCAGACCCCTAGTTTATGCTTTCAAGCAATGCATCCAGCTTCTTCCCACCAGCAGCATCAGGAAAGGGGGTGCACTTTGATGTTAGGGAGAGTAGAGGACTCAACTTCTGGTGGTGAGGTGGCTCTTGACATCTAATGTAAGGGGAGGGGATGCACTGAACATCTAATCTTACAGATACAACCAGCCCTTTTGAGGACAATCATAATGCTGATGCGGCCCACGATGAAATGGAGTTTGACACCCTTTGGCTGGGGGAGTATGCATCCCCACAGCGCCAATAATACACGGTTGCTCATGCTAAACCGGTTAGCGTATATTGTGTGGAGTGAGTGGAACATGAAGCATCCCTGCCGACAAAGAACACCGGGACCCACAAGGATCGACCAATATTTTGGAGACGGATCTGGCACAAAAAATGTGTCTATGTAAAAAACATGGCATAATAAACCCAAAAGGATATATAGTAATATAAGGTGTATAAATGCATCGCCATGTCATACAGATGCATGCATGGGGGTGTGTCATCATAAGGGGTATCATGATGCAAGCCTGCCACTCCCAAGGGGTCAGGTGGCCTGTGCAGCAGGATATAGAGGCAGCGAGAAGGCAGAAGGACACAAGATCCATAAAAGCACCTAAGGTTGCCGTTTAATGCAAATATCCCAAATCTGGGACATTAAGTGGTCCTGGCTGTGCAGCAATGGAGGACTGAGCTTACCTGGCTTATAAAGGTGGAGGGATCGAATGGTGTATGCCCAAAATGTGGACATGGTCCAATGGATCGGCCTGGTAGGTATCGGGTGAACGGGGGGCCCAGCACAAGTGATAAGCCTTACCGATCACCTGTATACCCCCGGCACAAGCGACATCCAGCCTAACTGCACATTATGGCGCGATGATGTCACACGTTGCAAGGCCATCTGATATCATTCTGGTGTTGGACCGAATGCATCCCAGTTCACGAGGAGGAGATCTCAACAAGCTCCTCCTACAACGTGAGTTGAGGTGGATCTCGGATTTGAATGCGACCTCCCCACCAGGCCTTAATGAAGCCATCAATTTGAAGCCCTTCTTACAGGGCTTCTCTTCTGGAGGTTTTCGAGAGGGACTTGTGAACCCATGACCCAAATGTCACTGGGCAGACCTATTCCTGTAGACATACTGCCAACCCACCCACTTATCTATGTGATTGGGAACAGTAACAAGCTTCGCTAATGGGTGACAGGGGAATACTCCCACCCATCCTCCCCTTTTTCCTCACCGTCCTTTCTCCGTCTTCCCATCTCTCTTTCCCTCCCCTCCCTTCTCTCTTTCTGCCCCCAACCTTTTCTCCCCTCCCCCCCCCCCCTTCACCTTTCTCTTTCCCGCCCATCCATCCAGGCTATCCCTATGCACCACTGTTATGGGCTCTCCTGTACTAATTTTGGCTATTCTTGCTCCTTGAATGTCCATTTCTCAAACTATTTATGCTCAATATAAATGATAACAGTGATTTCCCATTAAGTCACGCATCTGTCATTTATACTGTTAACATATCTGTGTTTTTTATATTTCTGCTGTTCAGGTTGGGCTTCACCTTCTCCACCCCTGCCCTAACACACATGCTTTGGAGATTTCTGTATATTGACTTCTTCCCATCATCTCCGCTGCCTTTGGATACACGGGCTCCCCGACACACGGGGCCACCCTGGTGCTTTTTGCATCTCGGGGCATCCCTCTGGGCTCAGTCTTTTCCGCTACGCTATGTGAGAAATATGGTCTTCTCCATCTGACCTGAGACGTACCACCCCACCTAGCGTGTCGGCGGCTCGCGACGTCTGACATCATCAAACCACACATGTCAGGTACCGCCGTGATCATGACAGCAAGAGCCAAAATTCTAGCACCTCCTCTGTAATGCTAAACAGGTAACCCGTAAAAATTTTTAAAGCGTCGCCTATGGAGATTTTTAAGTACTGTAGTTTGTCGTCATTCCACGAGCATGCGCAATTATAAAGCATGGCATGTTATGTATCTACTCAGCGTAACATCATCTTTCACATTAAATTGTACACAAAAAAAATTGGGCTAACGTTACGGTTTTGTTTTCATTTAAATTCATTTGTAAAAACACTTAGGGCTCTTTCACATGGGGCGGATCAGTGATGATCTGCCCTGTGAACATCCGATTGCTCAGCGGGGATTGCTCCGCCGATCCCCGCTGTGCAGGAAAATGACAGGTCCGTCGCTGCACAGTGTGCAGCGACGGACCTGTCAGAGCGCCGCTCTCCCCTATGGGGGATCGGGTGATGATGGACCGTAGAGTCCGTCGTCACCGATCCGATAATGGATGAAAAAGTAGGTTTTTCCTCCGTTACACTTTTTCGGATCGGAGCGGGTCGGATGTCAGCGGACATGTCACAGCTGACATCCGACGCTCCATAGACCTCCATGGAGTGTCCGTTCAGGTCCGCCTAAAAAACTGACAGGCGGACCTGAACGGACAGTCCGTGCGAAAGAGGCCTTAGAGGGTTATTTACGAAAGGCAAATCCACTTTGCACTGTAAGTGCACTTGGAAGTGCAGTTGCTGTAAATCTGAGGGGTAGATCTGAAATGAGTGGAAGCTATGCTGATTTTATCATCCAATCATGTACAAGCTAAAATGCTGTTTTTTATTTTCCTTGCATGTCCCCCTCGGATCTACAGCGACTTTACTTCCAAGTGC
Source organism: Aquarana catesbeiana (assembly GCF_042186555.1). Classification (NCBI taxonomy): domain Eukaryota; kingdom Metazoa; phylum Chordata; class Amphibia; order Anura; family Ranidae; genus Aquarana; species Aquarana catesbeiana. Next base: position 167,827,733 of record NC_133333.1, on the reverse strand, counting down.
ACTTTCAAGTGCACTTGCGGTGCAAAGTGGATTTTCCTTTAGTAAATAACCCCCTTAGTATTTTTTTTCCAAAAAAGTTGCATTTGGAAGACCGCTGTACAAGTACAGTGTGGCAAATATTGCAACGACCGCCATTTTATTCTCTAGGGTCTCTGCTAAAAATTATATATATATATGTTTGGGGGTTCTAAGTAAATTTATAGCAAAAAATGATAACTTGTAAACAACAAATGTCAGAAAAAGGCCTGGTCTTTAAGTGGCTAACAGGGATAGAACATGGAGAAGTATGCATGTATTGCAGAGATGTACTCGTGTTTTATTTTTTACCCTGACATACACTTTATAACATGATGCTGTACACATTTCATTAGATAACTACAGTTAATGTCATAAACAATCAAAATGTGAACACTGTAGTTTGGTTCCAGTGGAAACCTTAAGACCACAGATAAATAAAGGAGAACAAACAGGTAATGACTGTAATTTACAAAGCTAGTTATTTTCAACTGCAACTGGACAGTGAGGTATAGAAAGGCAGAATTACCCCTAAAGCGTATGACGGTGTGCAGTGGGTTAACTGACAATAGAGACTGACCTTTCACCAGTTTAAGACACACCAAAAGCAAAACGACCCTCACAAATATGCTTGCTTGGACAACCTGGCATCTATAAGAAAAATAACATTTTAGATCACAACATTGAGAAGTACCGTGGTTGGCAAGCAAACAACAAGCATGCACAATTTTCAGGAAGTGCCTGAATGCCTTGCAGAGATTGTCCTGAGAGAATGGAAAGAGCCCCTGTGCACCGATGCTGGAGGGAAGGTCGCTAAATCTCCTTTGTTTTTGAATAGATATTTGCATATTTAGCCTAACACCTAGCAAAAAAAAAACAAAACAAAAAAAAAAAAAAAAACCTGACAGTTACAGTTCCTACAAACAGCTGGTAAAGTGCCTACTATTAGCTACAGCTGCCTGCAATTTCCTGTTCTTACCTTTTCGCCCATTTGATGTCTCCCAGGAACTACACGAGCGAATAGGAAAAAAGAACACCAATAATGCTGTGCTGTTGCTGAGGGTTTCCTAAGGTGTCATGACGAGGATAGGCTTTTGTGCTGTCATTGGATTTCCTAGAGATTGGATGAGGACACAGCAGAGAGATATGATCCCCTTGGCCAGATTAAGTCCTATAATTCCACCATGGTATAGCACCATTAGCTGATTGTTGTGGGGCAAAACATAAGAGCCAAAAAAATCCCTTCTGGGCAAGGAAGACATGAGCCACAGTGAAGCTAGCAGAGCTTTGAATCAGGCTGTGAATGAACAGATAGTGAGGACAGAAGTGTTATAACCCCAGGGCTTTTCATTCTTTTATCCTGTAGCTGGGAAAATAAAGAAGGAGCAATAGACTGTGGTAGTCTTGGCTACCCCTTGCGAGAGAGCCGGGCACGGCACACAAGGCATGCTCAACACACAGATGTCACAGTAGAAGGGATCTGGGAAGCCAGACTTGAGAAAGGGACGTTCATTTGACACACACTGGCGCCTCCTCTCATTGTCAGTGCAAATCTGCAGCATGAACAGACGTGTGTGACAGACGGAGGCTGCAAGTCACATCTAATGTGATAACAGACATTTAATAAAACTCTCTACATGCACTTAAATGAATAGCATACAACAGAAACTGAACAATATTACTACATGAGTAGCACATGCTAAAAACACCAGTTTACAGATGTACCTAAAGTCTCATACCCCATACACACTATTAGATTTTCTGCAGATTTTTATCTTCAGATTTACCCAAACCATATAATATGAGGACAAACCTTAAGTTTCAATTTGTATGCAATCTGGCAGGCCCTTGCACTACAAGTTTTAGTAAATCTGAAGACAAAAATCTGCAGAAAATCTAATAGTGTGTATGGGGTCTTAGTCCATCTTTAAGACCATGTTTCACGTTATTCCCAAATTTAGGGTATAACATGAAAAAAGGGTTACATTTCCCAACCACCTACGCTCAATTCCCACATGAAAGTATTCTTTACATATTATAAGTGAATCATTTTGCTATCATGATAGAGCTGCACGATTAATTGTTAAAAACTGTGATCTCGAACCCCCTACACGATCTTATTCCAGCATTTCCACAATTCATGTAACAAATGCAGAGCAGTTTCTTGCTCACAGCTGTCAAAAAAACCCTGCAATGTTTATTACTGAGTGCTAGTTCACACCAGATGCAGTTCCGCGCACTTTTTTTTCTGCACTAAAAATGCATGCAGTGTTTTCCATGTTTTCCAACGGCTCTAGTTCACACCACTGCAGTCAGTTCCAGACAGTTTCTGGTCAGTTGTGAACTAGAGCCATTGAAATAAATGGAAAACACTGTGCATGCATTTTTAGTGCAGAAAAAAACGCACGGAACTGCATCTGGTGTGAATTGGCCCTTGAAAGAGAGATAAAAAGAAACATTGTATCTTTCCGTTCATTTACAGATCAGATTTATTTTTTTATTAAATTGCTCCTCTGTTAAACCCCTGATTAACCTTTAAATTTACTCTAATCAGCCTTATTAACTCCATATTCTCCTTCTCCATTTAATTATTATTTTCCTGCTGTTTTTTTTTTTACTCACTTCTATTTTATAAACTATTAATAATTAAAATATTTTTTTTGTTTGCTTTGTTATATATTTTTACACTTTCAGGCTGGGTTCACACATATGCGATGTGGGAACCAGCTCGATTCCTGTGCGGGTTCCCGCATCGCAGGTCTCTTGCAGGCAAGCAAATATAACTTAATGGTTATTTTTTTATTTCTTTACAAATTACATTATTTTTCATTACATTTCTTTAAATTTGATTGAAGCAAAGAGTTTCAGGTCTTATTTTATTGCCATCTTGTTTGATAACCTAGAAGCTATTTGTGGTTTGAGGCTATAGTGGACTTTAATGGTACCATAACACTTGGGATACACAGATAAATAAAACAAATTAGGTTTTAATAAATTTACATCATATTAAAACATACAGATTTAAAAAAGCTCTGTCAATTCAAACAACTCCGCACTTACCACTATAATGTCTTTATCTGGTCATTTTATACAACGTTTTTTGTTATTATTCTGACTAATACAATATTCTTTTTCTATTTAGTAGTATTATACATTATCTCTGTCTCATAAACATCATATATATATATATATATATATGCAAATAAAGCTCCTGAAGAAGCGAACTACCGCGAAACATGTTGAGCATGCCAATATGACTGTTACAGGGTGAACTGGTATCACTATTTCTCTCAGTTGCCCCTACATGTTTTTTTTTTTTAAATCTGTATGTTTTAATACGATTTTGTAAATTTAATAAAACCTAATTTGTTTTATCTATCTGTTTATCCCAACTGTTTTGGTACTATTAAAGTCCACTATAGCCTCAAAGCACAAATCACTTCTATATTGATAGAACGAGGTACCCCTCTTTATTCTCCATTACCTTTTTTGGCACTCCATTTAACTATCTTGTTTGATAACCTAATGTTCAGGGGTTGTAAATCTTTAAAATAAAAAAGTTCTTCAGAATCATGATCTTTATTCTAACCAAAAAAATGTTGATTCTCACTTTATCTAGAATCGTATGGCTCTATATCATGATAAACAGCACAAATCACAGGAATTAACTAATAATGAATTGTTTTAAAGCCCAACTCCAAGCAAATCGCTAAATATACTGGTAAACAGGGCCATCTTTAATTGGACCCTGGGCAAACATTCTCTTGCCCCCCTCCCACTCTGATTAGTTGCTAGTGGTTACAGCACATCATTTCTGCTTGCCGATTGGTTGATAGAGGTTACTGCACATCATTACTGCTTCTCCACCGGTTGCTATTGATTACTGCACATCATTACTGCTGACTGGTTTCTAGAGGTAACTGCGCATCATTACTGCTCACTGATTGGTTGTTAGAGGTTACAGAACATCATTACTGCTCACTGATTGGTTGCTAGAGGTTACCGTACATCATTACTGCTAACTGGTTTCTAGAGGTTACTGCAAATCATTCTTGCTCACTGATTGCTAGAGATTACAGCAGATCATTACTGTTCATGATTGGTTGCTAGAGGTTACTGCACATCATTACCCATGCATCAAATTGTGGGTGTGGTCATACTGCACTAACATTGAGGCATTGTTACATACCAGGAGTTCAGGAGTAAACTATATACAGAAGAATGTGCTACGTACAGAGTACAGGGTTGAGGGGTGCACCATGTGCAGAGTGCAGGGTTGAGGGGTGCGCTTATGTGCAGAGTGCAGGGTTGAGGGGTGCGCTATGTGCAGAGTGCAGGGTTCAGGAGTGTGCTATGCAGAGTGCAAGGTTCAGGAGTGCGCTATGTGCAGAGTGCAGGGTTGAGGAGTGCGCTATGTGCAGAGAGCAGGATTGAGGAGTGCGCTATGTGCAGAGTGCAGGATTGAGGAGTGCGCTATGTGCAGAGTGCAGGATTGAGGAGTGCGCTATGTGCAGAATGCAGGATTGAGGAATGCGCTATGTGCAGAATGCAGGATTGAGGAATGCGCTATGTGCAGAGTGCAGGATTGAGGGGTGCGCTATGTGCAGAGTGCAGGATTGAGGGGTGCGCTATGTGCAGAGTGCAGGATTGAGGGGTGCGCTATGTGCAGAGTGCAGGATTGAGGGGTGCGCAATGTGCAGAGTTGAGGGATGAGCTATGTACAGAGTTGGGGGGTGCACTACGTGCAGGATTGAAGGGTGCACTATGTGCAGAGTGCAGAATTGAGAGGTGGGCCATGTGCAGAATTGAGGGGTGCACCATGTGCAGAATGCATGTTTGAGAAGTGTGCTGTACATCCAGTTTTTATGCACATGATTTATATTGCTATATTAAGGCACTGCACCTTTATTACAGTTGGCAAGTAGGGATGGGCCGAATACCCCCCCAGTTCAGTTCGCACCAGAACATCAGTCTATGGGACACGAACATGAATAATCAAAAGTGCTCATTTTAAAGGCTTATATGCAAGTTATTGTCATAAAAAGTGTTTGGGGACCTGGGTCCTGCCCCAGGGGACATGTATCAATGCAAATTTTTTTTTTTTACGGATTTTTTTGGCCGCAGTGATTGTTTTAATGCTTAAAGTGAAACAATAAAAATGAAATATTCCTTTAAATATTGTGCTTGGGGGGTGTTTGTAAAGTGGCACATTTTTCCTGTGTTTAGAACAGTACCACAGCAAAAGGACATTTCTAAAGCAAAAATTTTCATGTAAAACTGATCGCAGCTGTAATGAATTGTCGAATCTCGGCAATATAGATAAAACTCATTGAAAAAAAGAGCATGGGATGCCCCCCCCCCCCAGTCCATTACCAGACCCTTTGGGTCTGGTATGAATATTAAGGGGAACCCTATGCCAAATTTTAAAAAAAAATGGCGTAGGGGCCCCCCCAAATCCATACCAGACCCTTATCCGAGCACGTAACCTGGCAGGCTGCAGGAAAAGAAAAGAGGGGGGGGCGCTCTCTCGTCCTCCCCCTCTTTTCTTTTCCTGCGGCCTGCCAGGTTGCGTGCTCAGATAAGGGTCTGGTATGGATTTGGGAGGTGGCCCCTACGCTCAACCACACCAGGCCACATGCCCTCAACATGGGGAGGGTGCTTTGTGGTAGCCCCCCAAAGCACCTTGTCCCCATGTTGATGGGGACATAGGCCTCCTCCAGTGTTAATTTTGGCAGCAAATTTCAATTTAGTTTTAGTCTTAGGACTAAAATGGTATTTTAGTTTTAGTCCCATTTTAGTCTTCTGCAATTGTTTTAGTTTTAGTCGTATTTAGTCGACTAAATCTCCAGTACATTTTAGTCGACTAAAATGTCCTACATTTTAGTCTACTAAAATCTCCAGTATATTTTAGTCGACTAAAACTCATTTTAGTCGTCTAAAATCTAATAGGTGTAATTCAATTGTAATGCATGAAGTGAAAAATCTAATATTTTATTTATTATTACATTGAGGTATGAACATGCACTACAGACCAGTGTTAATTTTGAAGTCAAATTTCAATTTAGTTTTTTGACTAAAATGGCATTTTAGTTTTAGTCCCATTTTAGTCTTGACTAAAATGCCATTTTAGTTTTAGTCGTAGTTTAGTCATTTCAGTTGTTTTAGTCGACTAAAATAATATTCATTTAGTCGACTAAAATGTTTTAGTCATTTTAGTGGACGAAATTAACACTGGCCTCATTCCCACAACCCTTGCCCAGTGGTTGTGGGGGTCTGCAGGCAGAGGGCTTATCAGAATCTGGAAGCCCCCTTTAGCAAGGGAACCCCCAGATCCCGCCCCCCCCCTGTGTGAAATGGTAACGGGGTACAAATGTACCCCTACCATTTCACAAAAAAGTGTCATAATGTTAAAAACAACAAGACACAGCTTGGGGACAAGTCCTTTATTAAAAAAATAGAAATGTCCCACGATGTCCATTCATCGTGAACCCCATCAGCTCTCTCGTCCCCCCCCTCTTTTCCTGCGGCCTGCCAGGTTGCGTGCTCTGATAAGGATCTGGTATGGATTTTGGGGGGACCCCCACGCCATTTTTTTTTTGGTGCAGGGTTCCCCTTAAAAACCATATTTCAGGTCTGGTATGGATTTTGGGGAGGACCCCTACACCATTTTTAAAAAAAATTTGGCGCAGGGTTCCCCTTAATTTTCATATCAGACCCGAAGGGCCTGGTATGTATTTCAGGGGGACCCCCACGCAATTTTTTCCCCTTAATGACAATTTTTCCTTTAGAAATTTCATTTTGCTGTGGTACTGTTCTAAAAATGGGAAAAATGCGCCACTTTACAGGCATACTATAGAACCCCCCCCCGGCACGATATTTAAAGGAATATTTCATTTTTATTGTTTCACTTTAAGCATTAAAAAAAAATCACTGCTCCCGAAAAAAACGGTTGTTTTTAAAAAAAATGTTTGCATTGATACATGTCCCCTGGGGCAGGACCCAGGTCCCCAAACACTTTTTAGGACAATAACTTGCATATAAGCCTTTAAAATGAGCACCTTTGATTTTTCATGTTCTTGTCCCATAGACTTTAACGGTGTTCTGGCGGCTTTCGATTTTTTCCCCGAACACCGCATATTGTTCGGGGGAAACTTATTGTTTGGCCCGAACTTATGCTCGGGCCGAACCATTTGCCCATCCCTACTGGCAAGTAATGTAAATAATCCTGCCAGTGTTTGTTAACCTCCCTGGCGGTATGATTATTTCGGATTTTAGGTGCTGAAAGCGGTACCATTATTTTGCATGGAAATTTGGTGTTTTATATTGAAGGTCTGTAATTCTTAACAATAACACACTTAAATCTGTCCAAACAAGAGTCTAGTAGATATCCCGGGTATGATAAAGTTTGAAACATAAAACATAAATTATAATATAATAAATAAAAATAAATAATTAAAAAAAATAAAAATAAATAGTAATAAAGTAAATTTCCCCACGATTCACTATTGCTCAATTCTGCAAGTGTTCTAATTTACTATCGCTGTTTTCTAGCTGGTCTAAAGCCATTTTTGACGTAAAGGGACACTTTTTGGTTGCTATGGACAATCTCCAGTTTCCAGGCAGAAAGAACAGTATATATCACATAAAACTGCATGCAGGGCATTGGCCAAAGCACTGGGGACAAAAGGGATGTGAAATCATTTCATACAGTACTGTAATCTGTAAGATTACAGTACTGTATGTGTTATGATTTTGACATTTTTTTGAATTTGCCGCCAGGCTCCGCCCCTGTGCGTCGCGACGCTCGCAGGGAACGGAGCCTGGCACAGAGAGGCTTCGGGCAGAGGACGGAGCCCGCAGACACAGCGGGGGACATCGCAGGATCCCGGGGACAAGGTAAGTAATGCCACACCAGAATCCTGCGATGTAATCCCGAGTGTGGCTCGGGGTTACCGCTAATGGTCCTGATTTTTAACCCCGAGCCACACTCGGGAAAACCGCCAGGGAGGTTAAAGCGTGTCTAAACAAAAGAACAAAAATGTAATATATTGCAGCTTAAAGCGGAACTTCGCCCAGTTTTTGTAGCGGTTGACTTTTAATTTTCAGAAAAACGACTGGAGCTCCTCTTTAAGTCTATAGATGTGGTGGCTGCAAACATTTCCTCTTCCCTTTTTTCACATGGTGATCCAGCCAGTAACACACTTCTGGGCCTAGGGTGACAAATGGCCCCTCATTGTACTGTATCACGGTCACCTTGTAAGTTTAGTATGACTACAGAACACACCCACTATCACTATAATACAGGGGGGGGGGGGGTATTATTTAGTTCACAAAGGTGTACTAGGCAGGGCTAATAATACTGCTCAAGATAAGACAGCAAGGTGCACCCTTTTGAACATCTCTGGAGAGATCTGAAAATGGCTGTGCACCGACACTCCCCATCTAACCTGATGGCACTGGAGAGGTCCTGCAAAGAAGAATGGGAGAAGCTACCCAAAAATAGGTGTCCCAAGCTTGTAGCATCACACTCAAAAAGACTTGAGGCTGTAATTGGTGCCAAAGGTGCTTCAACAAAGTACTGAGCAAAGGCTGAGAATACTTATGTACAGTACATGTGATTTTTTTCATTACCACTTCCTGCCGGGAGGGTGTTCATGGACGTCCTCTCGTTTCAGTGGTTATACTGGGCTGATGCCTGCACCCACAGGGATCAACCTGGTATCGTTCTCTTCAGCGAGTGATTCCCTGCACCATAAGAACAATCACAGAAGCAGTTCAGCTGCTTGATTGTTCTTACAGGTGGCGGGAGGGGATGTCCCTCCCTCCCGCTGCCCTCTGGTGCTTCTACCGGCTCGCCCATGCGATCGGCGAGCCAGAGAAGGAATCCACCAGCACTGGAAGTTGACCATAGAGATTTCCGAGGAACAGATGGTCCCCGGTCATCTCTATGACTTGGAGGCCCGGGCGCGATGTTATGACGTCACGCCCGGCCTGGCAGTTGTAAATACTGCCATATACTCGTCTGGAAAGCCGAGATTGTCCTGATTTTTTTTTTCATTTCAGGCTTTCCAGCTTGTAGGAGAGATGTGGGGTCTTATTGACCCCAGACCTCTCCATAAAGAGGACCTGTCACGCATTATTCCTATTACAAGGGATGTTTACATTCCTTGTAATAGGAATAAAAGTGATCAAAACATTTTTTTTAAAAGGGAAAGTGTAAAAACCCAAAAATTTAAATAAACAATATAAAACAAAAAAAAAAAAAGTAAAGCGCCCCCGTCCCTGCGAGCTCGCACGCAGAAGCGAATGTATATATACATCGCACCCACATATGTAAGTGCCATTTAATCCACACATGTGAGGTATCGCTGCAAATGTTAGAGCGAGAGCAGCAATTCTATCCCAAGACCTCCTCTGTAACTCTAAACAGGTAACCTGTAAATTTTTTAAAGCGTTGCCCATAGAGATTTTTGAGTACCAAAGTTTGGCGCCATTCCACGAGCGTGCGCAATTTTCAAGCGTGACATGTTAGGTATATGTTTACTTGGCATAACATCATCTTTCACATTATACAAAAAAATTAGGCTAACTTTAGTGTTTTTTTTTTTGTTAATTCATTAAACAGTTTTTTTCACAAAAAAAAGCATTTGAAAAATTGCTGCGCAAATACCATGTGACATAAAAAGTTGCAACGACTGCCATTTTATTCCTTAGGGTCTCTGCTAATAATATATAATGATATAATGTCGGGGGGTTCTGAGTAATTTTCTACCAAAAAAATTATGATTTTTACATGTAGTGCCAGAATTAGTCCAGATGGGAAGTGGTTAAATAAATTCAAATTATTGCCTTCAGTAGTTGTTGTAGGAAGAGTAACCGAATCAGAAAAGGCTCTGCATGGGAGGAACTTGTAATAAATAAGGCATGAACTAACAGCTTATGTAGAGTATACAGTTGATTTAACACTTGAGCCACTCTCAAGAGAATGACTTTGTAAAGTATAGTATGTTATAGCAACCAATAGGATCAGACTTTACCATTGTCCTGCAAAAAAGAAGGTATAAAGGCAAAGACAAAATCATTACATACAGCGAGGGAAAAAAGTATTTGATCCCCTGCTGATGTTGTATGTTTGCCAACTGACAAAGAAATGATCAGTCTATAATTTTAATGGTAGGTTTTTTTTTAACAGTGAGAGACAGAATAATAACTAAAAAAATCCAGAAAAACGCATTTCAAAAAAGTTATAAATTTATGTGCGTTATAATGAGAGAAATAAGTATTTGATCCCTTCGCAAAACGTGACTTAGTACTTAGTGGAAAAACTCTTGTTGGCGACCACAGAGGTCCGACGTTTCTTGTAGCTGGCCACCAGGTTTGCACACATATCAGGAGGGATTTTGTCCCACTCCTCTTTGCAGATCCTCTCCATGTTTCGAGGCTGACATTTGGTAACTTGAACCTTCAGCTCCCTCCACATATTTTTTATGGAATTAAGGTCTGGAGACTCGCTAGGCAACTCCAGGACCTTAATGTGCTTCTTCTTGAGCCACTCCTTTGTTGCCCTGGCCGTGTGTTTTGGGGTCATCGTCATGCTGGAATATCCATCCACGATCCATTTTCAATGACCTGGCTGAGGGAAGAAGGTTCTCACCAAAGATTTGACGGTACATGGCCCCGTCCATCATCCCTTTGAAGCAGTGAAGTTGTCCTGTCCTCTTAGCAGAAAAACACCCCCAAAGCATAATGTTTCCACCTCCATGTTTGATGGTGGGGATGGTGTTCTTGGGGTCATAGGCAGCATTCCTCCTCCTCCAAACACAGCAATTTGAGTTGATGCCAAAGAGCTCGATTTTGGTTTCATCTGATCACAACACTTTCACCCAGTTCTCCTCTGAATCATTCAGATGTTCATTAGCGAACTTCAGACGGGCCTGTACATGTGCACATGTGCTTTCTTGAGCAGGGGGACCTTGCGGATGCTGCAGGATGTCAGTCCTTCAAGGCGTAGTGTGTTACCATTTGTTTTCTTGGTGGCTATGGTCCCAGCTGACTTCTGATTCCTCACAGTTCTCATGATCATTGAAACTCCACAAGGTGATATCTTGCATGGAGCTACAGACCGAGGAAGATTGACAGTTATTTTGTGTTTCTTCCATTTGAGAATAATCGCACCAACTGTTGTCACCCTCTCACCAAACTGCTTGGCGATGGTCTTGTAGCCCATTCCAGCCTTGTGTAGGTTTACAATCTTGTCCTTGACATCCTTGGACAGCCCTTTGGTCTTGGCCATGGTGGAGAGGTTGGAATCTGATTGATTTCTTCTGTGGATAGGTATCCTTTATACAGGTAACAAACTGAGATAAGGAGCACTCCCTTTAAAGAGAATGCTCCTAATCTCAGCTTGTTACCTGTATAGAAGGTACCTGGGAGCCAGAAATCTTGCTGATTTACAGGGGATCAAATACTTATTACACTCATTAAAATGCAAATCAACTTATAACTCTTTTGAAATGCATTTTTCTGGATATTTTTGTTGGCATTCTGTCTCTCACTGTTAAAATAAACCTACCATTAAAATTATAGATTAAACTGTAAACTAGTAGGTTTGCTTGAAGCTGTAAAACCAGATAGGTATGTTAAAGAGGCTGCATACGGAGCATTGTTTCAGGCTCGCAGGCTCATTTTACTTCATTTGGACTTCCAGTACTCCCCCTTCATCTCAAATGTGACTTGCACAGATTTGCACAACATTGAGGTTAGAAAAGCTGATATATCAACATGCAGCTTTTCCAAATTTGAGAAGGTATGGGGTAGTTGGTAGGCTTCTTCTGGTTTGGCCCCAGCAGATTTAGTAATGGGCAGGTTATTGTGAAATTTATCACAAAAATGGATATGTTTAATTTAGCTGGTAATGTTATGGCTGCAATTTGCATGCCCTTGCTTTCCAAATGTTTAATGCTTGTCTAGCTGCTTTGATATGGTGGCCCTAATGTCCCGGTTGTGTACGACCCTAGATATGGCTCTAAAGGGCGCTTAAAGCATTCCCATGACATGAACTACAATACTAGTATGCTGAATCGATATCTGATGTGAACTACATGTACTTTTAATGTCTGGTAGTACAAATTTGTGACATCTCAATAAACCTTTGCCTGATTTAAAAAAAGGGATTAAATACTTTTTTTCCCTCAATGTAACTGCTATGTGTTGTCACGCCAGCTGCACCAAATTATTTTCTATAATGCCCGTACACACGGTCGGACTTTGATTGGACATTCCGACAACAAAATTCATGGATTTTTTCCGACGGATGTTGGCTCAAACTTGTTTTGCATACACACGGTCGCACAAAGTTGTCGGAAAATCCGATCGTTCTGAACGCGGTGACGTAAAACACGTACGTCAGTACTATAAATGGGGCAGTAGCCAATGGCTTTCCTCTCTTAATTTATTCTGAGCATGCGTGGCACTTTGTGCGTCGGATTTGTGTACACACGATTGGAATTTCCGACAACGGATTTTGTTGTTGGAAAATTTTATAGCAAGCTCTCAAACTTTGTGTGTGGGAAATTCCGATGGAAAATGTGTGATGGAGCCCACACACGGTCGGAATTTCCGACAACAGGGTCCTATCACACATTTTCCGTCGGAAAATCCGACTGTGTGTATGGGGCATTAGACTGCATCTACAATGCTTTGAAAAAGTATTCACACCCCTTGAAATTATATTGTAATTTATTCTCAGTATACATACAGCTGTTCTGTGAAATCCTAAGACCCCTTTCACACTGGAGGTGTTTTTCAGGTGCTACAGCGCTAAAAATAGCACCTGCATAGCGCCTGAAAAAAGCCTCAGCTGCAAACCCAGTGTGAAATCCCGAGTACTTTCACACTGGGGCGCTGCGCTGGCACGGCGTCACAAAAAGTCCTGCCAGTAGCTTCTTTGCAGCGGTGGAGGAGCGGTGAATACACCGCTCCTGCCCATTAAAAACAATGGGGCAGCGCTGCTATACCGACGGCAAAGCGACGCTGCAGCAGCGTTTTGCGGGTGGATTTAACCCTTTTTCGGCCGCCAGCGGGGGGCGGTTTTAACCGCAGCTAAAACGACAGTAAAGCGCTGCTAAAAATAGCACCGCTTTACCCCTGACGCCTGGGCGCTTTCAGTGTGAAAGCACTCTAAGAGGTTTGTTAGAGGACCTTAGTGAACAAACAGCATCATGAAGGCCAATGAAAACACCAGACAGGTCAGGTATAAAGTTGTGGAGAAGTTAAAAGCAGGGTTAGGTTATAAAAAAATATTCCAAGCTTTGAACATCTCACAGAGCACTGTTCAATCCATCATCTGAAAATGAAAAAGAGTATGGCACAACTGCAAACCTACCAAGACATGGCTGTCCACCTAAATGTACAGGCTGAGCAAGGAGAGCACTAAAGCAGCCAAGAGGCCCATGGCAACTCTGGAGGAGCAGCAAAGATCCACAGCTCAGGTGGGAAAATCTGTCCACAGGACAACTATTATGCCCCATACACACGATCGGAAATTCCGCCAGCAAAAGTCCAATGTGAGCTTTTGGTCGGAAAATGCGATTGTGTGTATGCTCCATCGGACTTTTTCTGGCGGAATTTCGGCCAGCAAAGTTTGAGAGCATGTTCTCAATTTTTCATTCGGAAAAAGTTCCGATCGGAATTTCCGATCGTCTGTACATGCGCAAAATTCGACGCATGCTCAGAAGCATTGAACTTCATTTTCTCGGCACATCGTAGTGTTGTACGTCACCACGTTCTTGACGGTCGAAAGTTCAGAGAACTTTTGTGTGACCATGTGTATGCAAGCCAAGCTTGAGCGGAATTCAGTCGGAAAAACCATCCAAATTTTTTCCGCCGGAAAATCCGCTCATGTGTACGGGGCATAAGTCATTACATTGTTGAAAGAAAGGCATAAGAAGTCCTGTTTACCGTTTGCAAAAAGCCATTTGCGGGATACAGAAAACATGCGGAAAAAGGTGCTCTGGACGGATGAGACCAAAAATTAAACCTTTTGGCCTAAAAGCAAAACGCTATGGATTGCAGAAAACTATCAATGCACATCACCTTGAACACACCATCCCCACCATGAAACATGGTGGTGGCAGAATGATGTCGTGTGGATGCTTTACTTCAGCAGGGACAGGGAAGCTGGTCAGAGTTGATGGGAATATGGACTGAGCCAAATACAGGGCAATCTTAGAAGAAAACCTGTTAGAGTCTACAAAAGACTTGCGACTAGGGCAGAGGCACCTTCCAGCAGGACCTTAAACATTCAGCCAGAACTACAATTAAATGGTTTAAATCAAAGCATGTTCATGTGTTAGAATGGCTCAGTCAAAGTTCAGACCTAAATCAAATTGAGAATCTGTGGCAAGATTTGAAAATTACGGTTTACAGATGCTCTCCATCCAGTCTGACAGAGCTTGAGCTATTTTGCAAAGACGAATGGGCAAAAATATCACTCTCTAGATGTGAAAAGCTGGTAGACACATACCCCAAAAGACTTGCAGCTGTAACTGCAGTGAAAGGTGGTTCTACAAAATATTGACTCAGAGGAGCAATACAAATGCACGCCACACTGTTCAGATATTCGAGTATAAGCCGAGTTTTTCAGCACATTTTTTATGCTGAAACCCCCCCCCCCCGGCTTATACTCGAGTCATGGCAGTGATACCGGGCATTAGGCTACTTGTCCTGGGGCTGCACTGAACTGTGGCTGCAGCGCTCCCCTCTCTGCGCTGTGACAAAAGTCCCGCCCTCCTCCTAGACCGGCTCGTGTGATAGACAGAACACTGCGTCTATCACACGAGCTGGTCTGGGAGGAGGGCGGGACTTTTGCCACAGCGCGGCCGAACATTCCACACTGAGCTCCGAGACACATCTGGAGATGCCCGCTGTGCAATACAGGTACTGACACACAGTCACTACTAGTGAGGCTGCAATGACGAGCACAATGGACTACAATGATGGGCATGGTGAGGCTGCAGTGATGGGCAAAGTGAGGCTACAATGATGGGCACGGTAAGGCTGCAATGATAGGCATGGTGAGGCTGCGGTGATGGGCACAGTGAGGCTACAATGATGGGCACGATAAGGCTGCAATGATGGGCATGGTGAGGCTGCGGTGATGAGCACAGTGAGGCTACAATGATGGGCACGGTAAGGCTGCAATGATGGGCATGGTGAGGCTGCGGTGATGGGCATGGTGAGGCTACGATGGGCAAGGTGAGGCTGCGTTGATGGGCACAGTGAGGCTAGAATGATGGGCATGGTAAGGCTGCACTGATGGGCATGGTGAGGCTGCGGTGATGGGCACAGTGAGGCTACAATGATGAGCACGGTAAGGCTGCAATGATAAGCAGTGAGGCTGCATTGATGGGCACAGTGACGCCGGCAGCCTCTGTATTCTCCATGCCGCACCGCATTCTGAAAATTTACCAGTAGCTGCTGCATTTCCCACCCTAGTCTTATACTCGAGTCAATACGTTTTCCCAGTTTTTTGTGGTAAAATTAGGTGCCTTGGCTTAAACTCCAGTATATACGGTATTTGACTCCCTCCGTAGAAGTCGGTAATGATAAAACCGGTCAGGTGACCAGCACGATAACCCAGAAGTGACACGTGCGCTCCACCATCAACTGCCCTCTACCCGGAAGTATCTGCAGTGTCTGCAAAGAAATGCACGCTTTCCTCTGACGGCCGGACATGGTGATAGCGCCCTCTGGGTGATTTTTTTTCGCTTGTTGATGCTTATTTTAATGTACGTAGCTAGTATTAAGGGGGCTTCTGATGTATGGGGAATTGTGTCATAATAAACAGGATTACGCTATGTACTACCATTCTTGTGTTTTATGATGCGTGTTTGAGCCCCTGCAACAGTGGATCTCTGGGATGTTGAGGACCAGGTATCAAAGCAGCTGATACCTGGCATTAGAGGCGTCTGGTGAGTTTGACCACCTATGGGAGTGTGTTACACGTGGTGGAATACAGATTTTACTGTTTTCTGGTGGAAGGTGCATGCTAGGATGATAACTACTGTTGAAAACCTTGAACACCTTGAATACTTTGAACTGTTCCTAACACCTTGAATGCTTTAAATGCTTTGGACTACTCACCACGACCATGTGCTACAAATCTGTTTACAACTGGAGTGTTTTGCCACTGGTCTATAATATTATTATATTATCATTTTATTTCCAGCGCTGTTTTAGTATTTATATGATTCAGGGATTGGACTGTTTTTATATCTATACTACTTGCCTCCATTTTATTTTATCTTAACAGCTGCTCAGTATCTTTTGAGTACTTTTGAATATTTTTCATAACATATTTCAAAGTATTATTTTTATATACATTTTTTTTCAGTGTGTGTACTGCTATCAGAGCTGTAGGATTGATCTGGCGCTGAGTAGGGGCACTGCAGGCCTTTCACATACCCCCTTTTTTTTTCCTATATGTGGTATTTGTAAAAAAAAAAACCTGAAAGCCATTTATCATTTTCCTTCCTCTTCACAATTATGTGCCACTTTGTGTTGGTCTATCACATCCCAATAAAATACATTTATGTTTTGGTTGTAACATGACAAAATGTGGAAAGTTTCAAGGGGTATGCATACTTTTTTAAAGGCACTGTATTATTGCCCCATAGTGTTCATCAAAATGATCAAGCACTTGCACAAATGTTCTACATTAAAAATTATTATAAAATGTACACGATATAAAAATGTGTGCATTTTTCTCTATGTCAATCTTTATTAATCCCCCTGATTGCAAACAATCTTCTAGGAATAGTTTACCCAGTCACCTGAGTAATTAATAGATAACTGTGGCTTATATAGATGTTCCATAGCCCATCTCTTTCTGCAAGCAGAGCAGTCTCACATTGTAAAAAAGAATTAGCATGTCATTTTGCTTTTGGCTTTTCATTAATATTAATGTGTTCCATATCTACAGGCAAAGAAGAGGGAAACGGTGTAAGAAAGCTCCATAAAACATTGTCTTAGCATGCCATTTTTAAACTCCATGTATGGTCTTAAAGTGGTATTAAAGCTTTGTTTTTGGTTTTGTTTTTTTGTTTTTTAACAAACATGTTATACTTACCTGCTCTATGCAGTGGTTTTGCACAGAGCAGCTCTGATCCTCTTTTCTTTGGGTCTCCTGCTGGCGCTCCTGGCTCCTCCCCCTCGAGCAGTGCCTCCAGTGAAAGCCACTTGCCCTGATGGCACAGCTGCATGCTTGCTCCCAAACCGCGGCTCTCTGCGTCAATAAGACACATAGAGCCTGTGGCTCGACCCCGCCCCCCCCACTTTCTCCTCATTGGTTCACTGTCTGTGAGCCAATGGGTTCCCGTTTCTGTCTCAGCCAATGAGGGAGGGACCCGAGACAGCCGAGGCCATCGTAAACATCGCTGGATTGGAGGGAGCTCAGGTAAGGATTGGGAGGGCTGGGGGTGCTGCACACAGAAGGTTTTTTACCTTCATGCATAGAATGCATGAAGGTAAAAAACTTCAGCCTTTAGAACAGTGGTTCTCAACTCCTGTCCTCGGGACCCACTAACAGGCCAGATTTTAAGTATTACCTTGGGGAGATACAGACTAGAATACTGCAATCACTGAGCAGCAAATTATATCACCTGTGATGTATTTTAGTTATCTTGCAAACCTGGCCTGTTAGTGGGTCCTGAGGACAGGAGTTGAGAACCACTGCTTTAGAAGAAAGAAAGCAACACACTGAGGAATGTCCAATACTAAACCGTGTGTTAGGAGATCATGCAATTGGAAACGTTTCACCTGGTATGGTACATGTCAATCTAAAGTGACACATACCCACTGAGGGTTCCTGTGATTGTCTTTATGCAAGACTAAAAGCACTGTATTTTTTCTATAGATTCTAATAGTAAATTTGTTCAAATATATACATACAATTAATTTCATGAAACAGGAACAAGCAGCAGAAATATAGTGTATGTTAGCACTCCACTGTTATTTCAGCAGTATTACTCTCTTTTTTGTTTCCTATTTCTAAAAAGGGAATAGATATAAAATAGGACACAAAGTAGGCTATAGTCATGCAAAGGTCACTGCTCAAACAAGCAAGTTGGGGTCAGATCAGGAGATGATACAATTACATGACTAGCACAGACATCTCCTGGCCCACCATACCTGAGAGAGTTACTGTAATCTGCTGATTTCAGTTGTACTAGGCCAAATATTACAGTCTATCCAAGATTATACTAGCCATATTCTAGCCATAGATGGCTTAAAAGCGTAACTCCACTTTTATTGAGAAAAAAAACATTCCCCCCTGGGTGATCTATGTATATTGCAAGGATTATAACAAGGATTATAATCCCATGAATAAGTCCTCCGTGACGAAACATGTCGGGGCGTGGCTATACGGCAATCGAACGTGCTTGACGTAGGACGCTGTGACAGGGAGCGCCATACGAGTAAGCGGGGAGCGGCTTTAGCAGACTCCAGGGAACGGGTGAGAGTGTCATCGACTATCAGGCTACCTGGGTCCGCCGTGACCACCATACGTCCATTTTATCGTTTGGAGAGTTTTATTGGTGATGACCGTGATTGCTGTGCCTTTTTGCTTGATTGAAATTTGTGAAATGTGAGTTCAATGGTGGAGGAGAGTGTTATTTTTATTAAAGTTTATTGCGTTACTGCACTATTGGATCGCTTTTCCTTTTTTTCATGTGGAGAGAGCGCTTGCATATATACTCTGGATACTAAACGGGGATTGATTGGAGGTTATTACTTTGCCCCCTACTGTGTGGGAAAAGCCTGTGAGCCGAACACAAGAGTGTAAGGCAAAAAGAGCTGGTGAGTGTGCTCGCTGAAGGGGAGTGGAAGTCACAAAACACAGCGGTGTGGTGGAAGATATTATCACTGAAGATTTATATCATATCATATGATGTTATGTACCATCACTTACATCACTACGTCTCACTGATTATTGGACTTTATATGTTTGCTATTAGTTTTTGATATAAGTTTATTACACAGATGGTTCACATAATGTCTGTTTATTATAAACACAAGATCATATTGTGTTGTTAAAAAATAGCTGTTAATTAGTTAGTCACATTTAATTGTCCATACACATTTTTTTTAGGCAATTTAAGTTTTTTTAGCGCCGCTATTTGATTTCACTATTGGTGAGGGCGGGTTTATAGTGAATCATTTATTATTTTGCACAGTTTTGAGTATTTAAGTGGCTGCTGAGAGCGAGGCTTTAGTCCCATGAGCGCAGTGTTTGGCACACAGGAAGGGGCGAATTACCTGTGTACCATATTAGTAATACATAAAGGATTATAACAACCTTTGTTGCAGATTCCTACCTTTTGTTATTCTGAAGTAATCCATGAGTGTTTCTCTGTGCCTCTGTACTGAGTGGGTATAATGGGAGTGGTTTCATAATTAACTGTCAGGTGTGCAGCTGCTGGGCACTAATGAGGAAATATGCTGGGCCTGCATCCCTTTTGACGTGCTCCTATTGAAAGTATCTCTCCGAAAATGACATTTTTGTTGCAGGGGATGCCTGAAATCTGACTTGTATCTTAGGCAGACTTCTGGGAAAATTGGGGAGCCAATCACACACGCAGGAAATGATTTTTCTGGGAAGTGGTCAGTACACACTCTGTGTACAGAACACCTCCAGTAAGGATGAGCCCTGGCGTGTTTGCACAGCGCACGTGCAGAGCCCGCCAGGAAGACGGCACTGCGCTAATCACAGGCATTGAGACATTTCCAGATCTCTGCAGCCACGCATCGGGACAATGTCTCACTGCCTGTGATTAGAGCAGCGCAGTGCCGACTTCCTGGCAGGCTCTGCACGTGGGCTGTGCGAACACGCCGGAGCTCATCCTTAACCTCCAGGTAGCCATATTGCAATGCATTCTCAAAAAATTACAGTGGCTGCAGATTGAAAAGGAAAGGTCATAACATTCAATTACAACATGATTAGTGTCGCAATTATATGTGCTATATTATTTTTTCTTTATTTGCTATTTTTTTTCCCCACAAAAGTGGAGTTACCCTTTAATAACTACAAGATTTGCTCCTGGTTAGCAGAAATGCTTGTTATCAGGCTATTTTGGACTGAAGAGGGCGATAAGGGCCCCAGGCCTTTGGAAATGATCACTATCGCCTAGGGCAGGGGTCTCCAAACTTTCTAAACAAAGGGCTGGTTCACTGTCCTTCAGATTTTAGAGGGGCCGGACTGTGGCCATTGGGAGTAGAAAAGGTTGTTTGTCTCAGTGGGAGGAATTGTGCCCCATCATTAGTTTCAGTGGAAAGAATTGTGCCCCATTGTTGGAATCACTTGGAGGAATTGTCCCCTATCATTGGTGTCATTGGCTCCCATTAGTGGTGTAATTGGAAGAAATTGTTCCCCATTGTTGGTGTCATTGGGAGGAATTGTGCCCCATCATTGGTGTCAATATGGGAAATTGTGTCCCATCATTTGTGTCACTGGGAGGAATTGTGCCCCATCATTAGTGTCAATGGGAGGAATTGTGCCCCATTGTTGGAATCACTTGGAGGAATTGTCCCCTATCATTGGTGTCATTGGAAGAAATTGTTCCCCATTGTTTGTGTCATTGGGGGAAAAGTGCCCCATCTTTGGTGTAATTGGGAGAAATTGTGTCCCTTCATTGGTGTGAGTGGGGGGATTATGTCCCTTTGTTAGTATCAGTGGATGAAACATTCCCCCAAGGACCGCATAAAAGCAAGCAAAGGGCCGCATATGGCCCCCGGGCCACAGTTTGGCGACCCCTGGCCTAGGGTGATCTGCCAACATGCAAGAAGATACCTTATGACCATCACCAATCATCCTCTTTGTTTTGGAGCAAAGGAAAAAAATACATTGTCTCCACCGCAGTTACCATTGGGATAGGATCGCTGTCGGTTATGACAGAGTAGTACAACCATATTGCAGAAGTAAAAATCCCATGTACTGTGTCTGCCTCTTACAAAACGAGAACCTTGGCACTACTGTTCAGCATTTGTTTCCCCTTGCAGGAAGCTAATAGATAACTGTCCTAAGGCTCTGTATGAGTGTCTGTGCCTATCTTTACCGCTTTTCCTGGTACACTGTGGTCTAATTTCAGATCAAGATGTGGGCGGTTGTGCTCATGAATATAAAATGCTTCCATATGTCAATGCAACTGCTCCATGTGAACCCACAGTCAGCAAGGCCCACATAATCTAAATCAGCAAACTTAAAGGAAACCTGTACTAAAAAAATATGTACGCTGCCACTGCTGGCGTCTCTTTTTGCAAATGCTGGTTACTTGAACAACCATACCGATCCTCTAGCTTCAATGCTTTGAGTCACTGACCCAGAACAAGTGTGCAGGATTTTTTATTTCACTTGAGTCACTGGGTCAGTGACTCAAAGTATTAAAGGCTGAGGCAGCCAGGCAACTAGCATTTTCAGAAATTCAGCAACGGCAGCCTGTACAATTCTCTTGGTACAGATTTCTTTTTCAGCTAGTTCACACCAAATGCAGTCCAGTGGGGGTTTTTTTTCTGCATCAAAAATGCATGGAAAGTAGGTTGTATGGTTACCAATGGCAAAGTTCATACCAGTGCAGTCAGTTCCAGGGTTTTCCAGTTCCAGAAAAAAAAGTAGAACATGTTGCATTTTTCCTGCACTGGACTGTTCTGTGACGCGGTAAAACGCATCAGAACACACCAAAACGTGTTAAAATCATGCATGCAGAAACGCATCCGGAACGGATCTGGAGTGGGTTTTTGTGGTGTGAAAAAGTCCTTAATGGAATGTAATTATGAGTGTTATGGTGAAATGCCTATTTCTAATATAATCGGAAATAAGATATAGATATAAGTGCTTATCTTATATAACCAGCTATTAGCCTTAACCATGCTCAATTAGATGTCTGCCAGTTTCTCCCTTCATGTGGAACAGATCTGCAAGAGTTAAAGAACAAAGTTAAGAAGAAGAAGATTGCACCTATTTTCAGTCCTATGAGACTACACTCAAGAGAAACAGGAACTGAAAATAAGACACCATATTTAGCTATAATAGTCTGCTATTCCCTTATACAAATATAAACCAGCAAAGCTTATATTTCGTCACAATAATGAATATGTATAATACCGAGCGGTTCTGTACGGTCCAAAACAGAAAGGAAATACAAACTCATTGAAAAGCAATATTCATTGTAAAATAAGCTTAGCTTAGTGAATGAGCTAAAGCCAAGCCATTTTGCAAAGAATACTCATTCATTTTTTGTTTGCACATGGCTGGATAATTATAGTCAGCACAGCTTCACCTCATTTACTAAGCTAAGTTAACACATGTATATTGCATAGTTTGGGATCTGAAGCATTTAAATATTACTTGTCCAAGGAATTAGATATACCACAAATTGAAAAGGATTTTATCATTGACTTGCTTACATTTGCCACAACTCACAACTACTTTTGGTTCAATCATCAATATTACATGTGTCCATAAGGGCTAAGATCGCCCCCAGCCTGGCCAACTTGTTCATGGCCAAGTGGGTGGAGGATGTGGTCTATGGCTATGCCCGACCAGAGCTCGCTCTGGTACATAGGCAATGTCTTCCTCCTCTGGAAGGGCAGTCCGGACTCCCTAGAACAAATGATGATTTTTTTCAACACAAATGAGTGAAGCATTTCCCCCCCCCTTATGAAGCCGATAGGGAGAGTATTCATTTTCTAGACCTTGAGATTCGAGTAGAGGATAGTAAATTGGTCACCAGTACTTTTTTAAAAACCACGGACCGGAATTCCTATATACCTACAGATATTTGCCATCATAAAACTTGGCTTGAATCAGTACCTCAAAGTCAGTTCATCAGACTGAGACGTGACTGCACCATGGTCAGTGACTTTGACACACAAGTACCCCTTTTAAAGAATAGACTTATTGAAAAGGGCTACAATGTAGCAATTTTGGACCAATAAATTAGCCAAGTTAGAAGTCTTGATAGGAATTCTCTAAAGGCAGACAAGGTAAAACCCAATGGAACTCAGAAATGTAAATGGTCTTTCCTTACAACCTTTTCCAGGCAACCCTATCAACTAAAAAAGATTTTTAAGAAACATTGGTCCGTTTTGAAAAATTATCGGATTTTGGGTCCAATACTCCCAGACAAACCAGGGTTTGTCTTTAGGGGACTGCGCTCCCTACAGGCAAGCATAGCTCCCAACATTATGGAGCCCCCTAAAACAGACAACTTTTTTTCACAATTTAATGGGATACTACCCTTACAGGATACTACCCTTACAAAAAATGTGCAGTATGCCAAGTCAAAATCAGTGGTAAACATAAAACATGCACCTCCCCCCCCCCCCACTATAACAGCCAAATGTCATCCTATCAAGCATTTTATTACATGTACAACAAAAAATGTGGTATATCTTATCACGTCAATGTGGTAAGCAATATGTGGGGAAAACAACCAGAACCTTTTCAATATGGGTGAACGAGCATATCAACAATATCAGAAAAGGAAAAAAGGAACATACGGTACCCAAACACTTCACACATTGTCTCAACAGAAACCCCAGGGGAACCTCCTTTGTGGCGATAGATAAATACATGCCACCTTAGAGAGGTGGATCCACCAAAAGGGGTGTGTCTCAGATGGAGGTCAGGTGGATTTATTCACTAAAGTCTTGTGTTCCCCATGGTATGAACGTGGATTGAGACATGAATGCTTTCATCAATAACTCTTGATAGGTCTCATGTATGGCTTAGTTCCACATACTACAGAAATGTATCTGCGTTGTTTATTAATATTTTGTTTTGGACAATATTTCCATCAACTATGTTGGAGTTCCTTGCAGAAAGAGGACTGTCACCTCCCCTTGCCTTTCTTAAATATACTGTTTAATATTTTTTTCATGCATATTTTTATAATTTTTATACAATAACATTTTAATATATATATATATATATATATATTTTTTTTATTATTTCCCCTTTTTTGTTAACTTTTTTTTCATAGATATTACATCCAACCATACTCGATATCTTCCAGTCTATTTGGGACATAATAATAAAAACAATAATAAATCATTATGATTACCTTATTGGCCATAATACTTATTTGGACCAATTAGTTTATTTATGTTTGCTTTTTGTCCATTTTAGAGCACCTATCTAGCGGGATTTGTGTCCTGGGGTGACACTTTGGTATCTCCATTAAGAATGAGGTCCGACTGTTTCCATATTTTGACACCAAGGTTTGGGTATCTATCTCGGTGCATAAGCGGCCATCTTGTTTTCAGAGCGAGGCTTGGCTATTTGGCTTGCTATAAAAAGGCGGCCATTTTTAACTTTTAGAACGAGGCTTGGCCACCTATCCCGATATAACGGTGGCCATCTTGTTTCCAAGACGAACCTTGGCCATCCATTCCGATATAACGGCGGCCATCTTGTTTGCAAAACGAGGCTTGGCTATTTGGCTTGCTATAATGGCAGCCATTTATTACTCTCAGAATGAGGCTTGGCCATCTAGACCAGCCAATAAGGCTGCCATATTGATTGGCTGCTTGACTGCATTAGTGGGGACAGCTGCGCGCTTTCTGCTCCGGACAATATATATATCTGCGTGGTGACAGACATGGACTCCATGCTCCCAATGACATCACTGACGAAACATGTAGGGCGAAGTCCATGTCTAATGTGACTACGCAAGTCGAACCTGTTGACTAGCAGACCAGTTCCCAGGAATGTTTGACTTTTACCCTGAATTTCTATAAGTTCTTAGCATCACTTTGTCTCAGTAAACATCATACAGTTTTACACTATGTGGGCAATTTCTTTATGTGAATTGGAGCGATTTACACTGTCAACCATGACACCATCCTCTAAAGCAGAGGTAATTGCTGGTTTACCATCTACTGCAGGTCTCTTCAACTTAAAGCAGAAGGAATTGCTCTGATCATTGGTTTACCATCTACTGCATGTCTAGACTCTTATAATTTGGAGTCTAGTGATCTGGTAAGCAAGAACTTCGTATAATCCATGGTGGAGGTGCACTTGGGTGAAGTTTTATACAGTATCCCATTCACTCATTTGAACACCCAGCAAGAGACTTTTTGCTTATTATCAATATTGCAACTTTTTTGGAGCATCACATGAACTGTTTGTTTGCGCATTGATTTTATACTTGTTTCACTTAAATTATTTAGGGCGGTAACTTATGTTGTATATAAGTAAATAAAAATTAACATAAAATGGGAGCATCTGTAATCTGTATTTTTTATGTAATCACTTTGCAGCTGATTGGGTATTTAAAGTAAACAAAGTTTCACCTTATTTACTAAGTTAAGGGAGTTGGGCTGGACAGTGAGAAAAGTTGGGGGGGGGGGGATCCCACAGTGGAAGGGCACACACCTCCACTCACCCCTCCAGGTTACAGGCATCTTCCCAAAATAAAACCCACTAGGTGGAAACTCCCAGCTTTACCCACTTCAGGAGGGCATACGCTCCCCTCCATAGAGAGGGTCTTCAAGGACTGGAACTAGCAGAATTCAGATCACCACTGCACTGGACCTTTAGACCACTTTGAAGATAACTGTATGTATCACATTGCACTGCTGTACTGTTTTACCTATTTATAATAAATGTAGTAATACTAATAAAAGTTATACGATTCCAAATTCTTCTGAAAATGACCTGTAAGTGCCTGATTTAATTGGACATATGTATGTTTTGATATTAATGCGCAAAATTTGGAGGTGTAGGATGTAGGCAATACATAGTTTTTTCAATCTTTTTAAATCATCTGCTTCCATTAAAATAATTGCTGGTAATCCTGTAAGGAAGGCTTTTGTGCAGGCAATTCCTGTTATGGGATGGCAACTCTCTGTCCCTATCTCTCAATTGCTGTTGTCAGTTGCTACCCTGTCAAACGTGCTTCTGGTGGATACTATAAGTCGCAGTGCTGATGCTCATTGCACAGGCATGTTCCACCATTGTCACCAAAAGGAAACCCATGCTGGGGAGACACAAAGTAGCTGCAAAAGGAGCTGCAAGAGATCAGCAGCACTGAGCTAAAAGCAGCAGTATTTTCCAAAAGAAAAAAGCATAGCAATGGCTTATGATTCACAGTGATTTAGCAAAAGAAAGTCCAGTTTAAAAAGCATGCCAACACATGTTGCTTACATGCAATAATGTATATATTTTTAGCTGCATTTGGTATGAACAAGCTCTACTGTCTGTCCTATTTTTTCTGGAAAGTTAGCCAATTTACCATGGATGTAAAAACTGATTATCTAACCTTTTCCTGAGGCTTTACATTTATACTATTCAACATGCTCCTGTCAAATCTCTGTGGCATTCTAGCAAGTCTGAAGTGCTATATTTTATCATGGCCAAAACCAGACACCTACAGGAAATAACGTAGACAGGAGAGATAATGTATGGCTCATACTGATTGACGCCAGGCATGGGCATTTTACCAGTGTCTGAATGATGCCATTCTACCAAACTTCTGAACTGTGCTTGATTGCCAGAATCTGAATGAAGTCTTTATACCATGTCTTAATGATTTCATATCATGTTGTGCCAAATATAAAAGCCAGAACCCCTTCCCAAAAACATCTTTCTCCTTCCTCCAGGGCACACTCTGGACTCTGTGCTGCCAGACAGAAGTTATCATCACTGTGCATACATTGCTTTCAATCAAGAATAGCCTTGCTTTGCCACCATACAGTGCTTGGCCTCTCACCACATTTTAAACAATGGCACTGCTGTTTTTATGAAGAAAGGAAAAAGCAGGCACAAACACCTGGGTCCCTCCCCATGTCAAGTCTACAAATAGAAAGAGCTTAACAAAGATTAGAAAAATAAGCAACAAGGCCTAAAGATGATCGTCCAGTTAAAAAAAAAAAAAAACAGACCTATGGCACCTCTGGAAACGTGTGGTGCAAAAACATTATTGCTTTTCAATTTCCACTGATGTCTTCCTAGCTATATTAGGAATACGCATCTCTATAGGAATTTCATAGATGTTATTTGGCAAGACCTACTTTGTAGCTCTGGCTTTGCGAAAAAAAAAAATTATTTGGTGCTACAGAAATTTTCAAGTATTTACAAGGAAATGTATGCATAATGCTGGAGAAGAGATTCCAGATGTTCAGAGATAACCAGGTCATGTGTATTGGGAATTGGAAGTCCGAGAGTTAGTTATAGAATATTAAAAGTAAAATACTAACTTTGCAGGAAGATGCATGTATGATTAGCAGTTGACATCCATCTACAGGTGACCATATGAGGTTGATCTTAAAAAGCAACAGGACAAGCAAGCAAGTCAGCATTACAGGGTTACTTACAAAGACGCAAATTTTATATCCAACTGCTATGGGTTTGCCTGAAATAAGTCAGGAAATGGGCATAACTGGGCACATACTTGGAGAAACCAGGTGAATGAAACAATAATTTGGCAGTTTGTAAATCTCAGAGGTGAATTAAATTTTCTATGAGGTCAATATGATCTCTAGCAAATAAATCATGGCTCATGGCTAAACTACCGTTCCTCCCTTCTGTAGGCAGCCATGACAGTTCATACACTTCCTCTAAATGTGTAAATTGCACACAACACAAATCTCAGCATAAGCTATGGCACAGCTCAGAGCACTGCTCAGCAGGTTGTACATCATTGAATTTTGCAGTCTAGAACCATAGCGGAAACTAAGCACTGTCAATATGGAGCTGTACCGGGGTGCTGGCAAAAATGCAGTGCAGCAGGAAACATCATTTTGTCTATGATTATGGGCACTTTAATACCAGCAGCTGCACTGAACACATGGCCACTGGTGTATGCTGGAAGTGAAAATACATTCCTCTGTTCGCAGCTGTTCGCAGTTCCTCTGGCCGCAGCATGGTGTAATGCCGTGTATTGTGTTGTACTCAGGGCTTTTTTTCGGCTGGAACTTGGTGGAACTCAGTTCCACCACTTTTGGCTCAGGCCCTCTGCTCCCTGCTCACCATTATTTCTTGCAAACACAGAAGTCCGGCTTCTGTGTTTACAAGTGAAAGCTCGTCTCCCAACGGCTCCCATAGATCTGATCTCCTGAGTGACTGCCACTAAGTGCAGGATGGGGACAAGGGAGATGCAGGTGCAGATCCCAACACCCCAACTGAATGATCCCCCTGCAAGTGAGAGAGGCAGAGCCACCTATAGTGTGCGGGGAGGTACTAGAGCTGGCTAGGTTCTTCAGCTTAATACACCAACACAAGTAAGACATGTGGAACATGGCAGACCTTTTAAGGAAGGAAGGAGAAGATGGAGACAGTGTAAGGGGGGTTGCATGCAGAGTTGAAGAGTGGTGAAAGTGAGGAGGATAGGGGATGCAGAGGTAACCAGCTGTGGAAATCTGACCACACTCACTATTTGATGTGGTTTGAAGGGTTTGTGTGGGGTGGGGGAGGGTTTTTTGAGAAGTTGTGGTTGAGTTCCTGCACCCATTTTCTGAGAAAAAAAGCCCTGGTTGTACTTAATCGCACGGAAAAAAGTACTACATGCTGTGCTTGTTTTCTGCCCACAACACCACAGCACAGTGGTGCGAACTAGTCAATAGGGCAGGGCTGGAAAAATCCCAGGTGCCAGGTTTCCATGGTGACTAGAAATTGCATTCTGGCACCTGGGCTTTTGTCAGCCCAATCACTGTTGCAGGGATGCACAATTTTATTGCCCTACACAGATCGTTTTTTTCTACATTTGGCCCTGCTGTGGACAAACAGCAGGGCTCACTTGTCAGGTGGAAGCATTCGGGTGGTTCCGCTGCTGCCTAATTGCTTCCACACATGCGGGTAAAGTGCCCCCCACACTATGTATCCCAGGCTACGCTTGCCCATCTGCGGGACCGGCAAAGTGGGTGTCGCAGGGTAGAGGGCAGTGTGTTCACTCTCCTTCCCATCTTGTTCCCGACCCGGTAGCGACGTGTATGATGTCACTTCCGGGTCCCTGTTGACCATTTAGTTGCCCAGCATGGCTGGGAAAGAATGTAATGCAGTGCGATCTGCACTGTATTACATACAGTGGAACACGGGAGACATGCAGGGTCTTTTAGAGAGTGCATGTCTCATTAAAAGAGAATCTGTCACCAAAAAAAAATCACCACATAGGGGACGTTTTGTCCCCTATGTGATAAAAAAAGTTTTTTTTTTTGTTTTAATTGTAAAAAATTTAAGTTACACCTAAGCACATAACATCCCCCCACATATATGTAAACACACATGTTGGAGCGCCTACGCATGAAAACATTGATTAAGATACATATTGCCATGCACTCTCACAAACTGGCTCCTAACCTTTTTAGCTGACTGCTAGATTCAAAGCAAATTTGTCAAGCCCTGCATTAGGGAACAATGCTTTTTGTCCTGCCTTGCATTGGGGCTGCACTGGGCTGGGGGTTCCCAGCGCAGTCCCAGTGCAACTGGCGTGAAAGGGAGCATAGGTGTATGTAAATTGTTTGTTATATCCGTTCAACAATGCAAAAAAAAAAAAAAAAAAAAAAAAGGAAGGGGAGGAGAAGAAAGGTAATTAAAGCAGAGTTCCATCCTAAAGTGGAACTTCTGCTCATCGGATTCCTCCCCCCTTCCGGTGCCACAATTGGTACCTTTCAGGGGGGAGGAGGGTGCAGATACCTGTATATTACAGGTATCTGCACCCACTTCCGGGAATACCTAGCCGCAGATAGCCGCAAATACCCGCCCCCCCCCCGTTGTGTTCTAGGAAACACACAGTTCCCACAACGGGGACCTGTGACGTGCAGCGCGACTCGCGCATGTGCAGTAGGGAACCGGGCAGAGAAGCCGCAACGATTCACTTCCTGATTCCCTGACCAAGGATGACAGCAGGGGCAGCTGAGAGACGAGCGATCGATCGGTTTCGGCTGCCGACATCGCTGGACCCTGGGACGGGTAAGTGTCCATTTATTAAAAGTCAGCAGCTGCAGTATTTGTAGCTGCTGGCTTTTAATCATTTTTTTTTAAGGAGGAGCTCCGCTTTAAAGAAAACTGAGAAAACAAAGAGCAATTAAGTTACAGGTGGAAAAGTAAACAGGTGACCTTAGACTTTAGAATGGTCACTGCAATGGTTTTCAGTAACACAGGCCAGCAGAATGGTTGCATAATATGTAAATGCCTTCACCACACGCACACAGCTGAACAGGCAGGTAACCTGCTCTTCCCTCTGTCTCGGTTGTCCAGTCACATACATTATAAGCGGCTTGAGACTTTCTACCACAGACACAAATGGTACACTGTGCTGAGTTGGGTCTTATTCTAGACAGAGCATGTCTATAATCCTTCACATAGATTATTAAATCCCTCTATAGGATTTAACAGGATAGAAAAATCTGCTGTCTGTCTATTGGCTAAATCAGGATTCAAGTGGCCATAAGAGAATTAAGAGTGACTGCAAGCAAATGTCTTGGTGAAATGATTAAGAGAGTACACGTTCTATAAATAGTGCAGAACAATAAGCTTTATTTAAGTATATTATCTGAGTCTCCTCACACATATACTACTCGGGGAAACAATCTAAAAAAACACAAGTTACACTGAAAAAGGGACACCTCTGTTAGAACTGGTATTTTCAACAAATGTATAAAAAGTAAAAGCCAAGCTTTGAAGAGTAACCAAACAATTTCAAGCAACACTAAAATTGTTTTTTTTTTCAAGCAAACACTCTGAAACTGCAGGTTTCTAGATGTCCTCTTGCATTATCAAGTGTTTTTTTTTTTTTACACACTGTGCGTTGCATTTAGGCAGCCTATTCAAATGAATTGGCCACAATGCACCAAAACCAATTAAACAGATCTGCAGATATTTTTGGCAACCCAGCACACCAGATTGGGCAGTAGTGTATTATTGTGTGTTGCAGTGCACTGCCATGCATGTGCGTTGGAGCTGCATTGCATTAGTGTATTGGGGTGCCATTAAAAACTGATAGTACTGCAAAACATTAACAAAGGCAATGCACTTTGCAGCAATACCACACAGAAAATTCTGTTTCTGTCCTGAATTAGAAAAATGTGCAAAATTTTGTGTTGAATGAACTGTGAGTGAAAGCTTTGGTAATAGATAGACGGATAGGTGTCTTGAGGCTTCTCCAGGTCTCCCAGCTGCTGTACAGTACTGCTATGGGATTCTCTATGACCTATTTGCTTCAGCTCTGCAAGCTTCCCAGTTCAGAGGTCAGGCTTTCCTCACCTACCACTTAGTATGTCATTATGTTCCTATATCTGCATACAGTGGGGATCGAAAGTTTGGGCACCCCAGGTAAAAATGTGTATTAATGTGCATAACGAAGCCAAGGAAAGATGGAAAAATCTCCAAATGGCATCAAATTACAGATTAGACATTCTTCTAATATATCAAAAAAAGTTAGATTTTATTTCCATCATTTACACTTTCAAAATTACAGAAAACAAAAAAATGGCGTCTGCAAAAGTTTGGGCACCCTGCAGAGTTAATATCTTGTACTGCCCCCTTTGGCAAGTATCGCAGCTTGTAAACGCTTTTTGTAGCCAGCCAAGAGTCTTTCAATTCTTGTTTGAGGTATCTTTGCCCATTCTTCCTTACAAAAGTCTTCCAGTTCTTTGAGATCTCTGGGCTGTCTGTCACGCACTGCTCTTTTAAGGTCTATCCATAGATTTTCAATAATGTTAAGGTCAGGAGATTGTGAAGGCCATGGCAAAACCTTCAGTTTACGCCTCTTGATGTAATCCCTCGTGGGTTTTGAGGTGTGTTTAGGATCATTATCCATTTGTAGAAGCCATCCTCTTTAACTTCAGCTTTTTCACAGATGGCATCAAGTTACCATCCAAAATTTGCTGAAATTTTATTGAATCCATTTTTCCTTCTACTCGTGAAATGTTCCCTGTGCCACTGGCTGCAATACAAACCCAAAGCATGATTGATCCACCCCCATGCTTAACAGTTGGACAGAGGTTCTTTTCATTAAATTCTGTGCCCTTTCTTCTCCAAACGTACCTTTGCTCATTCCGGCCAAAAAGTTCTATTTTAACCTCATCGGTCCACAGAACTTGTTTCCAAAATGCCTCAGGCTTGTCTATATGTTCATTTGCAAGGTTCAAATGCTGATTTTTGTGGTGAGGACGTAGAAGAGGCTTTCTTCTGATGACTCTTCCATGAAGACCATATTTGTACAAGTATCTCTTTATAGTGGAATAGTGTACCACAACTCCAGTGTATGCCAGATCTTTCTGGAGGGATCGTGCAGTCAAACGTGGGTTTTGAATTGCTTTTCTCACAATCCTGCGAGCTGTTCTGTCTGATATTTTTCTTGGTCTTCCAGATCTTGCTTTAACTTCCACTGTTCCTGATGACTGCCATTTCTTAATTACATTCCGAACAGAGGATAATGACATCTGAAAACGCTTTGCTATCTTCTTATAGCCTTCTCCAGCTTTGCGAGCGTCAACTATTTTCAGTTTCAGTTTTCTAGACAACTGCTTAGAAGAACCCATGGTGCTGATTGTTGGGGCAAGGTCAGATGAGTCTGGCCATTTAAAACCTTTGAGATTGACATCACCTGGTCTTCCCAGACGATTATTAAGAACAATCCATGACACTGGCAGGTCTCAGCTTTGCAAAGGGGGGCGGTGCATGCTATAAATTCTGCAGGGTGCCCAAACTTTTGCAGACGCCATTTTTTTGTTTTCTGTAATTTTGAAAGTGTAAATGATGGAAATAAAATCTAACTTTTTTTGACATATTATAAGAATGTCTAATCTGTAATTTGATGCCATTTGGAGATTTTTCCATCTTTCCTTGGCTTCGTTATGCACATTAATACACATTTTTACCTGGGGTGCCCAAACTTACGATCCCCACTGTAATACGGTGAAGCTCCGCTGACTTCCATTATTCAATAATGTTTAAGCAAAAACGCTGTCTTTTTTAATTGCCTTGCACGTGATTGGGTATTCTTTGCAAAGTGAAATTTCACCACATTCACTAAGCTCTGGTAAACATTTCCATGCAACAGCCCACTTGTCATCAGTAAATCAACACCTTGGCCTCTATAGGCACTGGTGATGTAGCCAGGGCCTCACAGATGCATCCTGGGAAAGGCTACCTCAAATTGCATGACAAGTCGCACCCTATTGTTGGCAAAGTCAGATTTGGTGTGAATGGGGGCTTAAAGTCAATTCACAAAAGAACACACACATTTGTAATTTATCACCTGCCAGTAGGCAGTCAGTATTTTTTTTTTAAAAAGTACAAAAAAACAATGAGAGGAACTCTGCAGTGGCCACTAAATTAAAAGTATAAAATGTATCAATGTGAAAATGTTTTGCCCTGAGCTCATAATTGAAAATAAATTGTAAAATTTCACCAGAGGGAGATCCTTTATAAATGAAAGTACACTAGAATGGTTTCACAGTTTCATAGTATTTCAGTGTGCATGTATTTCTTCCTCTGGTGCAGTGTTAGCATGTTAAAAAAAAAAAAAAAAATTGTGAAAAAACAAATGTCAAAAATAACACAAAATGTAAGTGATAAATATCACAAAACAAATATTTAAACGCATTCAGTAAATAACTAATGTTTTTTAGTGAATTGACTACTTTTGAGATAAATACAGCATGAGTGAGTTTAACTCAAAAATTCATGCTGTATTTATCTCTTAGTTATTATTATTATACAAGATTTATATAGCGCAGACAGTTTGCGCAGCGCTTTACAACATTAGGGCAGACAGTACAATTACAATACGATTCAATACAGGAGGAATTGACCCCCCACCCCCCCCCCCCAGTGCCTTCCTGGGAAATTGTGTGTACACATTTGGAGATCTTGCAAGATTTCTAGGAGACATTTTCCCCCTTTTTTTTGTACTCAGATAATATGTAATGTCACAAGGGCAAGGGCGGGGGGTTGGAACTTCAGGAAAGACTGAATAGCGACAGAGAAGAAAGATGCTGAAATGCACATTTACAGGTATGATGTCAATGTTAAAGTGTTACTAAACCCGCAACAGTAAAATCAGTCTGTATATACAGTAAAGCATGCTTGTTATACTCACTGTGGAACCTAAGGGGTTAATCATCTGCATTGTTTAAAAAGGTTGTTCGATCCTGTCTTCATTGGTCCTCCCCTTCTTCCACAGTCCCCAATCTATCTTCTGATAGAACAGAGCCTTGGGGGCACTCTGCACATGCTCAATTTGGTGTGTATTGCTGGAGTGTGTTTTTTCCTTGAGAGATATATTGATATAGTGAATGCAGGCTCCTGGGTTGAGTAACACTTTAAAGTGATTGAAAAGTATCGCTTTAAAGAAAAACAAAAACACACACACACGTTATACTTACCTGCAACTGTTGCAGTGGATTTGCACAGAGCAGCCCGGATCCTCCTCCTCAGATCACTCTTCATTGCTCCTGGCCCTTCACTCCTGACGCGTGCCCCCATAGCTTGCTATGGGGGCAACCGAGCTCAGTCAGAGCTCTGTGTAACCATTCAGACACGGGGCCCCAACCCGGCCTCGCCCCCTCTATCCCCTAATTGGCTAACTGACTTTGATTGACCGCCACAGGAGCCAATGGCGCAGCGGCTGTGCCCCAGCCAATCAGGAGGAGAGTCCCAGACGGCCAAGGGAATCGTGGACATTGCTGGATAGAGAAGGGGATCAGTGTAAGTATTAGGGGGGCTGCTACACACAGAAGGTTTTTTTATCTTAATGCATGGAATGCTTTAAGATAAAAAAAACCTTCTGTCTTTACAACTCTGTCCTTACAACTCAACGATACCAGAGTGTGACTGTTTTGAGGATGTGCAGCTACCCATCAGATCTGCCTGTCTGCTTATGACTAGCACAGGCACTAGGGGGTGTACAGTCTATTTGGGAAGGATCTTTTCTATGAACAATCTTTCCTATGAAAGAACTTCCCAGGAACCGTAATGGTACTTCTTCCAAAAAATAGACAATAGACATATGATACTGAATTAACCGCAGGAACCATGCATGCATATTGTGTATAACCATTCAGTCATCCTTAGGCCTCATGCACACTGGACATTTTTACAGCTGCTGTTTTTGGCTTCAGGTGTTTTTTTCTGCAGCCAGTAAACTCCCCAGCATGTTATCCTGTGTCCATGCACACATGGGCTGTTATGAGCGTTTTTTGGTAGGGGCGTTTTCTGGCTGGAAAAAAACCCAGAACTAGTGTTTTTTCAGCTGTAAAAAATTCTCTAAATCTGATAACAGCTTACAAAAGCTGAAAAACACAGCTATTCGGTGTCAGCGTTTGAGCCATAAGCTTTTGTGGGCATATAGTTTAGCAATAAAAAAAAAAAAAAAAAAAAAAATTAGCTGGAAAAACGCTACTGCAAAACTCATTCTACAGCTACAGCTTTCTACAGGTAAAGCTACTGGCATTTTTATAACGTTCAGTGTGCATGTGACCTTAAGGAAAACTATAATGGTTTATATATTTAATATTAAGGGTCAAAATTATTCTATTTTATATGAAAGGTTTATATATATATATAATTTGTATATTTTATATTTACACTGTGGCAGAACTAGGCCCTGCCGCCGTGTGAGTATAAGCAGAAGACACATAAGGTTATCAAGAATACGGCTTCAGGGGCTCCGGAGTGTTGTGTCTGAGCGGAGAAGCCTGAGCTTTCACTTTTTCTCATCCCGAACCACGGTCTGGAGTTCAAATGCTTCAAAGAGTCTTGGGTAAAAACAAAGTCTTCAATCCTGTGTCCAAGTCTTATTGAAGACCTGCAAGCTGTGTGACTGCACATGTGTGCACATTTGTTTAAAGCGAGGCTGGCCATAGGACTATCTTCTAGAGACAAATGTGTACTCCATCTAGGAGACAGGCATACTCCTGTCAAGGGGCAGGCTTGGGCTTCCGAGAGATGCTCCACTCGAGAGATAGCACTCCAGGCTGGAGGAGAGACTCCCTACCCACATGACAGAGGGTAGAGGGGGCTAAGCAGGTCCAGGAGACTGATTAAGTCTGGGGGACTAAGTGAGTCCAGGGGACTGTGGGAATCTGGAGGTCTTGGAGGAGTATGAAAGCCCAGGGTGCCAGGAAATCCCCTTTCGATAGGCCCATGCAGCAGGGTGCTGCAACTACAGGCTGAGTATGCCCGGAGAGCTGGGTGTGACCGTCTGAAGGACCACTGAAAAGAGCAGCGGTGCTTCTGAAGAGGGAGCCAGGTGCCTTGGCATTATTTTGTTGCTTGTTTTGATATTGTCTTTAGTGTCAGGATCAACAAGCCAGTAGAGCCAACAAGCCCTAAAATGAAATTTGGACTGGCAGGATCTCACTAAAATTGCTACTACCATTGAGCAAAAAATTCCCCAAGATCACAAATATACACACACACACACACACACACAGCATCACGTTCCATCCCCCTCATGAATTACAAATAGTCAAAACATATTTTGATCAAACTTTCTGCCCAAATGCACTAACTCCATAAAACAAAGTTTTTGCAATTACGGTAACTGAAATAAAGTTCAAACCTAAGCTGGCAGTCATCTCCAAAGAAAGAAATCATTTCAAAAATTAAAAAGATTGCTTGATCCCATCTGAACATTTTTATGTGCAACAAAACTATCCTAAATATAAAACGGCACCTGTCCTTAGAGGGCTCCTGTCATAAAAGATATACTGTATGTGTTATGCTATTGTCGACTCGGTGAGTTATGGACTATAAACACGTAGCCAGTGGATTCAGAACCAGCATGCATACTGTACTTGCTCCAAGCCAGAGGCTCATTAAAGGAGATCTATGGTCACAGCATAACTTTCATTTTATAAACATCAGCATCGTAACGGCAATACAAAGAATTGTCATTATTGACAATCCAATATAAGCTTACTTGAAAAATCTCCTTTCATGTTGCGAGTTTTGCCTGCTGACGATCTTTCTCAACAACCTCCCGGATTCTCTGCATACTTTGCAGCTTCTCCTTTGCTGTTTACGTTCAATGTCTAAGGACTACATATCCCATGGTACCTTGCTGTCTACTAGCCGTGATTTCTGTACCGCCTCCGCCTCCTGAAACTCCTCCTCTTCGAAGGCAGGCTCTGTGAGATGCGTGACACAGTTGTGTCTACTCACAGGGCATTGTGAATACGTGTAACAGAATTCAAAGTAGTAAGTGCAGTAAGTTCAAGTAAGTTTACAAATTTCAAGATTATTAAGATTAATAGGTGTTGGGTAGACATAATAAAAAATATGATGCAGAAATTAATAAGTATTTTATAATGTTTACTAAAGATAAACTTTGAGGGCTTGATTAATATATCAGAGTTGTAGTGCAGTTTTTCCACACCTGCACTCTACATGTATAAGGAGTCCACTATTCTGCACCATTTCGGGTAATAGTACAGTACAGATATCTGTAGTTATGATATTGTGCTCTCAGACTACTGCATGCAGCATCTAGGCATACACAGACAACCTTTTCTTTACCACAGTCACTAAAAAAACACTGAGGTTGATTTACAAAGCAGTAGATCAGGGGTGTCAGACTCAATTTCACAGTGGGCCGCATCAGCATTATGGTTACCCTCAAAGGGCCGGTTGTATCTTTAAGACTATATACATTTTTCCAGAATGGGTGCAGGAACTCAACCAACTCTACAATTCATTAACAAGATTTTAGCTGCTCAGGAACACTGATTTTTAGTAAATTTCAAACAACCACAATCTACCAACCACAGGTTTAATCAACTACCAGAATATGGTCTATTGTGAAATTGAAACTGTATAATAA
Organism: Aquarana catesbeiana; assembly: GCF_042186555.1. Lineage (NCBI taxonomy): Eukaryota > Metazoa > Chordata > Amphibia > Anura > Ranidae > Aquarana > Aquarana catesbeiana. The sequence continues at coordinate 167,789,895 of NC_133333.1, read as the reverse complement.
ATTGACATCTTTAATATAGACAGACAGGTGCTTGGTTACATCCCACAAAAAAAAAAAAAAAAGTTTGCTGCTTTTTTTTTTTCTTTCTGCCGCACAGCAACGGATTTCCAGATTCTGGAAGTCCGGTACCACACCTCCCCTATCCCTGTGGGTGGGCATAGTTATTAACACCATGTTGATAGAGTAGATGCAGGCACGAGAAACTGACACTGGGGATAAATTTACCACTTTGTGGTACATATGGATTCACTACTCAGCCTCTAATAAACTCAAAAAACTTGCCTCTCCTGTAGTCAGCTCCTGTGTGGGCCAACTCCCTTGGCTTCTCCTCTGTTGTTGAGCATTGGACACTGGCTTTTGCACACTATTTTTGTTGGGCTTAGGACCACACGCTGTTTGCGGGTGGGCCCACTTGGCACCTTCTCATTTCATTTTTTGTTTTGACTATCAGTGATCATGTACAGTTCCTTGAAAAATGATACATACCCCTTGAAATTTTCCACGCTTTGTCATGTTACAACCAAAAACAAATGTGTTTTATTGGGATTTTATGTGATAGATCAAACACAAAGTGGCACATAATTGTGAAGTGGAAGGAAAATGATAAATGGTTTTCAAATTTTTTTACAAATAAATATCTGAAACGTGTGGCGTGCATCTGTTTTCAGCCCCCTTTACTCTGATAACCCTAACCAAAATCTAGTGGAACTAACTGCCTTCAGAAGTCACCTAATTAGTAAATAGAGTCCACTTGTGTTTAATTTAATCTCAGTATATATATATATACACAGCTGTTCTGTGAAGTCCTCAGAGGTTTGCTAGAGAACCTTAGTGAACAAACAGCATCATGAAGGTCATGAAACACACCAGACAGGTCAGGGATAAAGTTGTGGATAAGTTTAAAGCAGGGTTAGATTATGAAAAAATATCCCAAGCTTTGAATATCTCATGGAGCACTGTTCAATCCATCATCCGAAAACGGAAAGAGTATGGCACAACTGCAAACCTACCAAGACAAGAGAAGCAGCCAAGAGGACCATGGTAACTCTGGAGGAGCTGCAGAGATCCACAGCTCAGGTGGGAGAATCTGTCCACAGGACAACTATTAGTCCTGCACTCCACAAATCTGGCCTTTATGGAAGAGTGACAAGAGGAAAGCCATTGTTGAAAGAAAGCCATAAGAAGTCCCGTTTTCAGTTGGCGAGAAGCCATGTGGGGGACACACCATCCCCACCATGAAACATGGTGGTGGCAGCATCATGTTGTGGGGGTGCTTTTTTTCAGGAGGGACAGGGAAGCTGGTCAGAGTTGATAGGAAGATGGATGGAGCCAAATACAGGGCAATCTTAGAAGAAAACATGTTAGAGCCTGCAAAAGACTTGAGGCTGGGGTGGAGGTTCAGCTTCCAGAAGGACAATGACCCTAAACATACAGCCAAAGCTACAATGGAATGGTACTTTAGATCAAAGCATTAACACATGCTAGAACTGCCCAGTCAAAGTCCAGACCTAAATTCAATTGAGAAGCTACGTCAAGACTTGAACATTGCTGTTCACAGACATCTCTCCATCCAATCTGACAGAGCGTGAGCCATTTTGCAAAGAATGGGCAAAAATTTCACTCTCTAGATGTGTATAGCTGGTAGAGACATTCCCAAAAAGACTTGCAGAGAAAGGTGGTCCTACACAGTATTGACTCAGGGGGGCTGATTTCAAGGGGTATGTATACTTTTTCAGGGCACTGTATGTCATGTACTAGATCATTGCTTGCCAGTCCAGTTCCCTTCATCCCTCCCCTCCCTTTTCCTTCTTCCCTCTCCTTTTCTATTACTCTTATTCTTTTCATATTTTCCTTCTCTCTCTTTTCCTTCTTTTTTCGGTGTTTAGTATTGCTTCCCCCAGCTCCAAGCTGGGCTCCAGGAGGACCCGTTGTCTATTATCGGTTTATATTGGCTGCTGTTTCCTTGCAGTCCCTGAGGACCTAGTTACATTTGAAAATAATTTTTTGTACTAGCATTCACTGCATGCCTATTTTTTACTTCTTTACATTTGTATTAAGATATACTTATTTAATGTGGAGCCATTCATTTTATTATGTCTATTATGACATTTTCTAAGCCATCGTATTGTTTTTCAAAATCAATATGCACATATTCAACCCAATATAGACAGATAGGTGACAACACTGGAAAACAGCTTCCCAATTTCTTCCAGCACTGTCACTCATCCTTCAAGCGTATCTGTGCTTGAATACAAAGCAACATCACCAAGCCACCTGTACTGTTTTGGGCAGCATTGTAACAGTAGCTTGGACCTGCCCAGCCTTATCGCTACAAATCAGAACCACCACCTCACCTACCTCAGCTTGGATCCATCCACCATAGTTTGGACCCACCCAGCATTGCCCCGGTTCTGTACTGAGTGGTATGAGACCTTACCTCCTACAATATCGGCAGCAGAAAGAAATGATGGGAGATGTAGTCTAAAGGATGACCTGCAGGTGTCAGGAAAGTGACAAAACTATGCTTTGTGATCCACTTTAAACAAATATGGTGTTATTTATTTTATGTGGTGACTTCATGGAGAGAAGACTGACATTCTTAAAATAAAGCCCATATTGTTGGTATTGTACAATGTGCTTTATAATTTTTTTCCCCAGCTGTTCCCTTTTAGGTCAATCTTAATGGCTTGCAGGTAATAAAATGAAATTATTTGTGTGACTAAGCAGTAGCCTGTTTACATTAGAGACGATTATTTCAATGCAGTAAGCAGACAGCATGGAAGAATGACATTGCTGTTGTCTTTCAAAAGCCCCAAACAATGTTCGGAATGTAGCTCCAGAGTATTTCAATGCAAAGAATGCTGTGTCTAGTGTTTCACGTCAAATTAGATGCATTAGTTATGTTCTGTCTGCCCAGGCATTAAACTTGACTTTCAACAACTGAACGTGAATCTGTCTTACAAAACGCTCTTCAATTCTTGCCAAGAAACAGCAATACAGAACAGAACATGCAAATCTGATGAATGGACCGATTTTGTAGTCAACCAATATTTTTATAGCAAACAATACGTTGTAAGGAATGATCTGCAAAACGCTTTTTGCCCAACTGCTACATTTTACAGGACATTTTTAAAGACCAGTGTTATATAGTATATAGGGAATCCCTCAAATTAAACTAGTTTATGTCATCCTAATGGTCTCTTTAACGAGTCCCCAAACTGAAGCCTGCAGGTCGCATGCAGCATATTGCTTACTAGCCCCTGGGGCACTATTCCTCCGACTGACACCAACGATGTAGCATTATTACTCCCATTGATACCAACAGTGGGACACTATTTCTCCCACAGATACCATCCATAGGATACTATTCATTCCATTTAGTCACTTTTGTTGCAGCTTCTAACTTCAGCTTGTTCAATTAACCCCTTCCCGACCAGCCGCCGCAGTTATACTGCGGTAGGTTGGCTCCCCTGCGCGAGCCGACGTAGCTGTACGTTGGCTCTTTAAGACGCTTAAAGCCCAAAACCAAGGCACGTGCATGGCGGGTGCGATGACCGCCGGGTACCTGCGATCGCTCATGACAGTGCGAGATCCGGGATCTGTGTGTGTAAACACACAAATCCCGGTTCTCTCAGGGGAGAGGAGACAGATCGAGTGCTCCTACTAAGTAGGAACACTGATCGGTCTCCTTCCCTAGTCAGTCCCATCCCCCCACAGTAAGAACACACTGAGGGAACACATTTAACCCCTTGATCGCCCCCTAGTATTAACCCCTTCCCTGCCAATGACATTTATACAGTAATCAGTGGCTATTTTTAGCTCTGATGCTGTATAAATGTCAATGGTTCCAAAAAAGTGTCAAAAATGTCTGATCTGTCCTCCGCCGTCACGATAAAAATTGCAGGTTGCCGCCACTACTAGTAAAAAAAAATATATATATATATATATTATAATAAAAATGCCATAAATCTATCCCCTATTTTGTAGACGCTATAACTTTTACGCAAACCATTTAATATACGCTTATTGCAATTTTTTTTACCAAAAATATGTAGAAGAATACATATTGGCCTAAACTGACTTTTTTTTTTTTTTAATTTGGGATATTTATTATAACAAAAAGTTCAAAATATTGTGTTTTTTTTCAAATTTGTTGCTCTTTGTTTGTTTAAATGTAGCTGTGTGAAAGATAAATGTTTTGTACCTTTTTATGAGGTTTTATCCTGTGATCATGTGTCTGCATCGTCCGCCTTCAGTTCTCTCTCCCTCTAGAGGGGGGGTGTCCCACTAGTAAGTGGGTGGACAGGCAACGTCTGATGTTACACACAACAGGGACATACATTCCCTGTCTGTCTGCATAACAGTCTCATATACAGTGGGGACGGAAAGTATTCAGACCCTCTTAAATTTTTCACTCTTTGTTATATTGCAGCCATTTGCTAAAATCATTTAAGTTCATTTTTTTTTCCTCATTAATGTACACACAGCACCCCATATTGACAGAAAACACAGAATTGTTGGCATTTTGCAGATTTATTAAAAAAGAAAAACTGAAATATCACATGGTCCTAAGTATTCAGACCCTTTGCTCAGTATTTAGTAGAAGCACCCTTTTGATCTAATCCAGCCATGAGTCTTTTTGGGAAAGATGCAACAAGTTTTTCACACCTGGATTTGGGGATCCTCTGCCATTCCTCCTTGCAGATCCTCTCCAGTTCTGTCAGGTTGGATGGTAAACGTTGGTGGACAGCCATTTGTAGGTCTCTCCAGAGATGCTCAATTGGGTTTAAGTCAGGGCTCTGGCTGGGCCATTCAAGAACAGTCACGGAGTTGTTGTGAAGCCACTCCTTCGTTATTTTAGCTGTGTGCTTAGGGTCATTGTCTTGTTGGAAGGTAAACCTTCGGCCCAGTCTGAGGTCCTGAGCACTCTGGAGAAGGTTTTCGTCCAGGATATCCCTGTACTTGGCCGCATTCATCTTTCCCTCGATTGCAACCAGTCTTCCTGTCCCTGCAGCTGAAAAACACCCCCACAGCATGATTCTGCCACCACCATGCTTCACTGTTGGGACTGTATTGGACAGGTGATGAGCAGTGCCTGGTTTTCTCCACACATAGCGCTTAGAATTAAGGCCAAAAAGTTCTCTCTTGGTCTCATCAGACCAGAGAATCTTATTTCTCACCATCTTGGAGTCGTTCAGGTGTTTTTTAGCAAACTCCATGCAGGCTTTCAAGTGTCTTGCACTGAGGAGAGGCTTCCGTCGGGCCACTCTGCCATAAAGCCCCGACTGGTGGAGGGCTGTAGTGATGGTTGACTTTCTACAACTTTCTTCCATGTCCCGATTGCATCTCTGGAGCTCAGCCACAGTGGTATTTGGGTTCTTCTTTACCTCTCTCACCAAGGCTCTTCTCCCCCGATAGCTCAGTTTGGCCAGATGGCCAGCTCTAGGAAGGGTTCTGGTCATCCCAAACGTCTTCCATTTAAGGATTATGGAGGCCACTGTGCTCTTAGGAACCTTAAGTGCAGCAGAAATTTTTTGTAACCTTGGCCAGATCTGTGCCTTGCCACAATTCTGTCTCTGAGCTCTTCAGACAGTTCCTTTGACCTCATGATTCTCATTTGCTCTGACATGCACTGTGAGCTGTAAGGTCTTATATAGACAGGTGTGTAGTTTTCCTAATCAAGTCCAATCAGTATACTCAAACACAGCTGGACTCAAATGAAGGTGTAGAACCATCTCAAGGATGATCAGAAGAAATGGACAGCACCTGAGTTAAATATATGCGTGTCACAGCAAAGGGTCTGAATACTTAGGACCATGTGATATTTTAGTTTTTCTTTTTTAATAAATCTGCAAAAATGTCAACAATTCTGTGTTTTTCTGTCAATATGGGGTGCAGTGTGTACATTAATGAGGAAAAAAATGAACTTAAATGATTTTAGCAAATGGCTGCAATATAACAAAGAGTGAAAAATGTAAGGGGGTCTGAATACTTTCCGTCCCCACTGTATGTATACCCCCTCTGTAATCAATTGCTGGCCAGCTCCTCTCTCCTGTCCTGCAGCCAATCTCCACCCCATTTCACACAGTGCCCCAATATACACTGTATTCTGATAGTCTGCAGCCCTCCCCTATCTCCAATCACTTGCAATCCAGCTCTTTCTTCAACTCCTGCAGACGATCTCCTCCTCACACAGTGCCCATGTAACGACATATTCAGCGACCCATCGCAGTTTGCTATGGAAGTGACGTTCCTTCGCCACCATCTTGCTACACCCCACACTCGTCCACAGTAAGGATACACTAAGAAGGGAGAAAGTGGACATGTTGTTACACCCTGCGGAGTTTTGCCTTTTACACGTATTTATACCAGTAAAGTCAGTTTATATAGTGAAATACAGTACTTACACATCCGTCTGACTACTTAGATCTGGAATTTTAAAAAGATGCGGCAACCCTGCTCATCTCACAGGTTTGCTAATCTGACAGAAGTTCGCTGCTTTTAAAATTCAACATGTAAGCAGTCAGACGGAGTTGTAAGTACTGTATTTCACTATAGAAACTCACTTTACTGTTATAAATACCTGCAAAATGCAAAACTCTGGTGGGTGTAACAACATGTCCGCTTTCCCCCTTCTTAGTGTATCGTTACTGTGGACGAGTGTGGGGTGTAGCAAGATGGCGGCGACGGAACGTCACTTCTGTAGCAAACTGCGATGGGTCGCCGAATATGTTGTTACATCCTAATTACACTCACTTCAGAGAGAGTCTGGCCAGTCTGCAGTCCTTCCTTATCTGTCACAACTGCTTCAATCGCTTCCTGTAGTGGTTCTCACACACAGTATAAAACACACTTTCTACACTTTACAACTGCTTCTAACTCATCCTAATCCATCTAGAGGGGAGATGTGTGATTATGGACTGACAACTCAGACACAGGAGAAGAACATTTCCAGTGTATGCATAAGCACTTTGGTGAGTCTCTGCTGTCTATGAGAAGAAGAGCAGGGCTGGGAGGGGGCGCGGCACTACACAGACTACAGTAACTAGAGGATGCCGAGCATAGGTTTGGCCTCTCTATCTCCTAGCTGGCACACAAGGAACGCAAACTGACCACGCTATGAGGGATCTGCCATCATGGCTAACATGGTAAGTTTGAAACAGGAATTCAGGAAACTGTCAGAATGAGCAGGTATTTTTCAGCAACCTGCTCAATAAAAAAAAAGTTAGACAACACTCATTAATCAGTAGGCATAATAGAAAGCATATATGGGTTTTTCATTTTAGGGTTTACAAACGCTTTAAGCTTTATTTGGCCACAAATGTATGCCTTTCTCTCAATAGAAGCACTGTGAATGGTGAAGTTGGTCTGTTAAATAAACGTACTATCTATATTTATGTTTTCTTATACAAGTTCAATTAGTGCAACAAAAATCTGTTCATTCTGCCAAAAATTCAGTCATCTTGTAAGATCCTGAACTGTACCCATGCTGTACTGAAAACAGCAGTATTATCATGTCTCTCTGTGTACTACAGAACACAACCCCGTATGTTATATTAACCACTTCAATACTGGGCACTTTCACACCCCTTCTTCCCAGACCAATTTTCAGCTTTCACTTTGAATGAGAATTGTGCGGTCATGTAACACTGTACCCAAATTACATTTTTATCATTTTTTTCACACATTTTTTTTTGGTGGTATTTAATCACCACTGGGGTTTTTATTTTTTACGCTACAAATAAAAAAAGACCAAAAATGTAAAATAAAAATGCATTTTTCTTAGTTTCTGTTATAAAATTTTGCAAATAAGTAATTTCTCTTGATAAATTTTGACCAAAAATGATGCTGCTACATTTCTTTGGTAAAAAAAATAACCCAAATCAGTGTTTATTGGGTGTTGGCATTGATGGGGGACAGACATATTTTTTATGGGGACACTGAAATGTGTAGGGACAGGGGTATATCAGTGGTGCTTGGTGTACTTTGTGGGGTGATCTGTAACAGCTCTCTGTGTAAAATCATCCTCACAAAGAGAGCTGTCACAGATCTGCAGATTCTCCCCCCCCCCACTGAGAACTGTCACAGACACGCGTCTCTGTTTACATTGTGACGGCTGTGATTGGACACAGCCGTCAGGTGATCGGGAGGGCCAACCATAGCACCCATATCCTGATCTCCGCTCAGCTGGATCCTGTGATCATAATGATCACAGGATCGAGCCGCAGCGCGCCTTGTGACCGCGCTGCGAGTACTCGTTCTGAGTTTATTTTATTTTTTATTTATTTGTTTTATTATACAATTTATTTATATTAATATATTTTATATATTAATTTGCAATATTTTTGTTCTAGAGTTTTTCAATACTGTCTGGATAGGAGCCAGGCCACACTAGCAATCTTATCAAAACTCCAGAATTTGCCAATAAGGTTCACTATGCAAAAGGTCAAAAGGGTAGAAGAAGTACTCACCTACTTCCTCCATTTGTCATTCCCTCGCCAGCTGGATAAGTGAGAGGATGCTCCCTTGCTTTATTCTGGAGTGTTTCTGCTGTCTACGAGGGTGGAATGCCTTGCTCACCGAGATGGTGAATGACACATAGAGGTAGGCAAGTATTTTCTCTGCAGTTTTTAGTCATCCCACCGGTAGTGAGAAGTGTTGCTAGTGCGACATGGACCTAACTCACACACAAATGTGAATTTAGTGACAAACAGGGATAGATGATAGAGATTTATAACTGCAGTAAGTGGATAATAATAGGAAGCAACTCAATGAACTGAAGGAAAGAGAGCAGATGGTCAGCCTCAGGAAAAAGGTTCATGGGTAGAAAGAGATGAAAGTGAACTGAGCAGGGGAGAAATATTAGGCAATGGAGGGGGGCAAAGTGGAGACAAAGCTCCAGCAAGTAGAAGTGAAGACACACACTAGGCAGTAGGTCATAGAAGTGGAATAATCTATACAGAGGAGAATCATGGATAAAGATTTGAGAGCAGAGAGGGGAGTTGGTGTACACACAAACTGGAAGAGAGAAGATACCCCCTGACAGGACCTGAAAGGGACGCAAATGGACTTTCAGGCAAATATCCGATATAAACTAAAGCTGGATTGTCAAACTCTGCAGGAAGTCAGGTTTGGGGACAAGCTCACCAGTGTCTGGGCTATGGTCATCACTGGTAGCAGCATCTTAGCTGAAATCCATAAATTGTCTTCTATCCTTATACTATATAACAAGAATCATAACATCTCTTTAAGGTCATAGTCAGCATGCATGCTGTCCTTTTAGCTCAAAGAGCTGAATTACAGCTGAATCTGAATTACATTTCAACCCGTTTTTCAATATGGAAGACAATAAATCTGCAGTGGAAGGAAAGATTCAAATAAAACAAGGAACTCACTTTTATTTATAAACCCGATGCTGCCCTTGGCAAGAGGCTTGTAGCTGGTAAGGAAAGTCCCTAAGGCGTTGGCCTGATAACTGGCGTTCACATCAGCCAACGGTTACCATCAGAAATAGGAATATATTGTCTGAACTATACAGTCTTCTGCTCAGGTTTCTCAGGTATGGGATCCCCTGTCAGTGAAATGGATTTATGCCCCTAAAATAAATAAAAATGAAGAAAAATGAATATGTATCCGTGTGAAAAGTTTTTTTTTTTTTTTTTTAATTCAAGATTACCTTGAATAGCTCCAGTAGTCACTTTCAGTGACTGATGGTTCATTGGAACTTCTCATCCACAATAAGCTACATTTATGAACTTTTTATTTTGTATAACTAAAAGGCAAAAACTTTTTTTTTCCGTTTTGGATAGAGGGAAGATGGATTAGAACTCCTGTCAGATTTTAGGGAGATTCCCCCTCGTTGTCCTGTTTACCATTATCATTGACAGCAAAAGTAAAAGAAAATCAAATTTTGGGGTGTCCCCAGAAAGGTTGTAGAGGGGAAATCTTCCAATGGGGACACTAGTTCTGGTGACCTGGGAGTCCCCAAGGAATTCCTTTATTCTGAGGAATTTCCTCTCACTTCCTGTTTGGCTATGGGACACAAAGTGAAGGGAAATCTCTGAAATTAGACACATATGGGGAAAAAAATTAAAAATAAATCTGACGGGTCTCCCTTACTCTATCCAAAACGGAAAAAAAAAAAAAAAGTTTTGCCTATAGTTCTGCTTTGTCATGAAAAACAAAAAACAAAACAAATGCAATTAAAGTAAAACTGTAATGAAAGTAAAGTGAAGGCTGCCTCTCATCTTGAAAATGCTAACTGCCTGGCTGACCTGCTGACTCTGTACTTTAAATACCTCAAGTTACTGTTTTAAACACCAGGACATTGTGACATTTCATGCGCTACTAAAATGATAAACCACACGTAAAACAATACTTTTCTTTAAAAATGTCCCTGTTTTAATAATATTAGTTAAAACATACAAAACAGTTTCCTGAGAAAGCTGAATCATCAGTTTGGGAGAAAGGTCCAACATCACCCTTACCTAGGGTTGTCCAGATACCACTTTTTTAAGACCGAATACAAGTACCGATACTTTTTTCAAGTACTCGCCGATACCGATTACTGATAGTTTTTTTAATGTCATGTGACAGTGGCACGTGTCTCAGTAGTTTTTTGTTTTTACAATTTAATTTTTTACAATTAATTTTTTTAATTATTTTTTACAATTTATTTTGTTATGTTTTTTTTTTACAATGCTTTCTTTTTTTTAAAGGGGGGGGGGGAGTGGACAGTGTCAGTGTGTTTTTTTATTTTATTTTTTTTTTTATTTACAATTAATTTCTTTTTATTATTTATTGCAATACTTTTTTTTTAATTATTATTAGCCCTGTTGGGGGGCTTTGGTAAGATATCAGGGGTCTTAATAGACCCCTGACATCTCCCCTTTGAGACAGGGAAAGGGACTGAGGACACGTTTCCCAGTCCCCTTCTCAGCTGCACTGAAAATGAATGGAGAGGAGACAGAAGCTCCTCTCCATTCATAGACGGAAGCATCGTAAACATAGGTTATGATGTTTCAGTTATGTGAATGGACAGAGTCAGTTATCACTGACTGTTCATTCGGAAAAGAAGGAGCCAGATTTACTGGCTCCTATCTCCGCTCTCCATCCTGAAAGATCGAGGGGGCAGAGGAGAAGAACGGAGGGGGACAGCAGCATGGAGGGGGCAGAGGAGGAGAACGGAGGGGGACAGCAGCACAGAGGAGAATGGAGGGGGCAGAGGAGGAGAACAGAGGGGGACAGCAGCACAGAGGAGAATGGAGGGGGCAGAGGAGGAGAACGGAGGGGGACAGCAGCACAGAGGAGAATGGAGGGGGACAGCAGCACAGAGGAGAACGGAGGGGGCAGAGGAGGAGAACGGAGGGGGATAGCAGCATGGAGGGGGCAGAGGAGGAGAACGGAGGGGGACAGCAGCACAGAGGAGAACGGAGGGGGCAGAGGAGGAGAACGGGAAGGGGATAGCAGCATGGAGGTGGCAGAGGAGGAGAACGGAGGGGGACAACAACACGGAGGAGAACGGAGGGGGCAGAGGAGGAGAACGGAGGGGGACAGCAGCATGGAGGGGGCAGAGGAGAACGGAGGGGGACAGCAGCATGGAGGAGAACGGAGCGGGCAGAGGAGGAGAACGGAGGGGGGACAGCAGCACGGAGGAGAGTGGAGGGAGCAGAGGAGGAGAACGGAGGGGGACAGCAGCATGGAGGGTGCAGAGGAGGAGAACGGAGGGGGACAGCAGCACAGAGGAGAAAGGTTGGGGACAGCAGAACGGAGGAGAACGGTGTGGGCAGAGGAGGAGAACGGAGAGGGACAGCAGATCGGAGGGGGCAGAGGAGGAGAATGGAGGAGAACAGAGGGGGACAGCAGAACGGAGGGGGGGAGGGGGACACAGAGGAGAACGGAGGGGGACAGCAGCACAGAGGGGGACATTGAGGGGGACAGCAGCAGAACAGAGGGGGACTGAAGGGACAATACAGGGACAGTCAGCGGTGATCGGTGCAGCTTTGGGGGCAGTTACAAGCACTGATTACCGCTGTGTAGATTTCACTAAAACAGCTGATGGGGGGGGGGGGGAGAAGTGGAGAAACGGCTGTCAGGTTTTACTGAAATTGGTGCTTGTAACTCCCCCTCCGCACCGATCACCCTGACTGTCCAGGTATCGGGTGAAGCATCGGAGCATTTGCCCGAGTACAAGTACTCGGGCAAATGCTCGCTATCGGTACCGATATCGATACTAGTATTGGTATCGGGACAACCCTACCCTTACCATATCAACATTTATTCAAAGGGAAGATCTTTGTAGTTCAATATACAGTATATGGATTACGCTGGGCTATGTTTAATATAGTTTTATAAATTCTGTTAAAGTAATAGAAAAAAAAATATTTGTGTACATGTTGCATATCAACTAGCACCTGAAAAGTCCCAGTATTTATATCAGTCAGTAGGGATGTAGGGATGTGATTCAGTAATAATGCAGTAATCATTTTCAAGTTATTATTATATGGAATTATTAAAATCAATTCATGCTCCTGATGAAGCTCACAGTTTAAATGATAGCATAAGAACAAATGTGTAATATATTGACTGCCTTCGATTTTTTTCCCAAGTCAAAAATATTTTCAGCAAATACAGAAAATACTCGATCTTGCAAGACATGCAGTGTCCTTGTCACTTTCTGTAAACTGCACAGAAGAATATGTTCCTTATAGGCGATCATCTGTAAACTAGCAATTCCTCCTCTTCATTGAGTATTGCGTGGTTTGTCATATTAGGTATGCTTTTTCTTTTTTGCACAAAAATTGCATCTTTTTGCAACATTTGTATGCATTTTTAAGTGCAACGCGTGTTTTTTGCAAATTTCATAAATCACAAAGGATCACAGCAGGAATACACACTTCCTCACTTCTATTACATTATGAGGTGCCACAAGGCTTCATTCTGCCATCAATGTTACAAATGTTAAATAGGATCCCACTGGATAATACCATTCAAATTGCTCTTAGCTACCATCTATGCAGATTACACATAACAGACATCTTTTAACCACTTGCTGACCAGTAACATAACCGTACATCGCTAGACAGTACCATTTTGAGACAACAGTCGGCTCTCTTGTCAAAGAAATCCTAGCAGCTGACTAGCCTCTGGATGTCCCCCCCACCCTCCTGTCGCTTTTCACAGCTTTCTCTGGCTCTCCCATCCCATTGGGTGACCCGAGCGACCAGCCAGTGCTTCCTCTGGCTGATCAAAGAGCCAAACAAAGACCGGGATCGGCTTTGTTTGGCTCTCGGCTACGGTAACCCAGATGCGATGACCTGACATCACTTCTGGTTAACCTAGATGTAAAACGGCGCCATTTTCAGAAATCAAAAGCATTAGAAAAACACAATCTTTGTGTGATCAAATGCTTTTAAGGGCAGAGGAGGGATTTGGTGTCTTATAGACCCTAGATTGCTTTATAAAGAGTACCTGCCATATGCCTATTGCTGTCACAAGAGATGGTTACATTCCCTATGACAGCAATAAAAGTGTTTAAAAAAAATAAAAAACTTTTTTTTAAAGCAACAGTATTAAAAAAAAAAAAAAAAAAAAAAGTGCCCAGTCCCCCCGTGCAAAGGTGAACGCACTTGTTGGTCCCACATGCATGCATACAGCAATCGTCCCACACATGTGAGATTAAACCTGATGAGCTGTCATAGTGACATGGTCTGCACTCATTCCATTGACCTTCTGCTTTCAGGTTTGATGCTGCTCTACATGGATATCAGAACTCAGATAGTCTGAATAGCAGTTAAAGTGTAACTAAACCCACCTATTTAGCTTTTTCCCAAAACATAAATTGGAAATTTGCGCTCTCAATCAACATTGACTATTTTTAATCCTTATGCTGCTATAATTCATAAATAGATAGGAAGATTATTAACCACTTCCCGCCGGGAGGGCATCAATGGACGTCCTCCCATTTCAGTGGTTATATCAGGTTGATGCCTGCACCTACAGGCATCAATCGGTAATGATCTTTTCAGTCGGCGATTCCCTGCACCGTAAGAACAATCATAGCGGCTGTTCAGCCGCTTGATTGTTCTAGCAGGCGGAGGGAGGGGACGTCACCCCCTCCTGCTGCCCTCCGGTGCTTCTACCAGCAAGCCCGTCCGATCGGCGAGCCAGAGAAGGAATCCGCCACCGGCGGAAATTCACCATAAAGAATACCGGTGATCACATGGTCCCCGGCAGTCTCTATGACTCTCGGAGGCCCGGGCGTGACTTTATGACATCAGGGGTCCGGCCTGGCAGTTGTAAATATTTCCGTGTACTCAGCTGAAAAGCCAAAATATTTTTTTTTTTCTCAGGCTTTCCAGCCTGGAGGAGAGATGTGGGGTCTTAATGACCCCACATCTCTTCATAAAGAGGACCTGTAATGCCCTATTCCTATTACGAGGGACGTTTACATTCCTTGTAATAGGAATAAAAGTGATCAAACATTTTTCAAGGGAAATTGTAAAAATAAAAAAATGAAAATAGAACAAAAAAAAAAAAATTATAATAATTTAAAGTGCCCCCGTACACAGAAGCGAACGCATATGCATGTCGCACCCACATATGTAAACGGTGTTCGACCCACATATGTGCCATGAACATTAGAGCAAGAGCAAGAATTCTAGCCCAAGACCTCCTCTGTACCTCAAAACAGGTAACCTGTAAAAAATGTCAAAGCGTTGCCTATGGAAATTTTAAGTACCGAAGTTTGGCGCCATTCCACAAGCATGCGCAGTTTTAAAGCGTGACATGTTAGGTATCCATTTACTCAGCGTAACATCATCTTTCACATTATACAAAAAAATTGGGCTAACTTTAGTGAGTTTTTTTATTCATAAAACTTTTTTTTTCTAAAAACACATTTGAAAAAATTGCTGCGCAAATACCATGTGACATAAAAAGTTGCAACAACCGCCATTTTATTCCCTAGGGTCTCTGATTTAAAAAAAAAAATAATAACTCATTCGTTTGGAGGTTCTGAGAAATTTTCTAGCAAAAAAAAAAAAAATGATTTTTTTTACATGTAGGAGCGGAGTGCCAGAATCGGCCCGGATGGCAAGTGGTTAAAATTATGTTATCCATCCCAGGAATCTTCAAGGAGGGGCGGAGGGGCTCTCAGCTAAGCACACCCTCCTGCCTGTATGCCTGAGCTAAAGGCATATGGATTCCAGGAAGTAAATGCTACATGAATCATTTACCCTTACTCAAGATGGTTATGGCTAGAAAAGCTAGGGAGTGTTTCTCAAAATGATTTCTCAGCAAAATAAAGCATAGAGACATAGATGAATGGATGGGGGGAGTTTTCTTTGATTACTAACAATGAATTATGAATAGTGTTTTTGTTTTGTGGTGTTCAGATACAGTGTAGATCTGCTTTAAGTTGCATTTACATAGGTGTGTGTGTGTGAATGTGCACAAAATTGTGTGTTTGCTTGCATTTGCAAACAAAAAATAAAAAATAGTGTCATGTCTGCAGCGTTGTTTCTTGTTACATAGCTGGTAAGGTTGAATAAAGACATCAGTCTTTATTCTTGTTCATGGCACCCCAAACACGGAAAGTAAGACACAAATTTGCAAGTAAAAAAGTGCATCCAAAATCTGTGCAAAAAGAGACAAACTTTTTTTGTTGCTTTTGAGTTGTGTGGGGTAGCCCATTGAAATGAATAGGCTGCCCTATGTGTGAAACATGCTAATGGGCAATGCGCTACATAGTGTGACTAGGTTCTTACAGTTACTATACTGTGCTTATGTTAGCACTTAATTAAACTGTCAGCCCATCAAATGGTTGGTGTCACAGCTGATCACATGTGCAGTACCATGGCAGATCAAACAGAGGCCAAGATGGCAGCTTCCTTGGCAGTAAAAGATAGGAGGGTCTAGTTCACTAGTCGCCAAGTTGATCATTTTACTATTCTTTAAAATAATTTTGCTAGAAAGGAAGCTTTTTTTTTTTTCTTTTTTAAACAGAAAACAAAATCAGTTAACATTTTTAAGCCCCTCAGTACTTCATATCTTATTCTTCCACAGAAATAAACTGCCATTTAATCACTATCAGCATACTGATCATACAGTACATCACTATGGATATGATTACTGAGAGATCATTGTGATAACGGCCGTACAGAACGGATCGGGTTACCCTGGTTAATGTACAAACTTCTCATTGATGCTATCTATCTAGGAAGCCTAGCTTTTGCTGTTTACGTAGTAACAAAATGACCCATGTACAGCAGGCAATGATGATGCCAAATATCCATCCAATCTCTCCTGCTTGGCTACAGTAAGATTTAATGTGGCAAACTTACATCAAGGTCAAAATGAAAAGAACTCACGTCAGACATATGGCTGGCTGCCATCGTTGGAGGGATTTTAAAGGAAAACTAGAATAGTGTTAAGTGGGTTTTATTTTGGTTGTGTTTTTACAAGTACTAAAAAAATACTACTGGGCCTTATGCCGTGCTGTCACATACAGAGCTTTGAAAAAGTATTCATACCCCCTTGACATTTTCCTTGGAAGGAAAATTTTATATGGTTTTCAATTTCTTTTACGAATAAGTATCTGAAGAGTGTGGAGTGCATTTGTATTCAGCCCCCTTTACTCTGATACCCCTAACTAAAATCTAGTAGAACCAATCGCCTTCAGAAGTCACCTAATTAATAGAGTCCACCTGTGTGTAATTTAACCTCAGTATAAATACAGCTGCTCTGTGAAGCCCTCCGAGGTTTGTTAGAGAACCTTAGTTAACAAACAGCATCATGATGGCCAAGGAACACAACAGGCAGGTCAGGGATATTTTTTATTTTTATTTATTTCAGGTACTTATATAGCGCCGTCAATTTACGCAGCGCTTTACATATACATTGTACATTCACATCAGACCCTACCCTTAAGTAGCTTACAATCTAAGGTCCCTAACTCACATTCATACATACTAGGGACAATTTAGACAGAAGACAATTAACCTACCAGCATGTCTTTGGAGTGTGGGAGGAAACCGGAGTACCCGGAGGAAACCCACGCAGACACAGGGGGACATGCAAACTCCAGGCAGGTAGTGTCATGGTTGGGATACAAACCAGCAACCCTTCTTACTGCTAGGTGAAAGTGCTACCACTACACCACTGTGCTGCCCATCCACTACACCACTGTGCCGAGAAGTTTAAAGCAGGGTTAGGTTATAAAAAAATATCCCACACTTTGAACATCTCACAGAGCACTGTTCAATCCATCATCCGAAAATGGAAAGAGTATGTCACAACTTCAAACCTACCAAGACATGGCCGTCCACC
Source organism: Aquarana catesbeiana (assembly GCF_042186555.1). Taxonomy (NCBI): domain Eukaryota; kingdom Metazoa; phylum Chordata; class Amphibia; order Anura; family Ranidae; genus Aquarana; species Aquarana catesbeiana. The sequence continues at coordinate 167,772,567 of NC_133333.1, read as the reverse complement.
TAAACTGACAGGCCGGGCAAGGAGAGCATTTTTCAGAGAAGCAGCCAAGAGGCCCATGGTAACCCTGGAGGAGCTGCAGAGATCCACAGCTCAGGTGGGAGAATCTGTCCACAGGACAACTATTATGCCCCATACACACGATCAGAAATTCCGCCAGCAAAAGTCGGATGTGAGCTTTTGGTCAGAAATTCCGACCGTGTGTATGCTCCATCGGACTTTTGCTGGCAGAATTCCAGCCAGCAAAAGACTGGGAGCATGCTCTCTATTTTTTGGTCGGAAAAAGTTCCTATCCAAAAATGCGATCGTCTGTATGCAATTTGGACGCGCAAAAAATCACGCATGCTCAGAAACAATTCAACACATGCTCAGAAGCATTGAACTTCATTTTCTCGGCTCGTCGTAGTGTTGTACGTCACCGCGTTCTTAACGATCAAAAGTTAAGAGAACTTTTGTGTGACCGTGTGTATGCAAGGCAAGCTTGAGCAGAATTCCGTCGGAAAAACCATCCAAGTTTTTTCAGACGGAATTTCTGATCGTGTGTATGGGGTATTAGTCGTGCACTCTACAAATCTGTCCATTATGGAAGAGTTTTAAGAAGAAAGTCATTGTTGAAAGAAAGCCATATAAAGTCCCGTCTACAGTTTGCAAAAAGCCATGTGAGAGACACAGCAAACATGTGTAAGAAGGTGCTCTGGTCAGATTAGAGCAAAATTTAACTTTTTGGCCTAAAAGCAAAATGCTATATGTGCTTGAGCTTGAGATATTTTGCAAAGAAGAATGGGCATAAATGTCACTCTCTAGATGTGAAAAGCTGGTAGAGACATCTCCAAAAAGACTTGCAGCTGTAATTGCAGTGAAAGGCGGTTCTACAAAGTATTGACTCGGGGGGCAGAATACAAATGCACGCCACACTATTCACATATTTATTTGTAAAAAATTTGGAAAAATATTTATAAAATTTTCCTTCCACTTCACAATTATGTGTCACTTTGTGTTGGTCTATCACATAAAATCCCAATAAAATACATTTACATTTCTGGTTGTAATATGACAAAATGTGGACAATTTCAAGGGGTATGAATACTTTTTCAAGGCACTGTATATGACTACCCGTGTTTGTACTGGGGGGTGTGCGCAACTGTGCGCCCCTAACATGGAGACTGAGCTGTCACTGACAGATCCTGGTCTCAGAGTAGCAATCAGGAGCCAGTTGTTCATGTGATAGCTGTGACAGCCAATCACAGCGATTACTTGTTTTAGAAGCCTCCTGTATTTTATTCTCCTCTCCTCTCTGGGGAAATAAAGATACATTGGGTTGATTTACTAAAGGCGAACAGTCTGTGCACTGCAAGTGCAGTTGTTCTAGAACTGAGGGGAACATGCAAGGAAAATAATGAAAACCGTATTTTTGCTTGCACATGATTTGATAATAGAAATCAGCAGAGCTTTCTCTAATTTTAGAGCTTCCCCTCAGATCTAGAGCAACTGTATTTGCAGGAGAACTTGCAGTGAAACGAACATTTGCCTTTAGTAAACCAACCCCATTATATCCTTGTGGAGGCTCACTAGTAGAGTAAGGCCCCTTTCACAGGGGCGTACTTAACCCCAGTTCACACTAGAACACGGTGCTGGAAACTCGCAATCCCTGCACCTTTCCCACACTGCCCTTTCCGATCTGCAGCGGGGGTCATTGCAATGTTAACGACACCCAAAACGCAGTGTTTTTGCCTGCATCGGACTGCATGGTACAAAACAACCATGTGATCCGGTTGCAGTTTGTTTCCAAAACTGGTGCATGTACTACTCTGGTGCGATGAGAACCCATTCAAAATGCATGGGTCCAAATCGCACTGTAATTAATCACATGATAATTCACAGGAATGCAGTGCGATTCCCGTGCGATTCATAGTGTCAACCAGGGCTTAAAGTGAAACTTTTAACTTAAAATTAAAAAAACTGTGAACTGGCAGAATTTGTAATGAAGCTTTAAAGTGGTATTAAACCCCAAACCAAAAATTTTATATATTGCAGCTTACCAATCATTAGATGTGGTGGCTGCATTAGTTTTCTTTTTTAGGGTTTCTCCTCTGTTTTCACCTGGTGATCTGGCCAGTAACACATCTCCTGTATTAGAGTGGCTACACTCTGGATGAAGGAGCACAGGGGCACCTTTGGACAGCAGCATTGTCAGTCTGTGGGGAGAGGAGCGTTAGATGTATTAGCACACTTAGATACACTAACAAAACTGAAGCCAAATTCCAGTTAACACTTTATAATTAGTTGCAGAAAACTGTTTTTTTCCTTTGGGATAAAAGTTTTACAGAAATAAAAGCTGATTGTATGCACCCCTGTCAGTGCTAAATGGCTTGTCTCATCCATGTAAACTGATACATCTGGAAAAGAGCTTGAAAAACGACAGACTTACTGGCTAGGTCCCCACATGAAAATAAAAAGAAAGAAAACGAATGCAGCCATCACATCTAAGAATTGAGAAGTTGGACTTTTGGGTTTAATACTGCTATAAAGTTACTTACCCGCCTGTCCACTCCTGTGAGGTCCATGTTTTGCCTGCACTGAATGCACAGGCGTTCCATGCATCCATGTTCAGGTAATCCCATTCGTGTCAATTGGGATGCAGCAGCTTCACAGACAATGCAGCCGCTCCCAATCTGACCTCTGTATGGGTGTGATTGTGTGTCCCTGAAAATAAATAGTTGAAATAAAATAGTTTGACCAGGGCTTGATTTCAATGTGTTTTAGGCAGCATAGAAAAAAGGTTCATTATTTAGTGTCAGTGTTTTTTTTAGGTAAGATAAAAAAGGAAAATGCCCACTATTGCTCCTGGGCCCTACTGTGGGTACAAATAACGTGCCACCAAATAAAGGCCCAATTAGGTAATCTATCTGGATGCAGCAAGTAGTAGCACAGATATATATAGTTTTACTGACAGAACGTATAAAAGGCATTCAGGTGATAAAGTGTTAATAAACCCCAAATTTTTCAAACGATTACAGCAGCTGATGTTACCTTATCTGCGGCTTCATCTGCTTTAAAATCTTGCACTATTTCCTAAATGAGGACATCCAAAGGTCCCAACTGCAGGTTTCCTGTGTTAGGGTGGCTCCAATGTCTTGCAGGGTCCTATGGAGCCATCAGCGAGTGCGTGCCGCCGAAAGCTCGTCCCCGCTGTGATTCTACACTACATTCCGCCGGTACCCGCTAATTGCTCAGGACACAGGCAGAACGGCGATCTCCCGATGTAAAACAATGCAGATCACCATTCTGTCAGTAAGGAAGGCATGGGTCCTGTGTTGCTGCAAGGCAGGGGCACGGATCTATGCCTTCCCCTAGTACAAGCACCTCCCTCACCACAGTAAAAAAACAACTGGGCACACAGTTAACCCCTTGATCACCCCTGATGTTAATCCTATATGACTGCGGGAGCCGACCTCTTTTCTTTTTGTCCGATCGGCGTTCATCTTGATCGATGATGGATCCACCCTGGGGATCCATTGTAAAGGAATTGTAAAAAACGGTCTGTGTTTTTATTTTTTTGGGGTGAATGAGTACCCCATACTTATTTACATGGGGGGGGGTCTTCTGGATTCTGATAAGCCCCCCGTCTGCTGACACCCACAATTAGGGTTGTGGGGAAGAAGCCCTCAATATGGGGGCAAGGTGGTTTGGGGGTGGGGCAGAGCCCCCCTGCCTCAAAGCACCCCCCCCCCCCCCCGTTTTGAGGACATGTGACCTGGTATGGTTCAGGCGGTGAGGGGAGGAGTGGAGCCCTACTGGTATGAGCGGTGTGGAAGGTGTCAGCCAGTAGTATGAGCGGTGTGGAAGGTGTCAGTAAGGTTGGAGCAGTGTAGAAGGTGTCAGTGACTTGTGGAAGGTGTCAGTAAGGTTGGAGCTGTGTGGAAGGTGTCAGTAAGGTTGGAGCTGTGTGGAAGGTGTCAGCAAGGTTGGAGTGGTGTGAAAGGTGTCAGTGAGGTTGGAGCTGTGTGGAAGGTGTCAGTGAGGTGTGGAAGGTGTCAGTCAGTAGTATGAGCGGTGTGGAAGGTGTCAGTGAGGTGTGGAAGGTGTCAGTAAAGTATGAGCGGTGTGGAAGATGTCAGTGAGGTGGTATGAGTGGTGTGGAAGGCGTCAGTAAGGTTAAAGCGTTGTGGAAGGCGTCAGTAAGGTTAGAGCGTTGTGGAAGGCGTCAGTAAGGTTAGAGCGTTGTGGAAGGCGTCAGTAAGGTTAGAGCGTTGTGGAAGGCGTCAGTAAGGTTAGAGCGTTGTGGAAGGCGTCAGTAAGGTTAGAGCGTTGTGGAAGGCGTCAGTAAGGTTAGAGCGTTGTGGAAGGCGTCAGTAAGGTTAGAGCATTGTGGAAGGCGTCAGTAAGGTTAGAGCATTGTGGAAGGCGTCAGTAAGGTTGGAGCGTTGTGGAAGGCGTCAGTAAGGTTAGAGCGTTGTGGAAGGCGTCAGTAAGGTTAGAGCATTGTGGAAGGCGTCAGTAAGGTTGGAGCGTTGTGGAAGGCGTCAGTAAGGTTGGAGCGTTGTGGAAGGCGTCAGTAAGGTTGGAGCGTTGTGGAAGGCGTCAGTAAGGTTGGAGCGGGGTGGAGGTTGTCAGTAAGGTTGGAGCGGGGTGGAGGTTGTCAGTAAGGTTGGATCAGTGTGGAAGGTGTCAGTAAGGTTGGAGCAGTGTGGAACATGTCAGTAAGGATGCAGCAGTGTGGAATGCATCGGTAGGGTATGAGTGGTGTGGAAGGTGTCAGTAAGGTGTGTGCGGTGTGGAAGCTGTCAGTAAGGTTGGAGCAGTGTGGAAGGTGTCAGTAAGGTGTGTGTGGTGTGGAAGGTGTCAGTAAGGATGCAGCGGTGTGGAAGGTGTCAGTCGGTGGTATGAGCGGTGTGGAAGGTATCAGTAAGGTTGGAGCAGTGTGGCAGACATCAGTAAGGTGTGTGCTGTGTGGAAGATGTCAGTAAGGTGTGTGCGGTGTGGAAGGTGTCAGTAAGGATGCAGTGGTGTGGAAGGCATGAGTAAGTGAGTAAGGTGTGTGAGGAAAGTGTCAGTAAGGATGCAGCAGTGTGGAAGACGTCGGTAAGCTGTGAGTGGTGTGGAAGGTGTCATTAAAGTTGGAACAGTGTGGAAGGTGTCAGTAAGGTGTGAGTGGTGTGGAAAGTGTCAGTAAGGTGTGTGCGGTGTGGAAGGTGTCAGTAAGGTGTGTGCGGTGTGGAAGGTGTCAGTAAAGTGTGTGCAGCGTGGAAGATGTCAGTAAAGTGTGTGTGGTGTGGAAGGTGTCAGTAAGGTTGGAGCTGTGTGGAAGGTGTCAGTAAGGTTGGAGCGGTGTGAAAGGTGTCAGTGAAGTGTGGAAGATGTCAGTGAGGTGTGGAAGGTATCAGTAAAGTATGAGCGGTGTGGAAGATGTCAGTGAGGTGTGGAAGGTGTCAGTCAGTGGTATGAGTGGTGTGGATGGTGCCAGTAAGGCTGGAGCGGTGTGGAAGGCGTCAGTAAGGTTAGAGCAGTGTGGAAGGCGTCAGTAAGGTTAAAGCGTTGTGGAAGGTGTCAGTAAGGTGTGTGCGGCATGGAAGGTGTCAGTAAGGTGTGTGCGGCATGGAAGGTGTCAGTAAGGTGTGTGCGGTGTGGAAGGTGTCAGTAAGGTTGGAGCAGTGTGGAAGGTGTCAGTCAGTGGTATGAGCAGTGTGGAAGGTGTCAGTAAGGTTGGAGCAGTGTGGAACGTGTCAGTAAGGATGCAGCAGTGTGGAAGGCGTCAGTAAGGTTGGAGCGTTGTGGAAGGCGTCAGTAAGGTTGGAGCGTCGTGGAAGGCGTCAGTAAGGTTGGAGTGTCGTGGAAGGCGTCAGTAAGGTTGGAGCGTCGTGGAAGGTGTCAGTAAGGTTGGAGCGTTGTGGAAGGCGTCAGTAAGGTGTGTGTGGTGTGGAAGGTGTCAGTAAGGTGTGTGCGGTGTGGAAGGTGTCAGTAAGGTTGGAGCAGTGTGGAATGTGTCAGTAAGGATGCAGCAGTGTGGAAGGCGTCAGTAAGGTGTGTGCGGTGTGGAAGGTGTCAATAAGGTGTGTGCGGTGTGGAAGGCGTCAGTAAGGTGTGTGTGGTGTGGAAGGTGTCAGTAAGGATGCAGCGGTGTGGAAGGTGTCAGTCAGTGGTATGAGCGGTGTGGAAGGTGTCAGTAAGGTTGGAGTAGTGTGGAAAGTGTCAGTAAGGTTGGAGCAGTGTGGAAGACGTCAGTAAGGTGTGCGCGGTGTGGAAGGCGTAAGTAAGGTGTGGAAGGCGTAAGTAAGGTGTGTGTGGAAAGTGTCAGTAAGGATGGAGCAGTGTGGAAGGTGTCAGTAAGGTGTGAGTGGTGTGGAAGGTGTGAGTGGTGTGGAAAGTGTCAGTAAGGTGTGTGCGGTGTGGAAGGTGTCAGTAAGGTTGGAGCTGTGTGGAAGGTGTCAGTAAGGTTGGAGCTGTGTGGAAGGTGTCAGTAAGGTTGGAGCAGTGTGGAAGACGTCAGTAAGGTGTGCGCGGTGTGGAAGATGTCAGTAAGGTGTGTACGGTGTGGAAGGTGTCAGTAAGGATGCAGTGGTGTGGAAGGCGTAAGTAAGGTGTGTGTGGAAAGTGTCAGTAAGGATGGAGCAGTGTGGAAGGTGTCAGTAAGGTGTGTGCGGTGTGGAAGGTGTCAGTAAAGTGTGTGCGGTGTGGAAGGTGTCAGTAAAGTGTGTGCGGTGTGGAAGGTGTCATTAAGGTATGAGAGGTGTGGAAGGTGTCAGTAAGGTATGAGAGGTGTGGAAGGTGTCAGTAAGGTATGAGAGGTATGGAAGGTGTCAGTAAGGTATGAGAGGTATGGAAGGTGTCAGTAAGGTGTGTGCGGTGTGGAAGGTGTCAGTAAGGTGTGTGCGGTGTGGAAGGTGTCAGTAAGGTATGAGAGGTGTGGAAGGTGTCAGTAAGGTGTGTGCGGTGTGGAAGGTGTCAGTAAGGTGTGTGCGGTGTGGAAGGTGTCAGTAAGGTATGAGAGGTATGGAAGGTGTCAGTAAGGTGTGTGCGGTGTGGAAGGTGTCAGTAAGGTATGAGAGGTGTGGAAGGTGTCAGTAAGGTGTGTGCGGTGTGGAAGGTGTCAGTAAGGTGTGTGCGGTGTGGAAGGTGTCAGTAAGGTGTGTGCGGTGTGGAAGGTGTCAGTAAGGTATGAGAGGTGTGGAAGGTGTCAGTAAGGTGTGTGCGGTGTGGAAGGTGTCAGTAAGGTATGAGAGGTGTGGAAGGTGTCAGTAAGGTATGAGAGGTATGGAAGGTGTCAGTAAGGTGTGTGCGGTGTGGAAGGTGTCAGTAAGGTATGAGAGGTGTGGAAGGTGTCAGTAAAGTATGAGAGGTGTGGAAGGTGTCAGTAAGGTATGAGAGGTGTGGAAGGTGTCAGTAAGGTATGAGAGGTGTGGAAGGTGTCAGTAAGGTGTGTGCGGTGTGGAAGGTGTCAGTAAGGTATGAGAGGTATGGAAGGTGTCAGTAAGGTATGAGAGGTGTGGAAGGTGTCAGTAAGGTGTGTGCGGTGTGGAAGGTGTCAGTAAGGTATGAGAGGTGTGGAAGGTGTCAGTAAGGTATGAGAGGTATGGAAGGTGTCAGTAAGGTGTGTGCGGTGTGGAAGGTGTCAGTAAGGTATGAGAGGTGTGGAAGGTGTCAGTAAAGTATGAGAGGTGTGGAAGGTGTCAGTAAGGTATGAGAGGTGTGGAAGGTGTCAGTAAGATATGTGTAGTGTGTCAGTGACCTGGCAGTATGTATCCCCAGGTCAGTAGATGTCCCCCCTCCCCCATACACATAGTATACACCGTAGTTGTAGAACGTAGAGAGCACTTACCGGCTCGGTGGGGGAGGGGAGACGTGTATTCCCGGTACGTATCCTCCTCACAGCCGCATTTCCCTTCCCTCTCCCATCTCAGTGACAGTAGAGGCGGCTGAGCCCCGGTCCCGCACAGCCTGCTGGGATTGTAGTTTTCTCCTGCGAAGGTTGCTGGTCGGAGGTGGGGGGAGGACTACGAATCCCGGCATGCAGTGCGGCCGGCCAGGCTTTAGTAGCGCTCAGGGTCGGGGCCCCCCGGAGCTCTGCAGTGTGCGGTGGCGGAGAAGTCCGGACTGATGTGTGTGAGGGGAGGACGGAGAATCCCATAGAGGAGCTCCCTCGGTGGGGTGTACTATGATGTGTATGGAGGAGATAAGAAGGGAGGAGGGGGGAGCACACAGTGTATATTATGTACACACTCTCCGGGGTTATCTCAGTCACAGGGATTGTTGTGACACCAAACAAGCCTGGCAATGCTGGGACTGAGCTCCTCTATAGGGCCCCATACATTGTACATACATCTCCATGTCAGGGGCTGGAGTGTAGGTCAGGAGCCCTGCCAGGGTTGTATTCTTGCTGTCTCTGTCCCATTGGGGAGATTTCCTTCCACTTCCGGTGTTTCTTACATAACAGGAAGTGAGAGGAGGGATAACACACCTGGAGAATCACCCCACACCCCCCCCCCCCTTTAAAATAATCACATTTTGTTGTTTTTGCAGCCTTATATGAAGACAGACACAGTTTTTGTTTTATCCAGCTGTATTTATTAGTGCTACTTATAACATCCAAGTGAAAGATAGAACACCAACACGTCAGACAACCAAAAAAATTCAAAAACAGAATCACCGAGTTGGAAAAAGGATCACCCCCTCCTAAAAATGACTTGTAAACTCAATCAGGTGTAGTTAATCCTCTTCTCAATAGCACACAAGGCCGTGTGACTTTCAGTGCCGGTTCACACATTCGTGTGATGTCTGACCTCACATGTGATTCGCACTGCTGTGCAGATCACATACATACAGATTGTATGGCTCAATTCGCATCGCATTCACACCAAAATCATTCAGGACCCTTTTTTATTTTTTTTTGGTCCGCTCCAGAATAAAATTGCACAGGTTTTCACACCTATACGATCCGATTCCTCTCCGAATTCACAGTTCACACTACAAACCAATCTGGGGGGGTCATTAACTTTATAGTGACACCCACAGTCGATTCAGGTGCGATGTGGGAACCCACACTGGATTCCCACATCGCACCAGTGTGAGCCAAACCTTAATTGTGATCAGATGTGGTCATTTTGATTAGCTCAGCAGGAAAAGAGCTTTCCTGGAGCATTTCAGTCCCTGGTAGTGCAACTGAAGCAAACAATCAGCTATGGGTGACAAGGCATCGTCTCCGGGATAAAGTTGTGGACAGGCACAAGTCAGGAGGTGGATACAAAGACTTTATCAATGCCTAGAAGCACAGTGAAATCTATTATTAAGAAGTGGAAGGTATTTGGTACAACACAGACCCTCCCTGGATCAGAACGTCGCTCCAAACTGGATGAATGAGCCAGGAGGAAACTGAGCAAAGAGGCCTACAGAAACTCTGAAGCAGTTGCAGGAATTTATGACAAAGGTTGGGTTCACACTAGTGCAATCACAGACATCGCATGTGATTCTCACCGAATTGCTTTGCAGATCACATGCGATGTCTTGCGAATTCAGCTATACAAAATATATGGCTGAAATCACATCCACCAAAATAATACAGGACCCTTTTTTTTTGGTCTGCACTGGAATCGGATCGCATCGGTCTTTACACCCATGTGATCCGCGTTCTGCACCATTTGACAGTTCGCACTGCAACCTGTGAACCGATCTGTTGGTGACATTAACTTTGCATTGATACCCACCCCTTCCTCCCTTTCCTGACCTGCCGGGCTGCATGCTCCGATAAGGGTTTGGTATGGATTTCGGGGGGATTAAAAAAAAAAAAAAAAATTGGGGGGGAGGGGGCCCCACGCTGATTTCACAATTTATTTTTTTTCTACATCCAGCTGTCAGCGAGGAATTCCGCTGACAGCTGATGACTCATCGGATGTTAAGGAACTGGCGGCCAACTTCCCAGCACTCTCTCTACAGTACATTTAACCATTTAAAGTGGAGTTCTACCCACTTTTACACTTCTTCAGCATCCCTTACTAAACTGTGCACTGTAAACGAATTGGATATTTTAAAACATTTTTTCTCAGCACCTACTATATATCTGCTGTATTCATTTTTCACTTCCTCCTCCCTGGCCGCGGCCCATAGCATCATTTCCTGTTTGCAATGCCTTCTGGGAAGGGGCAGCAACTTCCTCTGACACTGCCGTTGCTATGGAAACCTGACCTGAAACCTATTACACTGCTTGTGCTGCACTGAGCATGTGCGAGATCTGCAAGGATGAGATCCAGGAAGAAATACAGTCTGGCTTCAGATGCCCACACTTAAGATGGCCACGGCCTGCTGTAAGTTTATAAAATAACAAACTACTGCTATAAACTAACAAAACAGACCTTTAGTTTACAGACTAACTTTACTAGAATACATTAAGCTTGTGTATTATAGGGGTATTTTTATTTAAAATGTATAATTTCGGCCGGAGCACCACTTTAAGGACCGAGCCTCTTTCTGAGATTTGGTGTTTACAAGTTAAAAACAGTTTTTTTTTTTGCTAGAAAATAACTTAGAACCCCCAAACATTATTTTTTTTTTTTCTAACGCCTTACAGAATAAAATGGCGGTCGTTGCAATACTTTCTGTCACACCATATTTGTGCAGCGGTCTTACAAGCGCACTGTTTTTGGAAAAAATACACTTTTTCTTGAATAAAAAAATAAGACATCAGTAAAGTAAGCCCAATTTTTTTTTCAATTGTGAAAGATTATGTTACGCCGAGTAAATGGATACCCAACATGTCACCCTTAAAAATTGCGCCCGCTCGTGGAATGGCGACAAACTTTTACCCATAAAAATCTCCATATGCGAAGTTCAAAAATTTCTACAGGTTACCAGTTTTGAGTTACAGAGGAGGTCTAGGGCTAGAATTATTGCTCTCGCTCTACTGATCGCATTGATACCTCACATGTGTGGTGTGCACACAGTTTTCCTATCCGGGCACTACTCACGTATGCATTTGCTTCTGTGCACGAGCTCGGCAGGACGGGGCGCATTTAAAACATTTTTTTTCTTATTTATTTTACCGTTTATTTTTTATTTTTACACTGTTCTTTAAAAAAAAAAAAAATGTGTCACTTTTATTCCTATTACAAGGAATGTAAGCATCCTTTGTAATAGAAAAAAAGCATGACAGGACCTCTTAAATATGAGATCTGGGGTAAAAAAGAATTTCATATTTACACTAAAATGCAATAAAAAAAAAAAATTTAAATATCATTTGAAAAAAAAAAAAAAGTCCCTTTAAGAGCTAAGGGCGGAAGTGACGTTTTGACGCTTCTACCCTGCAGTGGTATGGAGACGGGTGGGGGCCATCTTCAGGGCCGGATTTGCCACAAGGCCACCGAGGCCAGGCCTCGGGGCGGCAGTGGTGTAGGGGCGGCGCCACTCCTGCAGCGACTTCGCGGCCGCCCCCCCCTTTCGTGCTGCCCATGAAAGTCTATTATGGGCACCAGTGCCCATAGAAAAGATGGCTGCGAGCCGACCACGCAACTGCGCATGCGCCGTTCCGAAGCCGGCCGGGCTCTGGAAAGCTCGTAAGCGCTTGGCCGAGCGGCGCATGCGCAGTAGCATGATTGCGCCACCCGGCGCCATTTTTGAAAAAATCGAGAGTAGGTAGTAATGTCAGCGGTGCGGCGGCGGGAGAGAGAGATGACATCCGCTGTTCCGCCCTCCTCCTTCTGATGGCAGGCAGCATGGCAAGGGACATCCCGATCTGGTGGCAAGTGACATCCCCATCTGGTGGCAGGTGACATCCCCATCTGGTGGCAGGCATGGTGGCAAGTGACATCCCCATCTGGTGGCAGGCATAGTGGCAAGTGACATCCCCATCTGGTGGCAGGCATGGTGGCAAGTGACATCCCCATCTGGTGGCAGGCATAGTGGCAAGTGACATCCCCATCTGGTGGCAGGCATGGTGGCAAGTGACATCCCCATCTGGTGGCAGGCAGCGTGGCAAGAGACATCCCCATCTGGTGGCAAGTAACATCCCCATCTGGTGGCAGGCAGCGTGGCAAGTGACATCCCCATCTGGTGGCAGGCAGCGTGGCAAGTGACATCCCCATCTGGTAGCAGGCAGCGTGGCAAGAGACATCCCCATCTGGTGGCAGGCAGCGTGGCAAGTGACATCCCCATCTAGTGGCAGGCAGCGTGGCAAGTGACATCCCCATCTGGTGGCAGGCAGCGTGGCAAGTGACATCCCCATCTGGTGGCAGGCAGCGTGGCAAGTGACATCCCCATCTGGTGGCAGGCAGCGTGGCAAGTGACATCCCCAATCTGGTGGCAGGCAGCGTGGCAAGCGACATCCCCATCTGGTGGCAGGCAGCGTGGCAAGTGACATCCCCATCTGGTGGCAGGCAGCGTGGCAAGTGACATCCCCATCTGGTGGCAGGCAGCGTTGCAAGTGACGTCCCCATCTGGTGGCAGGCAGCGTGGCAAGTGACATCCTCATCTGGTGGCAGGCATGGTGGCAAGTGACATCCACATCTGGTGGCAGGCAGCGTGGCAAGTGACATCCCCATCTGGTGGCAGGCAGCGTAGCAAGTGACACCCCATCTGGTGGCAGGCAGAGTGGCAAGTGACATCCCCATCTGGTGGCAGGCATGGTGGCAAGTGACATCCCCATCTGGTGGCAGGCAGCGTGGCAAGTGACATCCCCATCTGGTGGCAGGCAGCGTTGCAAGTGACGTCCCCATCTGGTGGCAGGCAGAGTGGCAAGTGACATCCTCATCTGGTGGCAGGCATGGTGGCAAGTGACATCCCCATCTGGTGGCAGGCAGCGTGGCAAGTGACATCCCCATCTGGTGGCAGGCAGCGTGGCAAGTGACATCCCCATCTGGTGGCAGGCAGCGTGACAAGTGACATCCCCATCTGGTGGCAGGCATGGTGGCAAGTGACATCCCCATCTGGTGGCAGGCAGCGTGGCAAGTGACATCCCCATCTGGTGGCAGGCATGGTGGCAAGTGACATCCCCATCTGGTGGCAGGCAGCGTGGCAAGTGACATCCCCATCTGGTGGCAGGCATGGTGGCAAGTGACATCCCCATCTGGTGGCAGGCATAGTGGCAGGTGACATCCCCATCTGGTGGCAGGCATAGTGGCAAGTGACAAGAGATGGTGGCAAGTGACACGCTCAGGGCTCCCAATGATTCTGCATTATGGTGAGTTGAACTATTTCAGTTTATATTACAATGTAATGATAGAAATAATGTGTTTCAATCATCCTGACACCATAACAACCATGGTGCCGGGGATGATTGAAGCCATTGCCTTGAAAATTTGCCTGCGAAAAATCCTTACCCCTCGCGCGCTTACCCTGAAGTATTTTTAGTCTGTACAATTAAAGCCAGTTATTTTCAGTGTTCTCGTGTGTGGAGATATGTTTTTAATTGATCTAGTGTAGAAGTCATCAGGACGTGTTGTGTGTGTGTGTGTGTGTGTGTGGGGGGGGGGGGGGGCGGCGGCATTGAAGGGCCCGGCCTTGGGGCGGCAAAGGGAGTAAATCCGGGCCTGGCCATCTTCCCCTCACTCATCTCCATGCTTAACAGGACCTGATCGCCTCCGCTGCTACGCATCGAAGGGTACAGGAGCGTGGCGGGAGGGGGGGCCCCAAAAAAAAAACTGCATGCAAAAATGCATTAAAAAAAGAGGGTTTAAAAACGCAAAATGCACTGCAAAACGAGCCTAAAAAATGCATGAAGCACAGCCACATAGATGTGAACCTAGACTAAATGTGTGCCTAACCAGTGTTTATGTGTACACAGTGTGGTGTTTTTGCTAAGGGATGTGATGGATTTTTATTCCTTGCTTTGCAGGGAAAGAAAATCCACCACATCCCTGTTGTCAGGATGAAGCTCTGCCTTTTTTACATAGGCAGAGCTCCCTCCTGTGTCTCACCTCACTGTGTCTCGCCTCACCGATCAGCGGGTTCCGGCAGACATCCATTGGCCGACACCCACTGATCGGCATCTACTTTGACGAATCATAGCACAGCTGACATGCTCCCCCTATTTATTATTAAAATTTTTAGACATTTAATTTTTTTTTAAATTTCTTTACATACTCCTCATCAGAGTCACCATAGTAACACTGCAGTATGTTGGGGGGTATCAGGTATTTATTTATTTTTTTACACACTTTGATTGCTGTTACAATGACAATTATTATAACAGCAATGTTTTCAACTGTCATGAATGCTGTACATTTATGACAGCTGTGATTACTAGTGATATGTGATTGGCTACAGCTAGTCACATGGATCAGGGTGCTGCGATTGGCTGTGGTAGTTGTGGGCCAATCACAGCATCACTCTGCAGGAAACACAGCTGTTATTAATAAAAGTCATTCATAACAGCTCTGTTGACACGTGATTATGTGATCCCATAGCGATCACATGATCCCCCAGCTGCCGAAGTCCCCCACAGTGCACCCCTAACCTGGACCAGGCTGGATGATGTACATGTATGTCATCCAGCCTGCCCGTGCTTACTGCCCACAGTAAATGTACTGTGGGTGGTCGTCACGTGGTTAAACTGAATGGGTTGTTTTACAAGTTGATGGTTTACAATCAGTTTAACCACTTGCCTACTGGGTGGTTACAGCAGCACCTCCAATCATGGATTGGTACAAATCTGGGTGCGCAGCTGCTGTGTGCAATGTGTGCATTGGATCAGAGTTTCTCCACTGCAGATTCTTGCTGGCAGAGAAGTTAATCGCCCATGTGAATGAGGCCTGGGGGGCTATGTAGGGAGAAGTGAATGTGACTTTCAGCAAATGTTCTCTGGTGGAGAATATTTCAGGTCCATGTGTTTTAAATGACAGTTATTGATTCACCACCAGATTATGTTTGGTGAATGTCACTGCTTTATAAATAAACCCCTTAGGCCCCTTTCACATGGCAAGCCCGCTCGGATCCACCTGTCCGTTTTTCAGGCAGATCCGAGCGGGCCATCCATTGACTCCTATGGGGAGACGGATGTCAGCAGAGATGTGTCTGCTGACACCCGTCTGCCATCCCAACCACTAAAATCAGATGTATGGCGGTACGCTCGCCATCTGTCTTATCGGATCGGATGAGTTCTGATGCAAATGGAAATCGTCCGATCTCTCCATAGGAATCAGCGGCGCTCTGACAGGGCCCCTCCCTGCTCGGTGAGCAGAGACGGACCTGTCATCCGCTGGCTCAGCAGAGATCAACGGAGTGATCTCCTGCTGAGATGGGGAACTCCGCCAAACAGATCCGCCTTGTGGGAATGAGGCCTAAAGTGAGCGCTGCAGCTGATTGTCTACATGCACTGCTCAAATGCTAGTTTTCCAGCAGGACTGTTCAATAGAAGCCAGTCAAACTGCCTCTTATATGAACAAAGCATATCCCTCTATAGCAGTGATGGCGAACCTTGGCGCCACAGATGTTTTGGAACTACATTTCCCATGATGCTCAACTACACTGCAAAGTGCATGAGCATCATGGGAAATGTAGTTCCAAAACATCTGGGGTGCCAAGGTTCGCCATCACTGCTCTATAGTGTGTACTTGTCTCAATCCAGAGCACTGGCCTCATGCACAGTGGATGTTATAAAAACACCAGTAGCGTTCGCTGTAGAATAAGTTTTGCAGTAGTGTTTTTTTAGCTGTAGTGTTTTTTAGCACAATTACACTCCCACAAAAGCTTATGGTTCAGAAACACTGAAAAATGCAGGATAGCCACAGTTGTTATTGACAGCCTTAGCTCTGTTCCTGTGTGTTGTGTGAAAGGAGTGTGCATCTTCCCTCCAGTCAGCTCTCACTGAGCTCGGCAGAGTGTCAAAGTTAACAATAAAAGATAAAAGGTCTAATAGACCCCAGATCTCTCCACAAAGAGGACCTGTCACAGCCCATGCTGTCACAAGGGATGTTCATCACTTGTGATAGCAATAAAGTTAATACATAATCAAGTCCCACATGCATATGTAAACGGTGATCACACCACACTTGTGAGGTATTGTCACAAACATCAGAGTGAGAGCAATAATTTTATATGATGGGCTCAGGCTTGTTCGCAACTCCACGCAGGGCCATCTTTAATATTGATTGGACCCCGGGCAAAACTTTTCTTGGGGGCCCCCCAATGCAGTTTTGCTCTCCACCTGCTCTGAGACATACAATAAATAGCAGCTAGACTCAAAATCAGTTTACTGAATCAGGCAGCTACTGCGTTTGGTTGCTGGAGGTTACAGTGTATCATTACCGCTCACTGACTGGTTGCTAGAGGTTACAGCACACATTACGGCTCACTGATTAGTTGCTAGAGGTTACAGCACATAATTTCTGCTTGTTGATTGGTTGCTAGAGATTACTGTGGATATGATCTCAGGGGAGCATGATATACATATCAATGCCGCCGGCCGCTGCTATTTAAATATGAATGCCGCCGCTATTTACATATGAATGCCGGTAATTTACATGTAAACACAGGGTCTGCAGGTGAGTCATCTGAACACAACAATAGGGCAGAGCTGGGCAGCATTAGTAGCAGCACTTCACACTGAGATATTGGGACACAACACAGGACTAAAACCTCAAGGGACGAGGGAATTTAAACCAGGATGTTAGTTGGCAAAGATGAGGCAGCTGCTTTGGGCCCCACAACAATGACAGGGCCCAGGGCAGCTGCCCCTTTTGCCCTGCCTTAAAAACGGCCCTGACTCCACGTGCCCGCGCCTGGCAGGATGCTGACACTCCGCATGGCTAATCACAGGCAGTGAGACATTTCCAGATTTGCGGCTGCACAGATCGGGAAATGTCTCACTACCTGTGATTAGCGCTGCAGAGTGTCAGCTTCCTGGCAGGTGCGGGCACGTGGAGTTGCGAACAAGCCTGAGCCCATCCTTATAATTCTAGTGCCAGACCTTCTGTGTAACTCTAAACTTGTAACCTGAAAGGCGATTAAAGCGTCACCTATGGAGAATTTTAAGTACCGTATTTTGGTGTCATTCAACAGGAATACGCAATTTTAAAGCGTGACATGATAGGTATCAAATTACTTGGCATAAGATCATATTTTATATTTTAGCAAAAAAAAAAATGGTATTATATTGTGTTTGTGTGCCTGTATTTTCTCCCAAACAATTGAGTTTGGAAAATTACTGTGCAAATATCATGTGACAAAAAAATTGCAACACCCATCAATTTATTCTATAGGGCCTCTGCTAAAATCTCTCTCTCTCTCTCTCTCTCTCTCTCTCTCTAACTACATGTTTTTGCTTTTGATGTATCCAATTGTACATATTGTTTGTATTTGATTTATATATTTTGTTAATTTATTGTCTTTTTTCGATTTTTGTAATAAAATTTATTTTTGTATTTATATTGTATCATTCATGGTAGTGCCTTAAAAATCCCGTCATAGGGGAATGCTTTGGTCTCTTTTAGACTCATGGGATGTGGCACACCCCTTTTTTACTACTCTCTGTCAGAGTCTCTCTTTTTTGTGAGGGGGGAGACTTGGCATTCTGTATGTGAAAACCAGAATTACCTTTTAGTGTAAATATAAAGATGAGGATTCGCATAGTTATTACAGGGGTGCTGCATTGGTGTATTTGGGTATACAAACGTTGGAAGAGAAAAGCAATAGCAAAAAGAAAAGAAAAGGAGGGTGTAGGGAGGGAGGAATGGGATAAAGCCCTGGCTACGGTGTAAGCTGTCATGTTTTTAATAATGTCTGCTCCTCCCACTTTGAGCTTTATATATTGTTGTATCTGTATACACAGTACACAAAGCTATAATTTTTGTACCGTTTTGTACTTTTAACTGTTGCATCAAAAACAAATAGTTTGTGTTACTGATTAACCTAGACACGCACACAGTGCATGCTTGTGTGTTTGACACTCATATATAAATATGAGCTATATTTGCAAATACACAAAGCAGGGAGAATAATCTTTCATGCACTTATACTTAGTGGGTTTCAGTGGGCTTGGCTAATACCCCCCAAGAATGGGGCTAGCAGCAAGATGACTGCGATCTATCTGTTGATTGCGCCCATATGACAGGTAGATTGCGATCCTGCCATGCCGCCCTACTATCAGAAGTGGCCATTCTGTCTCTCAGACCTCAGATCAGGGCTCCAGTAGGCTGAGGCAGGTCCTAGCTCTGACTTGTCATATAACACACAGAGCAGAGACCTGGCAGGATGTCCCTCACTCTGCTAGGCATGGCTGCACCTGAGGTCTGGTGGGTGAATTTTACAGAGGGAGAGGGCAATTTGTGCTCTAAGCAATTTTAGCTTTGGGGGTGTAGATATTTGTACTGAAAGAAGAGTATTTTTGTTTGTTGATAGGGGGTGTGTTGGTTACTCCTGACCTCTGCACTGTGTGTTACTCATTACTTAACTCTGCAAAAACGGCACTGCTTGTTACATACTACTGACTACTGCACTGTGCTTTAAATACTAATGACCTTTCACTACAACATACTACTGACCTCTAAGCTCTATGTTACTTGCTACTGAGCTGACCCCTGCACTCTGCTTTGCTTACTCTTGACCTCTGAACTTTGCATTATATACATTTGACCCCTGCACTCAGCATTACTTCTAATCCCTGCACTGTGCATTACAAACTACTGACACCTGCACTCCGCATTGTATACTAGGGTCCTGTGCACTTTGCTTTACCCACTCCTGCCCCTGCACCTTGCATTATAAACTACTGACCCCTGCACTGTTCATTACTCCTGACTCCTGCACTCTACCTTATATACTACTGACCACTACCCTGTGTGTTACATAAAACTGAGCTTTGCACTCTGCGTTATATACTACTGATTGCTGAACTCTACTGTTACGTACCGTCTGGGAGAGCCTGTCGAGTAAAGGGAGACCTCTCGTACAGCCCCGGCTCAAGGACCACTGGAGTTGCAACAGTGGCCACGAGAGCATGGTGAGATAAGAGCGCCTGAAAAGTCCTCCATTGGTAGTAGTAGTGGCAGCTGATGAGTAGCAGGATCAGACTGGATTGCTGAGCAGCAGAAGGTAGCAGGAACAGCGGATGCAAGTAAGGTGTAGATGCAGGATGGCAGTACTGGAGCCACGCAGGCTGGAAGCAGAAAGACTGGAGCAGAGTCAGACAAGCCAGGTCATACATGGAGGAACAGTCTATCATAAACAGCAGGCAAAGAATGGTCAGAGTTCAAGCTGGGTTTGACAACAGGAAATCAGGCAGACAGGCAGGAATAATCAGGGTCAAGGCAAGCCAAAGGTCAGGACTGGAGACAGCAGCATGGTCAGAAAGCCGGGTCAAATACTGGATCAGATACAGGCACAGAATCAGAACACAAGGTAAAGCTGCAGATCAGACAGCACTGCACTAGTGCACCTGCTGTCTTTATATAGGCCATTTGGCGCCAGCATTAATGGCTAACATGTGTGCATACTTTTGCACATGTGCATATGCGCTCGCCTGTTAGCGCTAATGTGCATTTGCCTGTTAGCGCTAATGTTCCTGCGCATAGGCTTGAGCCAAGACGGGCACCTGCTAATGCACGTCTGCGCATGCCATGTCCCTGACATCTACTTTACTTACTACTGACCCCTGGACTCTTAGAACCTTCCTTACTTTTTAATGGGACCTAGCTACGTTGAAAATGGCATGTTGCACCATGGTGATCTTTGATTACTTCCAGGTTAGTCAGATACATCTCTATCTCTCCAGGGTTTCCCATTCCTGAATAATTATAGCCTGGGAGAATGGGAGTCTCAGACATCAGGGCAGAGCATGGTGGCTAAAACAAGGACCAGCTCAGTGGAGGGCTAGCTTTTTGTGGCACAGGAAACAAGAGTTCAGAAACCCACATTATTGCAGTGCGAGCTACTATCTTACAGTATAAGGGAATAATGGGAAAATTACAAGATTAGCAAGCATAATGGTTCAGCATCCTACACATAGTCAATTACATCAATTAGCGCATATTAATGACACCTACAATGGCTGTTTACTGTTCTTTTGTCTAAAGCCTGGTAAACACAAACAGTTTTTTTTTTCGTTCAACCCAGCAGACTGAGCTGAGGAGGAACCACTGTACTAACTATCCAATGTTAGTACAGCAATCTCCCCTGCTGAGCTGGTGTGTTCTGAGAAGGGGGTGCCAGCCACCAGAACACACCAGTCAGCGCTCTCATCCATTGACTGAAAGCACTGATCGGGCACCGATTGGCAGATCTTTTTCAGTCATGCTCCTTTGACATAAGCTGGCCAAACACACGGAGCGAATACACGGGCCAAACACAGGCTTTATATTGAACCGGCCGATGCCACATGATATTTGGCCCATGTGTACGGCCCTTAAGTATTAACAAAAATGAATACACCCTTCTCCAGTCTCAATCCCCCCACACCTACCTTCATTTATAAATGCAAGAATGGCCCAAAGGGCTATTTGTCCACTTCTCTCCTTTGCCAGCCACCCAAACAAGACCAGCTACAGAGGCTGTGACTATTAAAGACGCTTAGGAGAAGAATTTATTGAGTGGGATGTCAATTTAGCAACAATAGATATACATAATTCAATTAAGTGTCTCATTTACACA
Source organism: Aquarana catesbeiana (assembly GCF_042186555.1). NCBI lineage: Eukaryota > Metazoa > Chordata > Amphibia > Anura > Ranidae > Aquarana > Aquarana catesbeiana. The sequence goes on along the minus strand of NC_133333.1, from coordinate 167,752,005 downwards.
TCTATATGAAGATTACTGCAAACTGATAGTGTTCTAAAATAAATTATAAACATTATTCTTGATTCAGTGGAGTATGCTAGTACTTTACTTGCATTTTATAATAGTACTATAGAATTGAATTTTATGGCACTTAGATTCAAATTTGTTTCACCCGCTCCAGTAACTACGCAAATAGATAAAGCTGGGTGAAAAAATGCATTACAGGCTGATGTAACTTGTAAGTAATTTCAATGTAAAGCGGCCTTATTGAAGTATTTTTCATGTTCTCCACAAGAGGGCATTGAATGTGTTTGAAGAATGTTATATAAGCACTACTTTATGCAAGTACTATTCACAGGAACATTTTAATTGATCAAAGACCACAGGAAACATACACTGATATCTATACAAACCCTGGTTCTGTTTACCATTGTTATAAGGACGATTTGTTGTCTTGATGTGATTATAGCTGTATGTATCCAGGTAAAAGATCATACACCTTGATGCCAAATACATGTTTGCAGCATTAATGTTATGGAGGGGATGTTGAAAAGAATAAGTGTACAAAAATGCTTCTATGTTTTAAGGGCCACTATACCCTCTTATTATTTTTTTTTCTCTGCAGGATGCTGTGGTGTTTGCTGCATGCCCATGATACGTCTTCAGCTTCACAGGGTCTGGACATATTGTGTGTTGCTTTACCTTTAATTTTGGCTGTGGTAATGTTTAGCAACATGGGAGAGTGAGCGCTGAGCCCAACACAATTATAACCCCCAACCTTACTGCTCCCTGTAGGGAACTGTATGGAAACCGAAGTCATATAGAAAATTAAAATGATAAAACAAGAGGCTAAGAGGAATGGATTTAAAACAGGCATTGACATAAAAATGGAACTATAATAGTGTCCATATGGGCTATAATCATAATGTCCATGATGTTCATATAAGTAAAGCAACTGTAGAAGGCAGCCCCGTTCAAGGAAAAGAAGGAATCCTCTGGGCACTGTAGAGATGAGAAACAAAGGCGCCACTCTAAGTGCAGTATGTAGCATAAAGTTTAATAAATCAGTGGTAAGGTGGTACTCACAAGGGTACAAAGTATACAAGCATGTGTGGCAAGAATCTGCCGGATATCGTGGAAGGTTGGACTGATCTGGATGCTGGATGGCGCTGATCTCCGATATATGCCGACACTTCCCATCGTTGGAGCGCACGTAGACAACCAGGGAGATGAGGTCACTTCCGGGATCGGCAACAAATAGGCGACGTGTTTGCGGAGCTACGCTCCTTCCTCAGGCCTAACGTGAACTGGGATTGGACAAACCTTATACAGCCAGTGAGTGACGCTGATTGGTGCTTGATGCTACCATCAGATGCTACCGTAACTCACTGGTACAAATATATCAGATACCAAAGCGAATAGATTACATAGTGAGTGTCGATGTCAATTAAAATGGACTGAACCTTCCAGGATATACGGCAGATTCTTGCCACACATGCTTGTATACTTTGTACCCTTGTGTACCACCTTTACTGATTTATTAAACTTTATGCTACATACTTCACTTGGAGTGGCGCCTTTGTTTCTCATCTCTACTGTGGTAATGTTTAGGTGAGTTATAAGACATTGTTCTCAATGTGATAAGAATATAGCCACCAGAAGTTATTTTACCTCCTATAAAAACAAGAAAGAAAGAGGGCGCAAACATCTAGCACATTATAAACCAAGTAGACTGATAGCATATAAAACACAGAATCCAGAAGTCTGCTTTCTGATCTCATGAACATGCGAATGAAAATCCCAGCTTACGCATTTCGGGGAGCTTGTACGCTTCGTCGGAGCAGTGGCTAGTACACCCTCAAGCTCCTCCCTCTTCTGGCTCTCACAGACCTGTATCTTCTTCTTTAAGAGGCTCCTCTGTCCTCCACTCATTACCTGTATTAATGGCACCTGTTTGAACTTGTTATCAGTACAAAAGACACCTGTCCACAACCTCAGTCACACTCCAAACTCCACTATGGTGAAGACCAAAGAGCTGTCGAAAGACACCAGAAACAGAATTGTAGACCTGCACCAGGCTGGGAAGACTGAATCTGCAATAGGCAAGCAGCTTGGTGTGAAGAAATCAACTGTGGGAGCAATAATTAGAAAATGGAAGACATACAAGACCACTGATAATCTCCCTCGATGTGGGGCTCCACGCAAGATCTCACCCCGTGGGGTCAAAATGATCACAAGAACGGTGAGCAAAATCCCAGAACCACACGGGGGGGGACCTAGTGAATGACCTGCAGAGAACTGGGACCAACGTAACAAAGGCTACCATCAGTAACACACTACACCACCAGGGACTCAGATCCTGCAGTGCCAGACGTGTCCTCCTGCTTAAGCCAGTACATGTCCGGGCCCATCTGAGGTTTGCTAGAGAGCATTTGGATGATCCAGAAGAAGATTGGGAGAATGTCATATGGTCAGATGAAACCAAAGTAGAACTGTTTGGTAGAAACACAACTCGTCGTGTTTGGAGGAGAGAGAATGCTGAGTTGCAACCAAAGAACACTATACCTACTGTGAAGCATGGGGGTGGCAACATCATGCTTTGGGGCAGTTTCTCTGCACAGAGAACAGGACGACTGATCCGTGTACATGAAAGAATTAATGGGGCCATGTATCGTGAGATTTTGAGTGCAAACCTCCTCCCATCAGCAAGGGCATTGAAGATGAAACGTGGCTGGGTCTTTCAGCATGACAATGATCCCAAACACACCGCTCAGGCAACGAAGGAGTGGCTTCATAAGAAGCATTTTCAGATCCTGGAGTGGCCTAGCCAGTCTCCAGATCTCAACCCCATAGAAAACCTTTGGAGGGAGTTGAAAGTCCGTGTTGCCCAGCGACAGCCCCAAAATATCACTGATCTAGAGAGACCTGCATGGAGGAATGGGCCAACATACCAGCAACAGTGTGTGACAACCTTGTGAAGACTTACAGAAAACGTTTGACCTCTGTCATTGCCAACAAAGGATATATAACAAAGTATTGAGATGAACTTTTGATATTGACCAAATACTTATTTTCCACCATAATTTGCAAATACATTCTTTCAAAAATCAGACAATTTGATTGTCTGGATTTGTTTCCACATTTTGTCTCTCATAGTTGAGGTATACCTATGATGACAGTTATAGGCTTCTCTCATCTTTTTAAGTGGGAGAACTTGCACAATTGGTGGCTGACTAAATGCTTTTTTGCCCCACCGTATCATCATGTTCATAGCTACTACTCCTATGTCATTGCTATCAGTCTACTTGGCTTATAATGCACTAGGTGTTTGCGCCCTCTTTTTTTCTTGTTTTTGTGCAGCGTTGATTTCCCTGCTATGAGGAGGGCTGCATTGCTTGTCTCTTGCAGTCTGGGTTGCTCAGTGGTTCTGTTAAAGATGGTCTTCATGGTAGGTGTCTCAATTATTTCTGAGCGCTGAAGTGTCAAGTTCTTGTTTAGTCAAAATAATTTACCAGTATTGTGTAGCCACGCTGGCTGCATATTCTCAATGTGTAAGCCTTCATAGTGAGGAAGCACCTGTATTCTTTAACCCATTCCAGCCCAGCATAGGTTGGCCCTCTAGGCTACCTGAGGCACTATGGGCACAGGATCCTCCCCTGAATACCATGACAAAGGCATCTCCCAAAAGCCCCTCCAGCCTAGGCTGACCAGCACCACCCAGTAGCCTATTCTTTACTTCATTAGGCTTTATGGCGATGGACCCCAGCAGCAGCTACTCCAGAATAGGTTTTGTTTCCAGAAGACGTTTCCATCAGAGGTTTGGAGTGGGAAAAACAACAACAGCCTTTTAACACTTTACTGAAACACAATTGATTATATAGTTATATGCTTCAGTCATCAAATATGTTGATGACACAATGGTTCAACAATTTACAAACAGATAACAGAGCAGAGAGCCAACTAAAGATGCAATCCACGCCTTTACAGAATTTTGTCAAAGTCCTACATCCCATATCCAAGGGATGTGAGTATTTCCATTTTTCCTGCAGATCTTATTTGCTTCCCACTCTTTGATTACATCTCTGTTGTTGTGGTCCTTATACTGCTTCTCATAACCAACCGACCACAGGTGGACTCCCATCTGGCTATATACAGTATTCAGAGCCCTTTACCCAAGGTGCCTCACACTGGCAGGAGCAGGGCTGGCACTTCCGTATTATTTATGAAGCACCCCACTCACTACTCTTGAGACTTCTAGTGACTACATAGGCACCTACACTGCCTATTCTCGCTACAGAGTTCCCAACCATCACTACTAGACCAGGCATCTCTGAGCCCCAGCTGGAGAGTGTTACATTGCGAGCTGTCTTTGTTAAACCACCACTCCAATCATGTCATCTAAAATATCCTGATATATATAGTCAAGGTGCAACTTGCCTCCTTTACATTTGCTTTATCCTGGACATCCTGCAAGACCTTCCAGTGAGCAATCTCAGACCATGCTAAAGCAACTACAAAAAAACTGGGAAATGGCTTCTGTACCATTACAAAAACTGGCACCTGAAAATCGTTGTTGATTGCAGCTAGAAGGTTTGCAATAAAACAAAATATGATTATTACAAAAAGGACTAAGACCATTTACTTTTCATCCCACAAAAATCTGCATGGGAGCTGGCAGCCTGTGTATAATGGACTAGACCAGATAGTTCTATCTCTGCTATGTGAGAAAAGAAGGGTGTTTCTATCCTCATACTCTTTTTGCAGTGAGTGGAATCTGATCTCACCTACTATTCAGGTCTATTTTACAACACAGCCTGCACATGATACATTTAAAATATGACATATTTCACATTTACCTGATTAAAAACTAAATTGAAAAACATTTTTGTAAATGTATTTCTTTAGCCATGAACATAATAAATACACAGAATATACACAAAACACAAAAAATTCTATTTACATTTTAAACATCCTCATTAACATGTGTGAAGAGGTTGTGAGAAGGGAACACATTTGAAGTAATGTAGATTAATAAACAGATAATTAATTTTCTCCCCTTCCATATGAGTCCTTGTTTTGTGGTGATTGAAGCCTCATGAAACAATCCTATGGGTATTAATTATAAACATATTTGTATAACTGTTGGTGCTAATTAGCCTGTAATGATGTGATATTTTATACCAAAAAAAGATAAGATTGTGTAAACTAAAAGAAAAACTGAAAGAACGATGGACTGTGGACCTAAATCACAACAGTGTGCATTTTTTTAAGATCTACATTTCTGTCTGTGATCTTATGTCTGTGCCATATATGCCAAGGTTCTGCTAAAACCTGAACGTCCTGGTTTCTGTCAATGACAGCGGTGGTCAACTTACCTAAAACAGGGAGCCTCAAGTGTGGCCCTGACATCACCACAGGGCCGCACATAATATTCAGTAAGTATAAATCTAAACATCAGGTAGGATCTGTATTGCATAAGTATTGCATGGTCCGGCTTGGCACAATGTAAATATGTATATCTCATATCTGAGGGGCCGCTGGGGAAGCTGACAATCACTATCGTTGTCTGTGCCTATACAGTGATAGCCGCAATCTTTTATTTCTTGTGCTGAGCAGCTTCCCCTCTGCACACTGACCACTTGGGGCAGAGCTGTCTTTAACACAGAGCAAAATGGGCAGCTACCCTGGGCCCAGTCATTGTTGTGGGGCCCAAGGCACCTTCCCCTTGAGCCTGCACTGCCTGCAAATAGTTTATAAGTGGATTTGGGAGGGCCCAAGAAAATGTTTTCCCAGGGTCCAATCAATATTAAAGACGGTATAGCCAGCTATAAATGTAGGCGGTGGCAAGTTTTTTGAGAACACCTTGGTGTGTTTATTGGTCCAGAAACGCACCAGCACCTTTGCAGCCATGGTGCTATTTGCTGGGTGTCTGGTGTGCTTCTGTACCTTTAAGAAGGGATGGGCTGCCCTTCAGTCCACCTGCCAGCATTTATCCATCAGAATGCATGTGCCTCCACTGTGGGGACACTCATATTTTAGTGTTAGGACCACAGATATCAGGGTGCCGTGACGAGGCTCTGTGGCTTACGCATGCATTTGCAAATGCGTGCGGACTAAACCCCTGTTTTTAACGCGTACTGTTAGACAGGTCAATTTGGTTGTCTGCGAGTTGGTGGTAAGTAGGCTTTGGTTTTTTCCTGGGCATTCCCCAGGCTTTGTTTGCAAATATTAAAGATGGCCCTGACATGGGGTCACTGCCATTGACATGTTTTTTTTTCAGTGAATACAAGATGTTCTCTGACGATATGGAGATCATGACGACATTGCCCCTCTTCTCCACCTTGTCAACAACTGGAGAGGCACAAATTGGGTTGTGATAAGCCAAAAGCTGGTCACACACTAGTAAAATTTCACTAGAAAAATCTAGTTTCGATATTATAATAGTGGGGTCAAATTGACGTTCATTTGTGACTGCATTGACAAGAAAATTTTAAAGGAGCAGGATGAACAAATTTCTACTAGTTAAGGTTAATCCAAAATTAAATGTTAAAAGCAAACTTTTTTAAAGTACTTTGCATGATCTTTGTCAAGTGATCGATTGTAGTTATGAGAATTTTTATACGCACAGTCATATGAACAATATTTTAAAAAATATACTAGTGCATGGCAAGCTTAAAACTGAGGTTTTTTCCAAGACGGCAGAGGAAGGCTTTCTGCAAGGGTACACTGTCTAATGTGCGGTCAGAGGCGGCTCTAGGCTTTGTGAGGCCTTAGGCAAATATGAGACATGAGGCCCCACTCACATCCATAATGGGAAAAATAAATTCAAGCGATTAAAATTAACTGTATAAATTGTATATATTAAGAGTTTTAAATTCTATGAACTATGAATTCAACGTTTATATAATTGTCTAAACCAATTATTTAATGAAATATATATATTACATATATATTATATATTACACGCATATTTCTCCATTTACATGAAGGTCAGGTTAATATAACCCAGCCAGCACAGAGTTTCCCCATATATCAGAGTCTGCAGGATTCCCCCTTACAGTGCAAAGGAACTCTGATCTAAGGGGGAACCTGCAGACTTTGGTGTAAAGGGGAACTCTAATGTAAGGGAAGGGGGGCTCTGGTGACCAAAGATTACCTTTATATCAGAGTCCACTGTATTCCCCTTTACATCACAGAGTTCCAACTTGCATTTAAAATGGGAACTCTAATGTGGAGGGGGCTCTGGAGCACCTTCCGCAGAGTGAGAGAGTCGCAGACATGATAAAGTAGATGGTCAGAGACTGTAGACATGATACAAGAGATGATCAGAGACTGCAGACATGATACAAGAGATGATCAGAGACTGCAGACATGATACAAGAGATGGTCAGAGACTGCAGACACGATACAAGAGATGGGCAGAGTCTATGCTGACGTACTTCCTGTTTCATGGATGCAGCTACAAGCCACATGTAGCAGGGCACAGGCGTTTCACTTGGACCAGCCCGGATCGGAGACAACATTCCTGACAGCTGCTGGGGAGATCTTCTCATTACACGGTCCCTGCAGAGGGCAAAAATCTGCATGCCTGATAGACCCTGCCAAGGAGGGGGTCCAACACGGAGGGTAAGAGTCCACCTTTATCACTTTCTCACTTATTGGAGTCACCGTCAGTGGATTTGCACCATCCTGCACATCTCTCTCCTTTGTCAATCCACTCATAGGGGGATTAGTTGCTGCTGAGCTGTATAGTGGATGGAAGCTTTTTTTCACTGATGAACTTTTTATGTTTGAACCCATGGACTGAGTTTGTTTGATTTTCAGATTTTCACGCTATTAATATCATTGTACTTCACATGTACACATTTTTTGTTTCTTCTTTGAGTTTTTATGTTTTGCACTTATATATTTCTACCACTCATGGAGTCATTTACTTGCTCTCAGTAGATTGGGGTTTTTACTACCACCCACATGTATTCACATCTATGTGTGTATTTTCATATAATTAGCGCACTTTATTTATTTTTTATTTTTCATGGTATACACAGATATTGGTGTATTTTGTGTGCAGCTTTTACCTTTGACCTTTTTTGCTCTGCAGCGCAGTTTTTCTTTTTATTTTTGACATACTACAGGAGATGATCAGAGACTGTAGACATAGTAAAAGAGATGATCAGAGACTGCAGACTTGATACAGGAGATGGTCAGTGGCAACTGGTGCTCACAATTCTTGGGGGGGGGGGATGGGGTGCAAACAAACTGAAAAATTCTTTTAAAAAACCCATAAATTGCAGCCACTGTGCCCATCAAATGCAGCCACTGCGCCCATCAAGTGCAGCCACTGTGCCCATCAAGTGCAGCCACTGTGCACATCAAATGCAGCCACTGTGCACATCAAATGCAGCCACTGTGTCCTCAATAGCAGCCACTGTGCCCATCAAATGCAGCCGCTGTGCCATCAGTTGCAGCCACTGTTCCCATCAAATGCAGCCACTGTGCTATCAAGTGCAGCCCTTTTCCCATAAAATGCAGCCACTGTGCCCATCAAATGCAGCCACTGTGCCCATCAAATACAGCCACATCTCTTGTGGGGTGCCTAGAGCCATCCCCTTTGTGGCAGACAGCATCTGTTTCATTGGGGGGGGGGGGGGGATATGTTCTAGGGCGGCTTTGGGAAGGGAGAAGACATGTGCTGGGGGGTGGATTTCATATCCAAGCCCTCTTGTAGCACAAGTCCTAAAGTTCCCTCTAGCACACAGTGGCGTCACTAGGGTGGGTGTCACCTGGTGCGGCAGAACGTGGTATCACCCCCGGCACTTAGCAGGTTAGTGCGTTGGTGTGGCTCTCCCCCCTTAACCTGCCACAATGGATGGAGCAGGGATGGGATTGAGGGAGAAGGGAAATAGAGCTGGAATGGGATCGGGGGAATGGATGGAGCCAGATGGAATCGGGGGATGGATAGAGCTGGGATGGGATCAGGGTGGTAGATGGAGCTTGGATGGGATTGAAGGGAATGGAGGGAGCCGGGATGGGATCGGGGGGAATCTAGGGAGCCGGGGTGGGATCGGGGGGATGGATGGACCCGGGATGGAATCGGGGGATGGATGGAGCCGGGATGGAATCGGGGGGATGAAGTGAGCCAGGATGGAATCGGGGGGATGGAGGGAGCCGGGATGGATTCGGGGGATGGAGGGAGCCGGGATAGAATCGGGGGGATGGAGGGAGCCGGGATGGGATCAGGGGGATGGATGGAGCCAGGATGGGATGGGGGAATGGATGAAGCTGGGAATGGATCGGGGTGGGGTGGATGGAGCCAGGATGGTATGGGGGAATGGATGGAGCTGGGATTGGATCAGGTGGATGGCTGGAGCCGGGATGGGATTGGGGTGGGGTGGATGGAGCCGGGATAGGATCGAGGGGAATGGATGGAGCCGGGATGGGATTGGGGTGGGGTGGATGGATTCGGGGTTGGATGGGTGGTGGATGGAGCCGTGATGGTATGGGGGTGGATGGAGCTGGGATTGGATCGGGGGATGGATGGAGCCAGGATGAGATTGGGGTGGGGTAGATGGAGCCGGGTTGGGATTGGGGAAATGGATGAAGCCGGGATGGGATTGGGGTGGGGTGGATAGAGCCGGGGTGGGATGAGGGGTGGATGGAGCTGGGTTGGTATGGGGGATGGATGTAGCTGGTATTGGATCAGGGGGATGAATAGAGCTGGGATGAGATTGGGGTGAAGTGGATGGAGTCGGGATGGGATGGGGGGTGGATGGAGATGGGATGGGATGGGGGTGGAGCTGGGATGGAATGGGGGTGGAGCTGGGATTGGATCGGGGGGATGGATGGATATCCTCTCCCCCAAATCACTCCAAGTGAACTATTTGCTTGTCCCCCCTCCCTCACCCACCCACTTCTTCATGCCCCCCTCCCCTCCTCTGTAATGCCGCGTACACACGGTCGGACTTTCCGGCATACTTGGTCCGGCGGACCAGAGTGTGCCGGACAATCCGCCCGTGTGTGGGCGCCGGCGGACTTTTCCGGCGGACTTTTTCCCAAAAGCCCGCCGGACCTAGATTTGAAGAAAGTTTTAAATCTTTCCGCCGGACTCAGTTTCGGGCGGAAAGTCCGCTCGTGTGTGTGCTGGTCCGACGGAAAGCCCGCTCGTCCGACGGACCAGATACGACACGAGGGCAGGGTATTGCATCTCGCGCTCGCTGCAATAGGAAAAACAAATTTTCCTATTGCGGCGAGCGCGGGGCATACCAGGCCCTTAGTTCTGGTATGGATTATAAAGGGAACCCCCTACGCCGAAAAAACGGCGTGGGGTCCCCCCTAAAATCCATACCAGACCCCGATCCGAGCACGCAGCCTGGCCGGTCAGGAAAGGGGGTGGGGACGAGCGAGCGCCCCCCCCCCTCCTGAACCGTACCAGGCCACATGCCCTCAACATGGGGGGTGGGTGCTTTGGGGGAGGGGGGCCCCAAAGCATCACTGGGTGATGTTGACCACGCCCCCTAAAACGTCACAGTCCCAGCATGCCCAGGGACTGTGACATCAAAAGGGGGCGGGGTCTCCGCCTATATAAGTCACAACGCAGCCCTCGGAGAGCAGTCCAGCCGGAGAGAGCGTCGTGTCAACATCTGGAGAAGAGAAGAAGACAAGAAGTCCGGACCTCTGCTGGCAAGAGAGCTACCTGAAGACAGCAGAGGAGCCGGCCGAAGAACTGGAGAGAAGAGAGCGGAGAAGAACCAACCGGACGCCGGGAGAAGATGAAGCGGAGGGACCCCCGAAGCCGGAAGAAGACCCCCGAAGCCGGAGGAAGATCCCCCCCCGGAGCTGTTTAATAAAATATTTTAAAAACCTGTGTAGTGTGTTTTATTACTTACACTTTTTCCCTAGGTGAATGGGTAGGGGTACCATGTACCCCATACTCATTCACATAGGGTGGGGGGCCGGGATCTGGGGGCCCCCTTATTAAAGGGGGCTCCCAGATTCCGATAAGCCCCCGCCCGCAGACCCCGACAACCAACGGCCAGGGTTGTCGGGAAGAGGCCCTTGTCCTCATCAACATGGGGACAAGGTGCTTTGGGGTGGGGGGGGCCCGCAGGGCGGCCCCCCTCCCCCAAAGCACCCACCCCCCATGTTGAGGGCATGTGGCCTGGTACGGTTCAGGAGGGGGGGGGGGCGCTCGCTCGTCCCCACCCCCTTTCCTGATCGGCCAGGCTGCGTGCTCGGATCGGGGTCTGGTATGGATTTTAGGGGGGACCCCACGCCGTTTTTTCGGCGTAGGGGGTTCCCTTTATAATCCATACCAGACCTAAGGGCCTGGTATGCCCCGCGACGGGGCTCGCAAGGTGTCAATCTCACCGATAAAAGCGGCAAGATTGACATCCTTTTCTAGTCCCGTCGCACCTGAGTCACGTTCAAAATGAACGGACTTGTCCGTGTGTGGGCAAGTCCGTTCATTCTGAAAGTCCGGCGAAAGTCCGTCGGAAAGACGGGCGGACTTAGCCCGCCGGAAAGTCCGGGCGTGTGTGGGCAAGTCCGTCCGTTTTAAAGTCCGGCGCACCTGGCGGACAAAGTCCGTCGGAAAGTGTGCCGGACCAAGTAGGATAGAAAGTCCGACCGTGTGTACGCGGCATAAGACTGACTTTTAGATTACACAGACCTCAGACCAGCGCGCTCACCTCACGGTACAGGTGGTGTGCCTCCTTCCCTCCTCCTCCTCCTCCTCTGACCTCTGTGCACAGGAAAACATTACAGCACAGGAGGAGGATGGGCGGGTTCAGTTCGCTCTGCTCCACAGTACACTCACTGTACTGTGTGTGTGTGTCAGGCAGCTGGGGAGAGATGCCGGGCCAGCTGCAAGGCACAGTGGAGTGGAGCTCATGGCGTGCAGGATCGAAGACACCCCGCACAAGCCGCGGGCATTGCAGTACTCTAATTCGACGGGACTCCGGGTCGAGAACGGATCATACTGCAGCACGGTCCCGGCGAATCATCGAGGCTGCGGTATGGGCAAATTAGGTGGCTGCGAGGCCCCTCTGGGGGGCGAGGCCTAAGGCGACCGCCTAATTTGCCTAATTAGAGAGCCGCCTCTGTGTGCGGTCTAGGAACTTGTAGTGCCTTGGGGTGCTATCGAAGAGCATCTAGAGCATTGGTGAAAGATCTTGCTCTGCCTTAGTCTTAGTAAGTACTTTCTCTATCTCTATCTTGGGAAGCTGCCTCCTTAACTCAGGATTATTCTCCTCATGTTGAAAGAAAAAAAAAAATATATATATACAGTGTATATATATATATATATACTAGATCGAGAAACCTGTGCATGTAATACATTAATCAAAACTTAGCACAGCAAAAATGAAAAAAAAAGCGTTACCCCAAAACCTGCTTTATATTCTCATTGAAAATACACCATAATTTCTCTTTAACTTGCAATAAGATTGAGATGGGGCCATCCATTCCTGTTGGGCTAAAGCCAAGTCTACAACATATAACATCAATACTAATATTTCTTCGGGCCAGCAAACAAACTTTGACAAGAGCACTATAACTATGGAAATGTGGGGATCACCTTGCACACAAGCACAAGGGCAGAGGAATGCTGCATCATGTCATCCTGATTTGTTTCTTGCTCTTCTGACACTATGCTGACCAGCCTGTCCAGAAAAATGTGTCACGTCAGCAGTTTCTCCTCTATGTGAGATGCATGGTCCAAGGCGGGAGTGTATCTGCGTGTGTCTTATAGCAAAGTTAAGTATTAAAACCAAAAATATTGCAGCTTACCAATTAGATGTGGTGGCTGCATTTGTTTTTTTTCCCTCTCATTTCACCTGGTGATCTGGCCAGTAAAACACTTCCTGTCTTAGAGTGCCCCTACTCTGGGTGAAGGATCACAGGGGGCACCTTTGGCCTGCAGAATTGTCAATCTGGGGGTAGAGAAATGCTAGATGTACTAGCAGATTTTAATACACTAAAAAATCGAAGCCTAATGCCGCGTACACACGGTCGGACTTTCCGGCATACTTAGTCCGGCGGACCAGAGTGTGCCGGACAATCCGCCCGTGTGTAGGCGCCGGCGGACTTTTCCGGCGGACTTTTTCCCAAAAGCCCGCCGGACCTAGATTTGAAGAAAGTTTTAAATCTTTCCGCCGGACTCAGTTTCGGGCGGAAAGTCCGCTCGTGTGTGTGCTGGTCCGACGGAAAGCCCGCTCGTGTGTATGCTGGTCCGACGGACCAGATACGACACGAGGGCAGGGTATTGCATCTCGCGCTCGCTGCAATAGGAAAAACACATTTTCCTATTGCGGCGAGCGCGGGGCATACCAGGCCCTTAGGTCTGGTATGGATTATAAAGGGAACCCCCTACGCCGAAAAAACGGCGTGGGGTCCCCCCTAAAATCCATACCAGACCCCGATCCGAGCACGCAGCCTGGCCGGTCAGGAAAGGGGGTGGGGACGAGCGAGCGCCCCCCCCCCCTCCTGAACCGTACCAGGCCGCATGCCCTCAACATGGGGGGTGGGTGCTTTGGGGAGGGGGGCGCCCTGCGGGGCCCCCCACCCCAAAGCACCTTGTCCCCATGTTGATGAGGACAAGGGCCTCTTCCCGACAACCCTGGCCGTTGGTTGTCGGGGTCTGCGGGCGGGGGCTTATCGGAATCTGGGAGCCCCTTTAATAAGGGGGCCCCCAGATCCCGGCCCCCCACCCTATGTGAATGAGTATGGGGTACATGGTACCCCTACCCATTCACCTAGGGAAAAAGTGTAAGTAATAAAACACACTACACAGGTTTTTAAAATAGTTTATTAAACAGCTCCGGGGGGGGGATCTTCCTCCGGCTTCGGGGGTCCCTCCGCTTCATCTTCTCCCGGCGTCCGGTTGGTTCTTCTCCCGGTGTTCCAGTTCTTCGGCCGGCTCCTCTGCTGTCTTCAGGTAGCTCTCTTGCCAGCAGAGGTCCGGACTCCTGGGCTTCTGGGCTTCTGGGCTTCTTCTCTTCTCTTCTCTTCTCCAGATGTTGACACGACGCTCTCTCCGGCTGGACTGCTCTCCGAGGGCTGCGTTGTGACTTATATAGGCGGAGACCCCGCCCCCTTTTGATGTCACAGTCCCTGGGCATGCTGGGACTGTGACGTTTTAGGGGGCGTGGTCACTGGGTGATGTTGACCACGCCCCCTAAAACGTCACAGTCCCAGCATGCCCAGGGACTGTGACATCAAAAGGGGGCGGGGTCTCCGCCTATATAAGTCACAACGCAGCCCTCGGAGAGCAGTCCAGCCGGAGAGAGCGTCGTGTCAACATCTGGAGAAGAGAAGAGAAGAGAAGAAGCCCAGAAGCCCAGAAGCCCAGGAGTCCGGACCTCTGCTGGCAAGAGAGCTACCTGAAGACAGCAGAGGAGCCGGCCGAAGAACTGGAACACCGGGAGAAGAACCAACCGGACGCCGGGAGAAGATGAAGCGGAGGGACCCCCGAAGCCAGAGGAAGATCCCCCCCGGAGCTGTTTAATAAACTATTTTAAAAACTTGTGTAGTGTGTTTTATTACTTACACTTTTTCCCTAGGTGAATGGGTAGGGGTACCATGTACCCCATACTCATTCACATAGGGTGGGGGGCCGGGATCTGGGGGCCCCCTTATTAAAGGGGCTCCCAGATTCCGATAAGCCCCCGCCCGCAGACCCCGACAACCAACGGCCAGGGTTGTCGGGAAGAGGCCCCTGTCCTCATCAACATGGGGACAAGGTGCTTTGGGGTGGGGGGCCCCGCAGGGCGCCCCCCTCCCCCAAAGCACCCACCCCCCATGTTGAGGGGATGCGGCCTGGTACGGTTCAGGAGGGGGGGTGCTCGCTCGTCCCCACCCCCTTTCCTGACCGGCCAGGCTGCATGCTCGGATCGGGGTCTGGTATGGATTTTAGGGGGGACCCCACGCCGTTTTTTCGGCGTAGGGGGTTCCCTTTATAATCCATACCAGACCTAAGGGCCTGGTATGCCCCGCGACGGGGCTCGCAAGGTGTCAATCTCACCGATAAAAGCGGCAAGATTGACTTCCTTTTCTAGTCCCGTCACACCTGAGTCACGTTCAAAATGAACGGACTTGTCCGTGTGTGGGCAAGTCCGTTCATTCTGAAAGTCCGCCGTAACTCCGGCGAAAGTCCGTCGGAAAGACGGGCGGACTTAGCCCGCCGGAAAGTCCGGTCATGTGTGGGCAAGTCCGTCCGTTTTAAAGTCCGGCGCACCTGGCGGACAAAGTCCGTCGGAAAGTGTGCCGGACCAAGTAGGATAGAAAGTCCGACCGTGTGTACGCGGCATTACTCCTGCTAACACTTTGTAAGCAGTTACAGAAACATTTTTTTCCTCCTTGGGATAAAGGTTTTACATAAATAAATAAAATCTGATAATTGTATGCACCCATGTGAGTGTTAAATAGTTTCTCTCGTCCCTGTAACTGATACAATCTACAAGAGAGCTTGTTCTTTGGAAAAACAACAGACTTACTGGGCAGATCACCAGATGAAAATAGAAGAAAGAAATCCTAAAAAAGAAAATGAATGCTGCCATCACATCTAAGAATTGGTAAGCTGACTAAAAATATATACTGTAAACTCTAGCGTGTAATTTTAACAATTATGTTCAAAATATGTTTAAATTCGCAGCTTTCATTAAAGCGGCAGTCAATCCCCATCCTGTCTGAACCATCCTACCAGGAAGACTGACAATCATAAGCGACACAGGCATTCCACATGCCACAGTCAAGTGCATACATATTCCTTGTATACATGCGGCTGCAGGGAATGCCTTGGACACCTATGATTGGCGGTCCTTTAGAAAAGCTTCCTGGCACGAGAGCAGACTAGTGCCTGAGCTCATCCCTAACGGCCAGCATACTAAACTGTTGATGTGCCTGAGCTACAGTATGTATGTAATGAAAAAGTGATCCAAGCTTTCCCCTGGTGATCAGGATTAAATGTAATGTGCAACAGTATCCCAAACGGCCTGGTTCATGCAGATTTCTTCTGCATTACAACATACAAAGTAGTGTACAGGGCAAACCATAGCCTTTGAGCTGTGGAAAGTAGACAAGTGAAGCAGAGCTTGTTTTTTGATTGGACAGATCCAGATACAGGTACTCCTCACTTAACGACCAGGTTCCATTCCAACGATCAGGTCATTAAACAAATTGGTTGTTAAACGAGGAGCCACAAGTAATCAATATTTTAACCACTTCCGGACCGGCTCACACCGATATACATCGGCACTTTAAAGAGGGATATCTTCAGCAGCTATCTACCTCTTCTTCAGTGAGCGGTCCGGTTTCCGATAAAAGTGGTCTCTGCGGCAGAATCGCAGCAATCCCCCCCTCCCACCGCTCTCTGGTGCCCTCCACTGCTTACCGGAGCCGCCGGCAGAGGCTATCGGATCCTTCTAAGTGTTGGGTATGGAGACGAGTGAGGGGAAAATGGCCCCCACTCATCTCCATACCTTTGCAGGGCGGTAGCGACGTCAAAACGTCACTTCCGCCCATAGCTCTTAAAGGGACTTTTTTTTTTTTTTTTCAAACGACAACATTATTTATTTATTTTTTTATTGCATTTTAGTGTAAATATGAGATCTGAGGACTTTTTGACCCCAGATCTCATATTTAAGAGGTCCTGTCATGCTTTTTTTTATTACAAGGGATGTTTACATTCCTTGTAATAGGAATAAAAGTGACACATTTTTTTTTTTAAAAACAGTGTAAAAAAAATAAATAAAAAGTAAAATAAATAAGAAATAAAAAATTTTAACGCGCCCCGATGCCGAGCTCGCGTGCAGAAGCGAACGCATATGTGAGTAGTGTCCGCATATGAAAACGGTGTTCAAACCACACATGTGAGGTATTGCCGCGATCGGTAGAGCAAGAGCAATAATTCTAGCCCTAGACTTCCTCTGTAACTCAAAACATGCAACCTGTAGAATTTTTTAAACGTTGCCTATGGAGATTTTTTAAGGGTAAATGTTTATCGCCATTTCACGAGCGAGCGCAGTTTTGAAGCGTGACATGTTGGGTATCAATTTACCCAGCGTAACATTTTCTTTCACAATATAAAAAAAAAAATTGGGCTAACTTTACTGTTGTCTTATTTTTTAATGCAAAAAAGTGTATTTTTCTCCAAAAAAGTGCGCTTGTAAGACCGCTGCGCAAATTCGGTGTGACAGAAAGTATTGTAACAACCACCATTTTATTCTCTAGGGTGTTAGGAAAAAAATAAAAAAAAAAAAAAATATATATATATATATATATATATATCTCGATATATATATATATATATATATATATATATATATATATATATAATGTTTGGGGGTTCTAAGTAATTTTCTAGCAAAAAAAAAAAAACAGTTTTTAACTTGTAAACACCAAATCTCAGAGGCTCCGTCCTTAATTCCAAATTACTGTACTGTACTGTATTGTGAAAAAAAGGTCTAAACACCAAACTCCAGCTCAATAACCTTGTTTTAATTTGCATAAGTACAGAACACAAATGAAAATTCTGCACTGTACTGTACAATACAATGATTACAGCGCGTCGTTCGGGTGGGGAGAGCTGGTTGGAAGTCCAAGTGGTCGTTAAACAGGTAAGTCGTTAAACGAGGATTATCTGTAGTGCAAATAAAAGAAATACTATGTTGTTACTGAACACTTATCTCTCATATACCATTTGTTTTCAAACTAGGTCACGCTTTCACAGTTTTTTAAAGCATTGGGGTCTGTGGAGTATTGCTCAAACAAAGGCTTGTTTTTACAACTAACCCAGCATCAAAGCTGCCTAGAAGCATTACATGCTGCTGGCCTGCCATGCATGCATGACCCGGTAGCTGAATGTTTCTGCAAACATACAAATTTGTATTGGGTAAAGGTTCTTGTTTTTGCCTATAGAGGAGGAAGGGATAAAGGTGTGGCCTGTCAAAGGGCAAACAATAGTGACTATCCAGGAAAATTCTTCCCGCTCAATTGACTTTCCTGGCAACTACATGATAGCATACATACAGTATCTCACAAAAGTGAGTACACCCCTCACGTTTTTGTAAATATTTTATTATATCTTTTCATGTGACAACACTGAACAAATGACACTTTTCTACAATGTAAAGTAGTGAGTGTACAGCTTGTATAACAGTGTAAATTTGCTGTCCCCAACAACCAGCCATTAATGTCTAAACTTTTGGCAACAAAAGTGAGTACACCCCTAATTGAAAATATCCAAATTGGATCGAATTAGCCATTTTCCCTCCCCGATGTCATGTGACTCTTTAGTGCTACAGGGTCTCAGGTAGGAATGGGGGGCAGGTGTGTTAAATTTGGTGTTATCGCTCTCACTTTCTCATAATGGTCACTGGAAGTTCAACATGGCACCTCAAGGCAAAGAACTCTGAGGATCTGAAAATGTTTTTTGCTGTACATAAAGATGGCCTAGGCTATAATAAGATTGCCAAGCCCCTGAAACTGAGCTGCAGCATGGTGGCCAAGACCATACAGTGGTTAAACAGGACAGGTTCCACTCAGAACAGGCCTCGCCACGGTCGACCAAAGAAGTTGAGTGCATGTGCTGGAACCATGTCTTGTGGTCTGATGAGACCAAGATAAACTGATTTGGTTCAGATAGTTTCAAGCATGTGTGGTGGCAACCAGGTGAGGAGTACAAAGACAAGTGTGTCTTGCCTACAGTCAAGCATGGTGGTGGGAGGGTCATGGTCTATGGCTGCATGAGTGCTGCCGGCACTGGGGAGCTACAGTTCATTGAGGGAACCATGAATGCCAACGTGTACTGTGACATACTAAAGCAGAGCATGATCAGCTCCCTTCGGAGACTGGGCCACAGGGCAGTATTCCAACATAATCACCACAAACACCCCTCCAAGATGACCACTGCCTTGCTAAAGAAGCTGAGGGTAAAGGTGGTGGACTGGCCAAGCTTGTTTCCAGACCTAGACCCTATTGATCATCTGTGGGGCATCCTCAAATGGAAGGTGGAGGAGCGCAAGGTCTATCACATCCATCAGCTCCGTGATATTGTCATGGAGGAGTGGAAGAGGACTCCAGTGGCAACCTGTAAAGCTCCGGTGAACTCCATGCCCAAGAGGGTTAAGGCAGTGCTGGAAAGTAATGGTGGCCACACAAAATGTTGACACCTTGGGCCCAATTTGGATATTTTCACTTAGGGGTGTACTCACTTTTGTTGCCAGCAGTTTAGACATCAATGGCTGTGTGTTGAGTTATTTTGAGGGGACAGCAAATTTACACTGTTATACAAGCTGTGCACTCACTACTTTACATTGTAGCAAAGTGTCATACATAAGATACTGCTTGGACCTTGAAGGAGGGGACATACCCCGAAAGCTCATCCATGAAAAATGATATGTTAGTGCAAATTAAAAAAGTATCACGGATAGTACTCAATTTTCTCTGTCACAATTACACTAATACGGCTACCATCACCTCAAGAATTCCTATGGAAATTCTGAAACATTGTTCATTAGAGCATTTGATCTTGCCATCGATGGGTCAACTAATTTTGTTTAAAAGCCCTTCACATTTTGTCTAACCTTTTACATGAATAGAATCCCAAAAGTATTAAACAGGTTTCTTTTTTTGTCTGGTAAATGCGTACTACAGTATGTAAAATTTTTCCCAAAAGAAAACCACATTCATTGTCAGTGGCGGCTGGTGGGTTTTTTTTTTTGGGGGGGGGGGCAGTAAATAACCCCCCCGGACTGCTGGCACTAATACCCCCCTCCACCACCGCTGTCCTTTCTGTGGATGCGGGCAGTGGTCGGAGCTGCTGTGGCCACCTTCCAGCGTGGCAGGCTCCGGTGTCCTCTCCTGGAGCCCTCTCCTCTCTGCTCCTCCTGGCGCTAGGCATCCAATAGGATTGCCTAACGTTTTGGCCAATCGGGAAACGGGTTTCATGCCTGCTTCCCGATTGGCCGGGAGGAGGATCAGTGTTGCAACAGTGATTATTCATTCTCTGTTGCAACACACATGGGTGGGCTCAGGACGCATGCTCTGTGATCATAGCTCAAGCTATTTTGAAGCCTATTAGAGCCTATGGCTATAATCAGGTGCTTTAAAAAAAACCCTGGCCGCTGTAATTCATGTGCTCGGTGACCCAAAAGGGGCCGGACACATGAAAAGGGGTTGGCCGCGGCAGCTGTGGATAGATTCATGCTATGCGTGAATCTATCCACTGCATATAGGGGGACAGGCTGCCACTGTTCATGAATAGAATATTATACTACAGTATGTATTACCTATTGTAATGGTGGATGTAGTTGGCATTAGACATGTGCAATTCGTTTTCGGTCCGAATACAAATTCGGACAAATTTTTGGTTCCAAATCTCCGAATGAAATAGTAACGAATTTCGTTGAAATACATTAAAATTTGTTTAATTTATTCGTTTTTTAATGAATTCCAACTTTGATGATTCAGATGATTCAGAATGATTAATTTGGATTGGTCAAAAAACTATTGACCAATTAGAATTTTGTGTGAAGAATACTAAAAAGAAGAGGTCCTGAATATGAATGGAGCCCAATTAGACATGCAGAACGGAAAAATTTGTTTGTTTCGCATAGATTCGTTATGTTACCAATTTAGTTTTGTTTTCATTAAAATTCATTTCGTTTATTATAAATTTTCTAACGAATTTCAACTTTTCAGAACGATTAGAATTTGGATCGTTTGAAAAACGATTAACCGATTAAAATTCCGTGTGAAGAATAGCTGGTTGTTAAGCAGCGGGCCGAGAAGCCGACCTCCGCGTCCTTAACAACTGATGACTCATCAGCTTTCAGCTGGCTTCCCCACTGGCAGATATATGTAAAGAAAAGAATGCTGGCATTGCCCGGCAATAAAAAATGTAAAAAAAACCCAGCATGTGGGTCCTTCGGGTCTGGTATGGATTTTAAAGGGAACCCCACGACAAAATATTTTAAAAAACGGTGTGGGGTCCCCCTAAAATCCATACCAGACCCATTATCCAAGCATGCAGCCCAGCAGGTCAGGAAAGGGGGGGGATGAGTGAGCGCCCCCTCCCTCCTTAACCATACTAGGCCACATGCCCTCAACATGGGGGGGTGGGTGCTTTGGGGCCCCCTCCATCCAAAAGCACCTTGTCCCCATGTTGATGGGGACATGGGCTTCATCCCCACATGGCCAGGGGTTGTGGGGGTCTGCGGGGGCTTATCAGAATCTGGAAGCCCCCAGATCCCACCCCCCCATGTGAATGTGTATCAGGTGCATAGTATCCCTACCCATTCACCAAAAAAGTGTACAAAAAGTAACAAAAAACAAGAGACAAGTTTTTGACAAATCTTTTATTTAAAAAAAAATATGTATCAACATGGGGAGAATGTGTTTTGGATTGGGGGAGGGGGCGCTTGCTCGTCCTCGGCCCCCCCGTTTCCTGACCTGCCGGGCTGCATGCTCAGATAAGGGTCTGTTATGGATTTTGGGGGGGCCCCCACGCTGTTTTTCTTTTTATCTTGGCATTGGGTTCCTCTTCAAATCCATACTAGACTCGAGGGCCTGGTATGGACTAGGGGGGAACCCCTCCCCATTTTTAAAAAATGTTTCTATTGGCGGAAATGGTATTCTATTGCCGGCAATCTAAATGTAATTTCATGCATTTTTTTGCTTAAAGCGGGAATTTTAAGGGAAACAATAAAAAATGAAAAATTCATTTAAATAAAGTGCCTGGGGGGGTCCCTTAGTCTGTCTGTAAAGTGGCGCATCTGTAGTATGTATAGAACACGCTGCAGCAAAAAATGACATTTCTAAAGAAAAAAAAATGAGTCAAATCACATTTAAATTGACTCACGGTTGGCTATTTAAAAATAAAAATAAAGTAAAAAACGGCGTGGGTGTCATTCCCCCCCTCCCCCAGTCCATGACAGGCCTGGAATGGGTTTGAAGGGGAACCCCATGCCAAAATCTTTTTAAAAAATGGCGTGAGGTCTCCCCAAAATCCATACCAGACCCTTATCCAGGCATGGCAGATCAGGAAAGGGGAAGGGGTGAGCAAGCGCCACCTCTCCTGAACCATACTAGGCCATATGCCCTCAACATGGGGGGGTGCTTTGCCCAGCCCCCCCACCCTAAAGTATCTTGTCCCCACATTGATGGACAAGGGCCTCATCCCCACAACCGTGGCTGATGGTTGTGGGGGTATGCGGGCGGGGGGCTTATCGGAATCTGAAAGCCCCCTTTGATAAGGGGGCCCCAGATCCTGCCCCTCCCCCTGTGTAAAAATGCATTACATTAAAGAGCCTCCGTTCCCAGTCGATGCCTTGTATGGGGAAACGCGTCAGGTGGAGCACTAGCCCTTGATGTCATCACGCTAACAGTCAGCTGGCTTTAGCCACGGCTGTTTTTAAATCTTCTTACCATGTTCTTGGATGTAAGCGTTGCTACCTTTTTAAATAAAATAATGAAGACCTTTCTTCTATCCTCTATTTAATGAGATCATCCAGGATTACTTGAAAATATAGGATGATTCTCATCTGGAAGCCTTCTCTCTAAATTGGATATCTTGCTGTAACAGAAGGAGTATTTTCCTCTGAAAAGAACCACAGGAGGATCGTAGCCAGCAGGCTTGTGCACAGGCGTCTTTGATCTCCATGATTTGAGATCCTACGAATCTGGTAATAGGCATTGATATTATTTCCTGACTTCAGAATATTGGAAGATATACGTTGTCTCATATCACGGTCATTACACTTATATGGGCTATTTCTTTTGAGCATATGCTATATTTTCTTTGATCACTTTTTATACTGATCAGTTCACTAATTGTTTTATATGTATTTTTTTTTTGTTTTGTTGTTGAATGTCTTTTGGTTTGAGACTTGCAACACTTTTTTTTATATTACTTTTTCAATTGTTCACTTATTCACTTTTTTTTAACTGAATAGTAGTGGATGCTCACTTGTTTTTTATTTATCCATACGATTTTATGTGATAGACCAGGGGCCAGCAACCTTTTTCCACTTAAAGTGCAGGTCCACCCTAAAAAACATTTATATATTAAAATTTTCTTTTGAAATAAATTAAAAAACATAGAAAAAATTTTTTTTTTACTTACCAGAAACCCTTGTTGCTAGGCAGTCTTCCTAATCTGCCTCTTCCTAGTCCACGGAGTTGTTCCGTCACTTCCTCCTCTTCGGCGAGCTCTCTTGTTGTCTTGATGACGAGGCCATTCACAAAGCACTGCGCGTTTCGTGCATGCGCAGTAGGAAACAGGCAGTGAAGCTGCAAGGCTCCACTGCTGGTTTCCCTTAGTTGCAACGGCGGCGCCGGCACCTGATCCGATGGACGAGGTGGCTGTGGACTGGGGCGTACAGAGGTGGCTGTGTACTGGGGGGTACAGAGGTGGCTATGGACTTAGGGGTACAGAGGTGGCTGTGGACTGGGGGGGGATACAGAGGTAGCTGTGGACAGGGGGGATACAGAGGTGGTTGTGGACAGGGGGGGGTACAGAGGTGGCTGTAGACTGGGGGCTACAGAGGTGGCTGTGGACTGGGGGGGATACAGAGGTTGCTGTGGACAGGGGGGGATACAGAGGTGGATTAGGACAGAGGATACAGAGGTGGTTATGGACACGGGGGAGGGGGGATGCCGAGGTGGCTGTGGACAGGGGGGGGTACAGAGGTGGCTGACTGGCTGTGGACGGAGGAGGGGGATACAGAGTTGGTAGTTGACAGGGGGAGAGGATGCAGAGGTGGCTGTGGATAGGGGGGAAGGGATACAGTGGTGACTGTGGACAGGGGGGAGGGGATACATTGGTGACTGTGGACGGGGGGATACAGAGGTGGCTGTGGACAGGGGGAATACAGAGGTGGCTGTGGACAGGGGGGAATACAGAGGTGGCTGTGGACAGGGGGGAGAACACAGAGGTGGCTGTGGACTGGGTGGTACAGAGGTGGCTGTGGACAGGGGGGGGTACAGTGGTGGCTGTGGACTGGGGGAACAGAGGTGGCTGTGGACTGGGTGGTACAGAGGTGGCTGTGGACGGGGGGGGTACAGTGGTGGCTGTGGACTGGGGGTACAGAGGTGGCTGTGGACTGGGGGGTACAGTGGTGACTGTGGACTGGGGGGTACAGAGGTGGCTGTGGACTGGGGGATACAGAGGTGGCTGTAGACTGGGGGCTGTGGACTGGGGTATACAGAGGTGACTGTGCACTGGGGGGGGGGGGGTACAGTGGTGGCTGTGGATGGGGGGGTACAAAGGTGGCTGCAAGGCTCCACTGCTGGTTTCCCTTAGTTGCAATGGCGTCGCCGGCACCTGATCCGATGGACGAGGTGGCTGTGGACTGGGGGGTACAGAAGGTCTGTGTACTGGGGGGTACAGAGGTGGCTGTGGACTTAGGGGTACAGAGGTGGCTGTGGACTGGGGGGGGATACAGAGGTAGCTGTGGACAGGGGGGATACAGAGTTGGTTGTGGACAGGGGGGGATACAGAGGTGGCTGTAGACTGGGGGCTACAGAGGTGGCTGTGGACTGGGGGGGATACAGAGGTTGCTGTGGACAGGGGGGGATACAGAGGTGGATTAGGACAGAGGGTACAGAGGTGGTTATGGACACGGGGGGGGGGGGATGCCGAGGTGACTGTGGACAGGGGGGGGATACAGAGGTGGCTGACTGGCTGTGGACAGAGGGGGGGAATACAGAGTTGGTAGTTGACAGGGGGAGGGGATGCAGAGGTGGCTGTGGATAGGGGGGAAGGGATACAGTGGTAACTGTGGACAGGGGGGAGGGGATACATTGGTGAATGTGGACGGGGGGATACAGAGGTGGCTGTGGACAGGGGGGAATACAGAGGTGGCTGTGGACAGGGGGGGGAACACAGAGGTGGCTGTGGACTGGGTGGTACAGAGGTGGCTGTGGACGGGGGGGTACAGTGGTGGCTGTGGACTGGGGGTACAGAGGTGGCTGTGGACTGGGGGGGTACAGTGGTGACTGTGGACTGGGGGGTACAGAGGTGGCTGGGGACTGGGGGATACAGAGGTGGCTGTAGAGTGGGGGCTGTGGACTGGGGTATACAGAGGTGTTGCACTGGGGGGGTACAGTGGTGGCTGTGGATGGGGGGGTACAAAGGTGGCTGTGGATGGGGGGGTACAGTGGTGGCTGTGGATGGGGGGGACAGTGGGGGCTGTGGACTGGGTCCAAACAATTAAAGATGTTTAATAGTGTTATCTGCCAAAGTGTCTGCGTTATAAAACAGAACTGCAGCTATATTACCTCATCAAGAGCGCCACTCGGCGCTCAGATTACTCGCCGCTTCTCTCTTCTCCTTGTCTGACAATTCAGCGGGCAAAACCAAGAATGACGTCAGTTAAGAGGGGAGGAGAAAGGCGGCGAGTAATCGGAGCGCCGAGTGGAGCGCTTAATGAGGTAATATAGCTGCAGTTTTGTTATATAACGCAGTCACTTATAATGCAGACACTATTAACCACTTCAGCCCCGGAAGGATTTACCCCCTTCCTGACCAGAGCACTTTTTACAATTTGGCACTGCGTCGCTTTAACTGCTAATTGCGCGGTCATGCAATGCTGTACCTAAACGAAATTTGCGTCCTTTTCTTCCCACAAATAGAGCTTTCTTTTGATGGTATTTGATCACCTCTGCGGTTTTTATTTTTTGCGTTATAAACCGAAAAAGACCGAAAATTTTGAAAAAAAATGATATTTTCTACTTTTTGTTATAAAAAAAATCCAATCAACTCAATTTTAGTCATACATTTAGGCCAAAATGTATTCGGCCACATGTCTTTTGTAAAAAAATGTCAATAAGCGTATATTTATTGGTTTGCGCAAACCTTATAGCGTCTACAAGCTAGGGTACATTTTCTGGAATTTACACAGCTTTTAGTTTATGACTGTCTATGTCATTTCTTGAGGTGCTAAAATGGCAGGGTGGTACAACCCCCCCCCCCAAATTACCCCATTTTGGAAAGTAGACACCCCAAGTAAATTGCTGAGAGGCATGTTGAGCCCATTGAATATTATTTTTTTTGTCCCAAGTGATTGAATAATGACAAAAAAAAAAAAATTACAAAAAGTTGTCACTAAATGATATATTGCTCACACAGGCCATGGGCATATGTGGAATTGCACCCCAAAATACATTCAGCTGCATCTCCTGAGTAAGGGGATACCACATATGTGAGACTTTTTGGGAGCCTAGCCGCGTACGGGGCCCCGAAAACCAATCACAGCCTTCAGGATTTCTAAGGGCGTAAATTTTTGATTTCACTCCTCACTACCTATCACAGTTTTGAAGGCCATAAAATGCCCAGATGGCACAACCCCCCCCCCCCCAAATGACCCCATTTTGGAAAGTAGACATGCCAAGCTATTTGCTAAGAGGCATGTTGAGTCCATGGAACATTTTATATTTTGACACAAGTTGCGAGAATGTGACAAATTTTTTTTTTTTTTTTTTTGCACAAAGTTGTCACTAAATGATATATTGCTTACACAGGCCATGGGCATATGTGGAATTGCACCCCCAAAATACATTTAGCTGCTTCTCCTGAGTATGGGGATACCACATGTGTGGGACTTTTTTGGAGCCTAGCCGCATACGGGGCCCCGAAAACCAATCACCGCCTTCAGGATTTCTAAGGGTGTAAATTTTTTATTTCACTCTTCACTGCCTATCACAGTTTCGGAGGCCCAAGCTATTTGCTGAGAGGCATGGTGAGTATTTTGCAGCTCTCATTTGTTTTTGAAAATGAAGAAAGACAAGAAAAAAATTTTTTTTTCTTTTTTCAATTTTCAAAACTTTGTGACAAAAAGTAAGGTCTGCAAAATACTCACTATACCTCTCAGCAAATAGCTTGGGGTGTCTACTTTCCAAAATAGGGTCATTTGGGGGGGTTTTGTGCCATCTGGGCATTCCATGGCCTCCGAAACTGTGATAGGCAGTGAAATCAAAAATTTACGCCCTTAGAAAGCCTGAAGGCGGTGCTTGGTTTTCTGGGTCCCGTACGCAGCTAGGCTCCCAAAAAGTCTCACACATGTGGTATCCCCGTACTCAGGAGAAGCAACAGAATGTATTTTGGGGTGTAATTTCACATATTCCCATGGCATGTTTGAGCAATATATCATTTAGTGACAACTTTGTGCAAAAAAATAAAAAATTTGTCTCTTTCCCGCAACTTGTGTCACAATATAAAATATTCCATGGACTCAACATGCCTCTTAGCAAATAGCTTGGGGTGTCTATTTTCCAAAATGGGGTCATTTGGGGGGGTTTTGAACTGTCCTGGCATTTTATGTACAACATTTAGAAGCTTATGTCACACATCACCCACTCTTCTAACCACTTGAAGACAAAGCCCTTTCTGACACTTTTTGTTTACATGAAAAAATTATTTTTTTTTGCAAGAAAATTACTCTGAACCCCCAAACATTATATATTTTTTTAAAGCAAATGCCCTACAGATTAAAATGGTGGGTGTTTCATTTTTTTTTTCACACAGTATTTGCGCAGCGATTTTTCAAACGCATTTTTGGGGGAAAAAACACACTTTTTTAAATTTTAATGCACTAAAACATACTATATTGCCCAAATGTTTGATGAAGTAAAAAAGATGATCTTAGGCCGAGTACATGGATACCAAACATGACATGCTTTAAAATTGCGCACAAACGTGCAGTGGCAACAAAATAAATACATTTTTAAAAGCCTTTAAAAGCCTTTATAGGTTACCACTTTAGATTTACAGAGGAGGTCTACTGCTAAAATTACTGCCCTCGATCTGACCTTCGTGGTGATACCTCACATGCATGGTGCAATTGCTGTTTACATTTGACGCCAGACCGACGCTTGCGTTCGCCTTAGCGTGAGAGCAGGGGGGGACAGGGGTGCTTTTTTTTTTTTCTTTCTTTTTTATCTTATTTTTAAACTGTTCCTTTCATTTTTTTTTTTGTAATCATTTTTATTGTTATCTCAGGGAATGTAAATATCCCCTATGATAGCAATAGGTAGTGACAGGTACTCTTTTTTGAAAAAATTAGGGTCTATTAGACCCTAGATCTCTCCTCTGTCCTCAAAGCATCTGACCACACCAAGATTGGTGTGATAAAATGCTTTCCCAATTTCCCAATGGCGCTGTTTACATCCGGCGAAATCTAAGTCATGAAATGCTCGTAGCTTCTGGTTTCTTGGAGCCACTCTGGTCTCTGATCAGCTCTATGGTCAGCTGGCTGAATCACCGGCTGCATTCTCAGGTTCCCTGTTGAGACAGGAGAGCCAGAGAAAAACACGGAAGACGGTGGGGGGGGGGCATTCCCTCCCACTGCTTGTAAAAGCAGTCTAGAGGCTAATTAGCTGCTAGGATTGCTTTTACATGAAAGCCGACCGCTGGCTGAAAAGAATGATACCAAGATGATACCTAAACCTGCAGGCATCATTCTGGTATAACTACTCAAAGTCGTGAATGGTGTACCTGAAGACAAAAAAATGGTTAACAATAAAACACAGTAAATGGTAAAGTATAAAAAATTGCATACCTGAAAAGCAAACATGATAAAACATAATAACAATAAAACATTGCAGAATAGAATACAGTAAAAAAGAGCAGAACAATAGAGAGAGAATAGAGAGAGAGAGAACTATAAAACGACAACTATTTTTTTTAATTTTATATATTTTTTTGTTTTTTTACACTATTTTTGTTACTAACTTTTATAACTGTAACCGGTTTCAGGTTCGGGTCTCTCAAAATGCGATGGCATCTTGGGAGACCCTGTGAAAGTGTGTCCTAGTCTGTGCAATGCTGTACCCTACGCTAATACTCAACTAGTGAATGGTAGCGTTCAAAACATTCACCAATGCAAAGACCAGGATTGTCAGGACAGAAGGGACAATAATAGCGGGTGTCATGCCTATATCCGCGCTTGCTGCAGACACGACATCTTTTTTTGTGGGGTTCGTTGGGTAGGGGTACTCGGGAGGACATAATGAAAATGCCTCTCATGCAGCCGACTGCATTTGGTTGGGGATGTGAATGGGGGAAGTACGGGCGCTGCAGAAGTGGTGGGTTCCCAATTAGGATTGGCGAATGCAGCAGGAAGGGCATTATGGGCACGACGGGCCTGTGTTTGTCTTCTTCTCGGTGGCAGCGGGACACTACTTGTGCTTGCCACCTCACCAGCTTGAACTGCATTTATGGGACTCGCCACGTCACCAAGTGTTACTGAAGTTTGACTACGACCGGGGTGTACTAGGCCGCTGGTGCTTGCCAGTTCACCAAAAAAACTGTTAGCGATCGCAGGGATCAGGCCTGACTCTGCAAACGCTGCAGTTATGCGTTTAGTGTTTTGTAAGTGTCAGTGATCGATCGATACTGCACTTGGGTGGGCTGGGCTGGGCCGGGCGGAGGGGCAAAACGCAGGTGCTAGCAGGTATCTGGGCTGATCCTGCTAACACTGCGTTTTTAGGAACCCTAAACTGCTGGGGACGCTAGTATAGATCTGATCGGATCAGATATTGATCCGTTCAGATACTATACCACTAAGGGAGGCGTATGCTGCATGCGTGGGTGTTAGCGGTACTGGCGCTAACCTGATGCTGCCTGGGGCAACGCATATCAGGGGGCTAAACCTTAGGTAATAAACGGCGGGTGCCCTGACACTATAAAAAATAAACAAACTAACCAGCGTCACCCGTAACGGTTATACGGTGATCAGTGGTGAAAGGGTTAATTAGGGGGCAATCAAGGGGTTAAAACATTTATTAGGTAGTATATGGGGGTCCCTGATGCTATAAAACGCTGACGGCGAACCTAAATATTTACCTCCCTAACTAGCGTAACCAGTGACACTAATACAGCGATCAGAAAAATGATCGCTTAGCGACACTGGCGACGGGGGGTGATGAAGGGGTTAAAACTTTATTGGGGGGTTAGGGGGGTATCCTAGACCTAAAAAAAAAAACTGCTTGGTGTCAGTGTGACGGGGGGGGGGGGGTAAAGGGGGGTGTATTGTGTGCCTGGCATGTTCTACTGTGATGTGTTGTGTTTGTGCACTCACATTGCAGTCTTCTCTCCTTGGTGCCGGAACGGAAAATACCGAGCCGAGGAGAGATGACATAATTTCCTCTGCCTCTGTGTACTATACAGAGGCAGGGGAATGATCCCATTGGCTGGGAGTGATCGGGAGGGGGGGCCACGAATGGATGGCCTCCCCCTCACCTCCGATCGCCGGGGGACAAACGCCGACTGCCTCGGGCACCGGGGGGGGGGGATCCGATCAGACACCAAGCCCGCGGGAGGCAGATCACGTACAGGTACGTGATTCTGCCTGCCCGTGCCATTCTGCCGACGTATATCGTCGTGAGGCAGTCGGCAAGTGGTTAAACATACAATCACTTCTCCATGGGCCGGGTGCCCGTGAATTAATCATGGGCACTGACGGGCCGGAGATTTAGTGGTGGCGGGCCACGGGTTGCCGACTCCTATGATGGACCAGCACAAAGGGGCACATAAAATGATAAATGGTTCTCAATTTTTTTTTTAAATAAATATGTGAAGTGTGGCGTGCATTAGTATTCAGCCCTCCTGAGTCAATACTTTGTAGAACCTCCTTTTGCTGCAATTACAGCTGCAAGTCTTTTTGGGTATGTCTCTACCAGCTTTGAACATCTAGAGAGTGACATTTTTGCCCATTCTTCTTTGCAAAATAGCTCAAGCTCTGTCAGATTAGATGGAGCGCATCTGTGAACAGCAATTTTTAAGTCTTGCCACAGATTCTCAATTGGATTTAGGCCTGGACTTTGACTGGACCATTCTAACTCATGAATATGCTTTAATCTAAACTATTGTAGCTCTGGCTGTATGTTTAGAATTGTTGTCCTGCTGTCTTGGTGAACCTCCGCCCCAGTTGCAAGTCTTTGCAGACTCTAACAGGTTTTCTTCTAAGATTGCCCTGTATTTGGCTCCATCCATCTTCCCATCAACTCTAACCAGCTTTCCTGTCCCTGCTGAGGAAAAGCATCTCCACAGGAAGTCAGAGGTTGCGAGATGACAGCCAGACCCAACGTGGTAGGAAGGCGCAGGCAGGCGTCTGCTGTCAGCGTGAAGTCTGTACCTATCATTAGCATGTCGCAAAGCCTCCTGGATATGTGCCCAAGTGGAACGAAGACCACCAAGATGCTCCTTTAATGCAGGAATACTCTGCGGAACAAAAGAGTCAGGCAACATGGAAGGTTGGAAACCATAGTTCGCCATAAACGGAGACAATCGGGAAGCAGGATTCAAGGCACTATTGTGAGCAAACTCCGCCCACGGTAAGAGGTCTGA
Organism: Aquarana catesbeiana; assembly: GCF_042186555.1. NCBI lineage: Eukaryota > Metazoa > Chordata > Amphibia > Anura > Ranidae > Aquarana > Aquarana catesbeiana. The sequence continues at coordinate 167,720,684 of NC_133333.1, read as the reverse complement.
CCAGTTATTATGATGTTCAGAAATATAGCAATGTAGGAATTGCTCCATAGACTGATTGGCTCATTCTGCAGCCCCATTAGACTGATGATACGCAGAGGAGAAAGCAAGCTGGATTCCTAACTGTGCACAAAAGGCTCGCCAGAACTGGGACACAAACTGACTACCCCTGTCCAAGACAATCACTTTGGGTAGCTCATGTAAGCGAGTGAAAGATCTCCCGAGCAAAAATTGAAGCCAGTTCCTTAGAAGTGGGCAACTTCTTAAGTGGAATACAATGGGACATTTTCAAAAACCGGTCAACCACCATAAGGATAACTGTGTTGCCCTGGGAGTTGGGTAACTCCACAATGAAATCCATAGACAGGTGGGTCCAGGGCCTCTCTCCAATGGGTATGGGATGTAGGAGGCCCACTGGAAGGTGTTGTGGAGTCTTTGAGCACAACCGGAACAGGCAGCTACGAAGGTGGTCACATCAGCACATAGACTAGGCCACCAGAATTGTTGGGAAATGGCCCAAAAGAGTTGATTCTTCCCAGGGTGGCCAGCAGCCTTGGGAGAATGGTAAGTCTGGAGCATGGCAGTACGGAGACTATCTGGGACAAAGCAGCAGTCACAAGGTTTCTCAGGAGGAGCATGGACCTGAGCGGCAAGATATTTGTCACCCAAAGGAGAAGTGAGACTGGTGCGAATCACAGGAATCAGAACCGACTCCATCTTGGAAGTGGAGGAAAATTGTTGTGACAAAGCGTCAGCCCTTACATTCTTAGTACCGGGTAAGAATGAGACAATGTAATTGAAACTCGACAAGAAAAGAGCCCATCACGCCCTTCTGGAAGAGAGGCGTTTAGCCTCAGACAAGAATGTGAGATTCTTATGCCCTGTATACACGATAGGATTTTCCATTGGAAAATGTGTAATAGGACCTTGTTGTCGGAAATTCCGACCATGTGTAGGCTCCATCATGCATTTTCTATAGGAATTTCCGACACACAAAGTTTGAGAGCTTGCTATAAAATTTTCCAACAACAAAATCTGTTGTCGGAAATTCCGATCGTGTGTACACATATCCGACACACAAAGTGCCACGCATGCTCAGAATAAATTAAGAGATGAAAGCAATTGGCTACTGCCCCGTTTATAGTCCCGACGCACGTGTTTTACGTCACCGTGTTCAGAACGATCAGATTTTCCGACAACTTTGTGTGACTGTGTGCATGCAAGACAAGTTTGAGCCAACATCCGTCGGAAAAAATCCATGGATTTTGTTGTCGGAATCTCCGATCAATGTCCGACCGTGTGTACAGGGCATAATAGTGAGTAAGAATGAGAAACAGCACAGTGGTACCTTTGAGGGGATGTCTCCATTCTTTCAGGGCTAAAATGATCGCTAACAGCTCTCTGTCACCAATCTCGTAATTGCACTCCACAGGTGACAATTTCTTGGAAAAGTAGACACAAGGATGCATAGCGCTCTCAGAGGTAGGACGTTGAGACAGAAGGGCACCAACTCCAGTCTCAGAAGCATCAACCTCAAGGATAAAAGGTAACATAGGATTAGGATGTGCCAACACAGGAGCAGAAACAAAGGCAGCCTTGAGACTCTCAAAGGCCTTAATGGAATCCGGAGACCAACTCTGTGGGTTACCGTCCTTTCTGGTCATATCAGACAGGGGCTTGACCAGAGACGAGAAGTTACGAATAAACTTCAGATAATAGTTGGCAAAGCCAAGAAAACGCTGCAGAGGACGTTAACCCACGGGTCTGGGCCACTGTAGGACTGCTGAAAGTTTCTCTGGGTCCATCGAAAAAAACAGCAGTGGAAATGACATAACCCAGGAATGTAACCTGTTCACGATAGAATTCGCACTTCTCCAATTTACAATAGAGATTGTTCTCTCTTAGTTTCTGAAGCACACAACAGACACCTGTGTGGTGGCTCTCCAGAGACTCGGAAGATATGAGGATATCGTCGAGATAAACCACCACACATAACTGCAACAAATCTCAGAGGAGATCGTTAATAAATTCCTGGAAAACTGCCGGGGCATTACAAAGACCAAAAGGCATTACAAGGTACTCATAATGGCCTGTTCTGGTGTTAAACGCATTTTTCCACTCGTCGCCCTCCTTAATCCACACGAGATTGTATGCCCCTCTCAAATCAAGCTTTGTGAAAACAATTGCTCCCTTGAGGCGGTCAAATAACTCAGTAATCAATGGATCAACGATTGAGACCCCTATAATCAATACAAGGTCTCAGTTCACCACTCTTCTTCTGCACAAAGAAGAAACCAGCACCAGCAGGAGACGAGGATTTGCGGATGAAACCTCGAGAAAGTGCGTCTGCAACATACTCTTCCATGGCCCTATCCTCCAAGACCAACAAAGGGTAAACCCGGCCACAAGGGGGTATGGCACCAGGTTCAAGGTCAATTGAGCAATCATACGACCGGTGTGGAGGCAAACCACTGGCTTGACCTTTGTCAAAGACATCGCTAAAATCGCGATACTCCTCTGGCAGGGAGGAGAGTGAAGAGGTGCACAGGACCTTGGATACCTTCTAGAAGCATGTCTTACTGCATAGTGGCGACCAGGGAGAACCTCAGCACGTAGCCAATCAAAAGAAGGGTTGTGCCTCTGTAACCAATGACAACCAATAACCAGTGGAAACTTAGGTGAGGAAATAACTTAGAATTGGATTATCTCATGGTGAAGAGCCCCTACGGCCATGGACAACGGAACAGTCTCATGAGTCACATGGGCAGGATGTAGAGGTCTCCCGTCAAGAGCCTCACTGGCAAGTGGAGTGTCACGCAGCTGCAGCGGAATCGATTGCTTCGATACAAAGGCAACATCAATGAACAGACCTGCAGCCCCAGAGTCGATTAGAGCCTGTATCTCAGCCCAAGAAAGGGTAACCAAAACCAGGGGCTTATCCTTCTGGATAACTGGGGACGAAACAACGCCACCTAAGGTCTGTCCGTGACAGGACCTCAAGATTTGGGCGTTCCCTGGACGGGTAGGACAAGACTTCAAAAAGTGACCTGCCTGGCCACAATAAAGGCATAATCTCTCCCTCCCCCTAAGGGTTCTCTCATCCGCAGAGAGACGCGTGAAGCCCGAGTGCATGGGTTCATGTTCACAGACTGACTCGGTACTAGGAGGTGAGGGAGGCAAGGGTGGGACTGCAAAGTTCTGAGACAAATGTACAGGAGGCTTCCGCAAGCGCTCCTTAAAAGGAAGTCTTTCTCTGAGTCTGGAGTCAATGAGGATGGCAAACGTGATCAACTTCTCCAGCTCAGTGGTTATATCTCAGGCTGCTAACTCATCCCTGATGGTATCTGTGATACCATGAGAAAAAGAAGCCACAAGGGCCTCATTGTTCCAAGCAACCTCTGCTACCAGAATGCGGAATTCAACAGTTCTCGTATTCTGTTTGATGGACATGAGGCACTTGGCAGCAGAAGCGGAACGTCAAATACCCTTTTAAAAGAAGCCACAAACTCTGGGTAACTCAAGACAACCAGTTTTTGCATCTCCCAGGATTTGCCCAGGACAAGGCTCTCTCAGAAAGCAAATATATCACGAAACGTACTTTGCTTCTGTCCGTGGGAAATGCCTGGGGCAGCATCTCAAAGTATACCTCAACCTGGTTGAGAAACCCTCTGCATTGGACTGGATCGGCCCTAAATCGCTGGGGAAGCAGAGTGGAACCAGACATACCTCTTATAGAGGTAATACTCGAGGCAGGTGCCTGCACAGAGACTGGAGCAGCAGCAGGGACAGCCTGCAACACAGGTTGTACCGGAGCAGCCACAGTGGGAGATTCCAGGTGAGCCGTGCGACTCAGGAGCAACACCATGTAACACCATGGCAAACTGATCCATGCGGTGATCCTGCTCATCCAATCTGGAAAAAATATTACCAACAATTACAGCTGCAAGTCTTTTTGGGTATGTCTTTACCAGCTTTGCATATCTAGAGTGTGACATTTTCCACATTCTTCTTTGCAAAATAGCTCAATGTCAGGAACCATGAATCAGACTGAGACAGAAGTACAGTTAAATCACACTTGTTTAATAATAATAATTATTATTAACCACTTCCCGCCCGCCCACGTCATATGACGTCCTTGGCTTTGGGCGGGTATATCTGAATGATGCCTGTAGTTACAGACATCATTCAGATATTGCCGGTTTCAGCCGGCGAATCTCTACACCATAGGAACGATCATAGCGGCCGTTCTGCCGCTTGATCGTTCCTATGGGAGGCGACCCCATATCTCACTATTAAGAGGACCTGTCATGTTATATTCCTATTACAAGGGATGTTTACATTCCTTGTAATAGGAATAAAAGTGATCAAAAATGGGTTTTTTTTCAAAAAAGTGTCAAAAAAATATATAATTATCAATAAAAAAAAAAAATAATTTTTTAAAGCACCGCTGTCCCCGTGTGCTCGCACGCAGAAGCGAACGAATACGCAAGTCCCACCCACATATGAAAACGGTGTTCAAACCATACATGTGAGGTATCGCCACGAACGTTGGAGCGAGAGCAATCATTTTGTCACTAGACCTCCTCTGTAACTCAAAACATGTAACCAGTAAAAAAATTTCAAGCGTCGCCTATGGGGATTTTTAAGTACCGAACATTGGCCCCTTTACGAGCGTGTGCAATTTTGAAGCATGACATGTTAGGTATCTATTTACTCGGCATAACTTCATCTTTCACAATATGCAAAAACATTGGGCTAACTTTACTGTTTTCTTTTCTTTTTAAAACACAAAACTGTTTTTTTCCCAAAAAAACGCGTTCGAAATATTCCTGCGCAAATACCGTGTAAGATAAAAAGTTGCAACAACCGCCATTGTATTCTCTAGGGTCTTTGCTAAAAAAACATATATAATGTTTGGGGGTTCTATGTAATTTTCTAGCAAAAAAATGATGATTTTTACATGTAGGAGAGAAATGTCAGAATTGGCCTGGTAAGGAAGTGGTTAATTATACAGGATTTATATAGCGCCTACAGTTTACGCAGCGCTTTACAACATTAGGGCAGACAGTACAATTACAATACAATTCAATACAGGGAGGAATCAGAGCCCTTCTCTTTAGCGCTTACAATCTAGGAGTGAGGGTCAAGTTATACAAAAAGGTAATAGCTGTGGGGGATGAGCTAATGGAGAAAATAGTGCAGTTGTTAGATGGAGGCAGGATAGGCTTCTCTGAAGAGGAAAGTTTTCAGGGATCGCCTAAAAGTGGAAAAATTTGGAGACCTTCTGACAGATTGGGGTAGGGAA